>NC_084799.1:52856508-53170093 GCF_963169125.1 Humulus lupulus
TGTAGGAGGTGGTACTGGAGGCTGAGGCTGTGCCAACGGTGCTTGGGGTACTTGTTGGGCTTGGGCCAACTCTTCGTCCCTCTGCCTTAGTTGTACTCTCAGTCTTGCTACTTCTGCAGCTAAACCCACAGCTGGTGTAGCTGGGGCTGCTGGTTGAGCTGGTGGCATTCCCATGTCATGGATTTCAATAGTATTAGGGTTTGTAGAAGCACCTCTTCCTTGACCTCTTCCCCTTCCTTTGCCTCTCCCTCTTGTCGACATGATGAACTTATAAGGAACCAAATGAAAATCATAAGAGAGGATAAATCGCATAGTTTTTTGGTTGCTTAAGAGCTAATCACAAAGGTTGTCATGCATACTCATATCCATATAGCATCTAGAGTTTGTAAAGAGAGGAAAAAAATAGATAAAACTTATAAATATCCAAAGTTTGGGCAAAAGCACCCCATAAATCAAACATCCAACAAAATGTCTAAACATAACCATAGTGATCCAAAAAATTTCAAGGGTCTTCGTGGAAGTCCCATTTATTTAAATAGAAATATTTGGTGGAATTTTGAAAAGGACTCCAGTCTTCTATTGTCGACTCATCCCCTGAATTGTAGTCAAAGATATTCTTTGAAATGTGGAAGTACTCGAGAGCAGTTGCTTAAGTCTTTCTCTTATCATCCACCTCCGGGATGGCATATAGCAACTCACGGAGAACCATCTCACCTTCCTCGTCATGAATGTTCTCCAAACATTCCTCCAACTTCCCTATGTCGTTCCGAACTAGGACCATCTCCATTCATTAGAAGTCGAAGTACTCTATGAACTCATAGACAACATACTTGAAGGTGAAAAACTCCAAATCCTCCTCAATGGCGCCATGCCACATCATGAACCACCAAAGGAGGGCCTCAGGATACTCTGCCAGTACTTCTCTTAGCACCCAATGTTGATCCATGGGCCACATGAGTGCCCCTCTTTTGTTGATGATACCTTGGATGCGTTCACAGACCATTTGCATCTTCTTTAGTACTGTAATTCGCCAATCTCTATCACTAATGTCAACTTCAACCTTAGCTATTTCTTGGATCTCCTTAAGTAGTTGTTTCTTGGTAATCCTAATAATAGGTGTCATCTTTTATATACTGCAGTAACAAAACTAGCTATTCAAAATAATGAAATCAAATAACAATTAAAGAAAATACTTACGACACAGTCAGGTGAGATTTTCCAATATTTAGCATGTATGCGGAGGGTCCTTGGAAACATGAATGACCTGTCTCTGATACCATTTGTAAGAATGCCCTAAACTATTTACTTTTTAAAGCGTCGCTCAGTTCATATTTATTAGAAAAATACCATTTTAGGGAAAAGGTTCAGTGGGGCCTTGTCAAAAAATGCAATTTGGGCCCAATAGTTTAAAATAAAAATATAGTGTCTTTATGCATTCTTGAAAATAAAATAAAATATAAAGTCTCACTATTACATAATGAAAACATAAACCATGGCATAAAAGTTCATAAACTTTCTTAGCATTCAACTAGATCGTTAATCTCTTATGGACACCCCGCGTCATACATGCCTAGACATCGGAACTCCCCACATCACAGTGCGTGCCAAGAAGAAATCATATTGCCTACCTGAAAGGGGGAAAGTAAGGGGTGAGCTAAAAGCCTAGTAAGGAAGTACAAACAAAAACACAACAATTTACAAGAAACACAAAGCAATCTACATACATGTCGTACACTCACTGCATATCATAATAAATCATAATCATAGGACTTCATAAACACAAGCATAATCATACATCATGTGATCATGGCACCCCTATTGTCCATGTCACATCATGACGTAAACAGTAAAAGCATAAACTGGTAAACCTCTTCTATGAGGTAAACAAGAACTCTTGTCCGTGAATAACCTCGGTGTGTCCACCCTATGAGTTACTTTATATCCTTAGTACCTCCTTTGTTGTGTCGCATTTAGCACACTATCAACCTATTGCTTTTAATACAACATACAAACAGATATACAACAACTCATATCATAACATAGTAATTCATACTTTTCATAACACATTAGCTTACCATAGCTCATACTTTTCATAACACAATATCTCTTGCAACATATTAGCTCATACTTTTCACAACATAATTCATAGAAAATTCTAGCTAAATTCCTTACCTCAAGTCCAAGCAAAAATAAAGTGCGAGATACTTCACAACGAGCATAAAATCACAATCAAATGTTCGTCTTAATATCAAGTAAGATTACACATGCACAACATACATACCACATGCACATGTGGCACATGTTGCACCACACTATAAATATCCAATAATTTCACATAAAATCATATAAAAAAAATAATCTCAAGTCTACTAGTGAATCATCAATGTTTTTAAAACAAGAATCATACACTTATTCAAATGGCGTATATTTGAACGTAAAACTTAGCTTGCATATAACATGCATACGTGGGATGGTTCTTAAATCTTGCTTTGAAGTTGGTAATATTTATTCCTTTATTTACTTGTCAATTTCACAAAAAATCAACAAGCATAAAATAAATAGCCAATTTGATTATTACTACTTTATTCCTTTAAATCATACATATGCTATCCATAAATTTTATTACAAAAATTAAATTTACTAAAATAATTCTTTAGCTCTAATTTTATAAAATAATAATCTCATTTATTATTTAATAAAAATTAAAACAAATAAACTGAGAAAATTTTGTAGTTAATTATAAAATAATTAATTTGGCGTGATTAATTTATTTTACAACAGTCTCTTTTTATCTTGGCAAATAAAATAAATAATAAAACGTGACATATTAATTTCTTTTTTTTAAAAATAACATTTCTAGATCACAAAATTTTATATTTATACATAAATATATAAAATTTAGAAAAGTCCAACTATATTCCCATTTATTAAATAAATTCTTTGGTCACCATTTTTAAAAAGAAATTTACTTAATTATTTTGTAAATAAAAACCGCATAAATATAAATAAGAAAAAAATACCCATTTAAAGTATGGAAAAAGCACATTTAACATATATAAATATTAAGGCAAAAATTATTAAGACACATATTTGATATCTTTTAATTAAAAGATATTTTTCCATGAAACTAAATAAAATCAGCAAGCATGTCATCACATGGATTTTAATTAATCAAGCTTGGCAAAAGACCTTTTTTTAAAAATAAAAAAAACCTTAAGCATTCTTGAGTTCCAAATTTTACAACATTTAAAAATAGAGTTTCAACACATGTCATATTAAAAACTACAAGAACAAATGTACAAATATTACACATTTTTCTCATTTTAACTTATAACATGAACTCAAGACTGTTGACGCGGTTCTTCGCCAACAGGTATTTAAGAAAATAAGAGGAAGGGATTAGTGCTTAACAATGAACCGAAATAGAGGAATGATCTTTAAATGGACTGATGACACAATTATGTTTTTAGGTGGTTCAAAGGTTAAAATCCTTCTACTCCACCAGCCAATATTATTGCTATATGCCTGGTATTCTTTACAGGGCATTTCCTTACACAATAGAATCCAACCATTTGCAACTCCCAGGGTCTCCATATTTATAGGAGAGGGCACCTGAGAGTTGGTAAGGGGGGTCATCCCGTGACCTTCCTACCTATCATGTCACTTCTGTGACATTCATGATTAATTCCTAAAACCTGACACATGAAGTGTGGTCTAATCAATAGGTAAGGGGGATAATGGGCCGCACGGCCCAACCCAGTCGTGGGTGCCTGAACACGCACGTTCATGCTGCGTGTCCGAGAAGTCAAGGATATATCAGACACGTGATGTCTGATATATGCACGTTTACCTTGCGTGGTTGACTTTATATGAGGTCATAGCTTCCAACTCCAGCTCGTACCACGAGCTGGATGCCTCCTCGACTTGTGGCCTTCACTGACCTGACTCGGTCCTTAAGTAATCTTGGCGGACCTCTTGATACCCTGAGCTAGCGAGGTAGGTCCTGACGACAACAACTCCGGTCATGGGGGATCCACGTGGCTGATATAATTAGGCCATATCTCAGCTCGCTAATAGCCTGTTGGAAAATTAGGGCGTACAAAGACATAATTTACTCTCTTTTAAACTATTTTTGAAAATTAACATTCTAAAACAATAAAAATCAGCAAGCCTAAAAAATCACTTAATATTCCAAAAATGCCCATAGTTCCATTTTAAACAAATGCAACAATTCACCCTAACATGTTTCTATACTTTGTACATCCTATTATTACAATTAGCATGCAAAACTAAGAGTATTATCTATAAGCCCTCATTTCTCAAAATAACAATAAACCTTTTTAATAGTTCTTGCACAAAATCATATACCAATTTCATAAAATCATATGGACCCAAAACAAAATACAACATAAAATAATTCTAACATGCTTTCTACGAACCAAATAAAACAAAGATTCAACAACAACATAATGACCATAACCCTAGTCGAAACCCATAGGCAATTGGAACCCCAAATAAATCTTTCAAACTCACAACAACATTCTTAGCATGCCTCCAAATAGACATCACCATCAATTACATCAAGGATTATCATATCCAATCATCAATCTCCTAACCAAACCTAAAAATCAACAAACATAAGCATATATTGACAAAACATCAAGTATTACAAAACACAACCAAGAATCAAATCATCAACAAACAAGGGTTGAGAGAAAAATAATTACCTCCCTTGATTGTGTTCCAAAAACACAAAATCAAAAGAATACTCTTAGCACCTAAGATTTTCAAACACCATCAGAATTAAACCCTTAGAATTGAGGAGAAGAACTAGACTTAAGAATCAAAATCGAAAACCAATTCAAGACATGCCTAGCAATTCTGAACCCTAGCCTTCTTCTCCTCCTTCTTCCATTTCCTTCTCTCTTCTTCTCTCTATCTCATGCCTTCTCTTTCTCTTCCTCTCTATGTCGTTGGTTGGCGCACAAAAGTGCTCTGGAAGAACCCTCTCTTTCCTTTTATCTCAAAGCCTAACCCTAAAGGAAATACCCCAATTCAATTCCCCTATCCTCTCTCTTGATTCTCTCTTCCAAGGTCAAATAAAAGAAGCACAAAAGAGGAAACTCTCTTTCCTAGTTGATCGACATCCTAGCCCCCTTCTCTCTCATCAATACTCGACCAAGCAAGGCCACACTCACACCAAATCTTCAACTTGTCACCTTCCATGTTTATCACAAGACAACTAATACCTCAAAGGCTCTTACTTTATTTATCTTTATTTGATTTATATTCATAAATAAATGGTAAAGAAATTCCCTCTTTTCCTCATGCCACCTTCCCTTTCTCTCCTCTTGGTTTCCATTTTCTAATATGAATACTAACATTCTAGAATATCCCCTATTTACTTACCTCAATTTCCATTTTCTTGAAATAATTATAATAAATAAAAAGAAAAATTACATTATACACTTAAAACTAATGCATGCTCACCATGCATTTCATGCACATGCATACACACAAGTGCTAGGGTGCATTTCTACTAAGCATAGTGCACACAACCATAACTCAAGAAAATTCCTAAGATAAAATAATTAAATAAAACAATTAACAAAATTAATGTCACTTAATTTTTACCAAACAATTTAAATAATACAATTAAAATTTTAGCACTCAACAATTAACAATTAAATTAATATAAACAACAATTAAAAATGAAAAATAAAAAAATTTGGTGCGCTACAATATACCCTCCTTAAAAGGAATTTCGACTTGAAATTATTTCTTACCAAATAACTCAGGGTATTTACCTCTCATGTCTTCCTCCAGCTCCCATGTTGCTTCTCTTTCCGTACTATTCTTCCACAAGACCTTAATTAATGGAATCTTTTGGATCTCAGTTCCTTGTCTCCCTCTTCGATGATACGCTCTGGTTGCTCATCGTAACTCAGGTCCTGCTTCAGCTGTAACGATTCATTACTCATAACATAAGAGGGATCTGGCACGTACTTACACAACATCGTGAAATACGTTATGTGTTTCGGCTAGTGTTGAGGGTAGTGCTAAACGTTATGCAACTTGCCCAAGTCTATCAAAAATCTCAAATGGACCTATAAATATCAGGCTCAATTTTCTTTTCTTCCCAAAGCGCATAACACCCTTCCTTGGTGAGACTCTCAAGAACACAAACTCGCCAACTGAAAACTTGATGTCCCTTCTCGTAAGGATTGCATAGCTCTTTTGACTACTTTGAGCAGTAAGCGTCCTTTTGCGAATTTTCTCAATCACCTCAGTGGCTTCCCTAACAGCCTCGGGGCCTAAAATCTACTTCTCCCCAACCTCATCCCAGTGACAGAGAGATTTACATTTATGCCCATAAAGCATCTCATAGGGAGTCATCTCAATAGTGGACTGATAACTATTGTTATTAGAGAACTCCATAAAGGGTAGGTATCGGCTCCAAGACTCCGAAAAGTCCAAAGCACAACATCTCAAGATATCTTCTAAAATCTGAATGGTTTTTTCAGACTGTCCATCGGTTTGGGGGTGAAAAACAGTATTGAATTTCAACCTTGTACCCATTGCTTTCTGCAATCCCTTCCAAAAGTTCGATGTGAACACTGACCCTCTGTCAGAGATAATCGACTTTGGCACCTCATGAAGTATCACTATCTCACTAACACACAATTATGCGTACTGGTCTACTGAGTAGGTTATCTTAACCAGCAGGAAATGGGAAGACTTAGTGAGCCTGTCTACTATTACCCAAGCAAAATCATGTTGTTTTGTGGTCCTAGGTAATCCTACCACAAAACCCATCGCTATGTCTTCCCACTTTCATTCCAGAACGTAAAGTGGTTGAAGTAGCCCTGCTGGCCTTTGGTGTTTTTTTTCAGTTGCCGACATGTCAAACATCTACCAACAAACTCATCAACATCTTTCTTCATTTCAGGCCACCAATACAATACTTTAAGGTCTACATTTGACTTTATTTGATTTAATATCATGAATAAATGGTAAAGAAAGTCCCTCTTTTCCTCACGCCACCTTCCCTTTCTCTCCTCTTGGTTTCCATTTTATAATGCGAACACTAACATTCTAGAATACCCTCTATTTACTTACCTCAATTTCCATTTTCTTCAAATAATAATAATAAATAAATAAAACAGAAAAATACATTATACATAGAAAACTAATGCTTGCTCACCATGCATACCATGCACATGCACACACACATGTGCTAGGGTGCATTTCTACTAACCATGCACCTTGGCGCACACAACCATAACTCAAGAAAATTCCTAAGATAAAATAATTAAATAAAACAATTAACAAAATTAATTTCACATAATTTCTACCAAAAATTTTAAATAATACAATCAAAATTATAACACTCAACAATTAACACTTAAATTAATATAAACAACAATTAAAAAAAATTGGTGTGCTACAATTTCTTTTTACTTTATCACATTATAACCCCCCCCCTCCCCCCCCCCCCCCCCTCGCGTTAACTTTTTATTGAATTGGGTAATAAAGTAAATTTATAGTCCTCGTGGGTTCGATTCTTTCTACTATTATACTGAAGAAGTTGGTAAAATCTTGACAAATAATTGTTAAATTTGATACGGCAAACGACACACGTCAAGTTTTTGGCGTCGTTGTCAGATACTATTTTATTTAATTTGTTATTCGTTTTTTTTTCTAATTTGGTCTATTAATTGTGGTTTTTGTTTTCAAGGCTTGCGTAGAACTTAGTTGGAGACATAGTGATGTATTATCAACAATATTATGATCCATTCAATGTCTCACCATAAGTTAATAGATATGACCCTACTTTAACAGTTACACTGCAGAATGGGGGGATTATTCTAATACTTTTTATAGTGGGATTGATCAGCATGTTGAGCTGAATTACTACTACCCGTTAGAATACAATAACTTTGTGCCACAAAATTCAAATCCATTAATTGGAGATCTCATCAAAGCCTTGAATACCCAAACTCTTCAGATGCAACAGAGTGACATACAATTTCAACAAAGCTTTCAGGAAACTCTCCAGAATTTGGAGAATACAATGGAAGAAATTGCTACATCTCTGAGTAGGCTAGAAGTTCAAAGTTAAAATATGTTGCCTTCACAACTGGAGAGTAATCTAATAGAGAATATTAGTGCTATCCTCTCCACAATGGAACACAACTTGACTTACCACTTCACCAAGAAACACATAATCTAATTCTAACTCAAGGAGTCAACAATTCAGCCACACAAGTATCCTCATTGCATGAGGTTGAAACTTTCACTTCAGTTGGCCCATCATCACAGATAATGTCATACATACCAACTGTTACAACTTATGAAACTCATTCACCTTTTTTAAGTAGATTGAAGAAGTCTAAGAAAGAGGAATATAATAGAGAGATTCTTGAGACTTTTTGCAAAGTTGAGGTAAACATTCCATTACTTGATGCTGTTAAACAAGTGTCTCGTTATGCGATGGTTTTGAAGGAGTTGCGCACAAATAAGAGAAAGCTGAGGGGTGATGAAAAATAAGTGTGAGGGAGAATTTCTATGTTGTTCTCCAAAGAAAGTTGTTACCCATGTGTAAGGACCCTAGGCGAGCTATAACTAAGCAAACACAAGAGGTTCAACCAAATACGAGTTCAACACCATCCAGCTAGACTTTAGCCAAGTCACACTCGATCTGATGTAGCCAACCACCCAGAGCATCTTCTAGAGTGGAAGAAAGATAGGTATACGGCTCAGTACGAGGCGTGTACTGACCTTGTCTACAGCTGCAAGAATATTCTTGTAGCCTTCAAGAAGCAAATTCCTTATTAGAAACCACAGCCTATACGAAAGGATAGAGAGAAGAGGGACCCTTCCCAATTCTGTTAGTACCATAACAACATTATTCATGACACTAATAAATTTCGTCAACTGAATGATGAGATTGAGAACCTCAGAGACCAACACTAGCCCTTTGACAATATACTCGGGCACAACCGAGTCAACCCGTGATGCCACAACCCTAGAGACTAACACTAGTCTCGTCTATAGGGGAAGCCCCCATGCACAACCCCGCGCATCCTCAAGTTGTTCCACTGGCATCACCACAAGGCCAAGCACATGCCAACAATCCTCAAGGGCCAATCCCAATGAATTATGTTCTATTCATGACAGCTGGAGACCCCCACATGGCTAGACCATCTCAAGTGACGATGAATAAGTACGCTTAGGCGTTGAACCACTACGCCGAGGTGTACGCCCTCAAGCAAAAACCTGTGCAAAACCCTAGATGACCAACCAAGCCATCAACTTTACCAAGGAGAACATGAGGATGGTGCATTTTCTTCACCATGATCCCTTAGTGATTGCTACCTAGATTGCCAACACGAAGGTTCATAGAGCCCTCGTAGACAATGGAAGCTCTGTGAACCTTATTTTCAAAAGGGCCTATAGAAAAATATGCCATAAAGTTAGAGACTTACAACTCTACACCACGAGCCTGTTCGGATTCACCAGAGAAGGCTAAGCCCCAATCAGGCAGATCAATCTACCTATTACCTTGGGTGGCATTCCTCAATAGGCAATTAAGTATTGCACATTCATAATAGTCGACTGCCCCTCGAATGATGTAGGAGATATATATACCAATCTCATTTAGAATAATCTAGAACTTTAATTTGTTATATTTTGTTGTTTTGTTATTTTATCATTTTATTAGCTTTATTGTAATGACTATATAAGCCTAATGGAAAGAATGTAATGAGATTATTAATTATCTTATATTTTAAATAGAGTCTTGAGAGAGATTTTTTTTCCCATTTTTGGGGATCTTCTCATTGTTTTCCATGAATTTGGCATGAGCTTAGATCACCCATTCCAACTCGCTACATCATTTGGTATTCAGAGCCTAGGTCCCTTCTCGAGGGGTACGATAGCCATGAATGTTGTTTGGAGTCACTTTGATGTCCAAGAACATGAAGCGGAAGCCCTTTGGTTGGATCAAAAAGTTCAATGGATGTGAAAGTAAGATTTAGCTCACTGTCAATCTTGGAGAGTTAGAGATCCAAGCAACAGAGATTGGAAATTTCAAAAGTGGAGTGCCCACCAATGATCATCTTCTCTATCTTCACATCACAAGTACCATTTACCATCCTCTTAACCTTCATCTTCTTCATTGCACTACAATCATCCCCACCGTGACCCATCACCATCACCTCCATCTTTATTTTCTTCACTCTATCATCTTGAAACCCATCACAATTATCAGTCACACCCACCACCTCTCCAATACCGTAAGTCACCACTACCACTTCATCATTATGACCAAATAATTGCTAAGCCATTCATACATATTGTTGGTTTTTTATCATGTTATTGACAGTGTAGCGGAAGCATGAGATAACATTTATATGCGATAGTAACAATTATCAAAGCATGAGATTAAATCACTCTAGGAACCATAACTAGAAATGAGATCTTTCTCAAGCGACATGAATCTGAATTAAATATAAAATTACAAAATACATTTTCTTGATGTAGAACATGTGTAAATCAAATAATGTCCTAGCTTCCTAACTATCCATCTTCCATACCATGGCTCGCACAAAGAGAAGGAGGCAGGTGAATGTCTATGCTATTTGGTAGGATACACAAGAACACACTTTGAATCTCAACACACAAGAGAGTGTTCTTTTCACAAAATAGAGAAAACAAAGTTCTCTATTTTTCTCTCTTGGAAAATAACGTGAAAAAGTGTCCTCTCTTTCATTGGTGTTGTGTTATTTTTATTGAACAACCAAAAAAAAGACCTAACCATAATCTCATTGAGCCTATGCGTGGACCACAATCCATTTAGACTGTGGCTAGTGCCAACTACAGGGCTTTGAGCCATGTGGTATTTTATATTTATAAAATGTTATTTGTTGGGTCTTTATCATATTATTTTATGTGGTATACAATTATTCCACAAAATTAAATGTGATTAAATCATTTTCACAATGTTATACCCAATTTTGTTATTGCCTCACGACGTCCTACGCAGTTGATGAAGCGCCAACGCAAGTGACTCTCACCTCCATCTTTATCGAGGGAGTGACCATCATTACTCCCACAACACTTAGGCAAAAATAGACTTAATCAGTAATAGTCTACTTCTCCATTCACATGATTCAATCGGTCGTCGGTCATTTAGGATTGGTCGCCATTCACACTAGGTCATCGTCAGTCACAAGGACGAGGGGCTCCTCGTTAGTCCCCCATCGTCGATGGCCCTTGCTAGTCATTGGTGGCCCTCGCTGGTTGCTAGTTACCATCTGTAACATCCTGAATTTTCTAATAAGGCTTAGTGCCTTGATTAGGGGGCCAGAAGGGCAATATTGGACTATTATGTGAATCTAATTTATTAATTATGTGATTATGTGAATTACATGAGTTATACTATAATATGACTGATTGTGCATGGTTACATGTGTTAAATGTACTTATAGGCATGTTTCTGTTAAGAAGAGCATTTTCATAATTTTATCCCACTGTGGGTATATTTGTAATTATATGTGTTATATATTGAGCCCACATGGTTATGTGGGTATATTTGAGATATTCAACAGGAGTCAGTCCTTTCGAGCAAGATAGCAGTTTAATCACAACGGAGAATTTATACCCGGCTCGGGACAAGCCAAGGGGTATTTTGAGTGATCTGGAGAGTCACTGGGACTCATTGTAGCATGAGTCGTATTCTGGGAGAAATAGCAATATTTCGAGTTTAGCGAAATTATTTGAGGAAATTCGAGTATAGAGCGAGATTTGAGAGTAAAAATGACATTTTTGCCCTTATGGGGAGTTGAGAGAGTAGCAGGTTAAGTGGGGATATTTTGGTCATTTGGGATCGTTCGTATATAAGGGTTCAGCTAAGTTCATTAACTCAGAAAAACACGGAAATCTCTCTCGTTCTCTCATTACGCTCGTTAGCATTTTCGAAGGAAACTTGAGTTTTAGAGCTCGGATTCAAGCGAGGTTAGAGTTATAATGATTCTAGGGAAGATTAGAAACTTGATAACCTAAGGATTTAGCTGGAAAACGACTTAATCAGAGGTAATTAAAGCTTTTAAGTTTCTGAGTTTTATTTCCCTTAAGTTTCTTAAGCTTTGATTGGATTTTATGGTTTGATAAGCTTTTAATCCATTTGAAAGTTGGGTTTTGTTGCCTAGGATATATTGATGATGCTCTGGGATTGAATTATGGGTTTGGTATGGTTTTGGGGTGAGTTTTGGGAGGAATTGTATAAGAGAAAGCTGGGTTAACGGGGTCGCGCCACGGCCCTATTCTTGGGCACCGCGACCCTCATGAACCCAAGAGCCTGGGTGGCTCCCTGAACCGCCATCACGCCACAACGCCTACTAGGCTACGCCACGGCCTGTGTGCAGAGAAAGGAGAGGTTGGGCTCTCTGACTTGTGGAGAGTCGCGTTGCCTATGAGAGGCGCCGCGACTCAAATTGGCAACTTTGGCCAAGTGGGGATTTGGATGGCAGGAACTCAAACCTAAGGGCTCGGGAAGGATTCTACTACCTGGTTTAGTAGAATTTGAGGTCTCGGAGATGAGGATTGTAAAGCCCTGGATAACCAAGACTGTTACAATGTGTGTTTAAAATAGTGCAAGACTTGTTTTAACATAACCGTGTTTCTAAAGTCAACTAACAAGTTAGGGTTAAAAGGTTTTGATCGTAAAATGGTTGACTTTCATTCAAATAAGAGATTGATACACGGGATCCCAAAAATAATGTTTACAAGGCGGTTACAACCCTCAAAAGTAAATATAACTGCAGCCAGCCTAAATGGCAAAATACAAATTTTGGCTCTAGTCCCTATAAATCCCTCGATTGTGGCGTTCAAGAAGTTTCCGATGTGCACCCCGCCCCCACAGCTCTCCAACTCATGGCTGGTCCAACTTTCCCTTGCCTTTACCTGCACCACGTAGCACCCATGAGCCAAGGCTCAGCAAGAAAACCAAATTCAACAAGCATAGATGACTCTCTAGTACAAGTACTAAGCAAGGTAGCAATAACAATTTAATCAAATCATATAATTCAATTTCAATACAGCTAATTAGGGGTTAGCACCCTTAGGTCGAGCCCTTTAGTTATTTAGCTGATCCCAGCTCGCTTAGGCCGAGATACTTTCAATACGCTTAACATTAGCCCCGGCTCCCTTAGGCCAGACTTCCATATCAAACATAACAGATATACAGGTTGCGCAACACTTAATCAAAATCGGTACACGCTAACCTGCCTTTCCAGATATTTCCAATCTCGAATACATTTCTAACCTTGCATATATTCACATACATGGGAATCTCAGTCCCATTCACAGCTCGGGTGCGGTTTTCTTACCTCGAGTCCTGAGCGGAGGATGTGGAGCAGTCCCGTGCACGATCCTTAATCCCGAGCCTTAACAGTAACCCTAGTCACAAGCGACAATGGATAACTATTAAAATCTAATCCAATTAAATTCTTTGGAATAAAATACTAGCCTCCGGGACCTCAAATTCTACTAAACTGGGCAGTATAATTTGTCTCGAGTGCTTAGGTTTAAGTCTTTGAGCCCAAAGACCTATCTTGGTTAAGGTCTATGCGGGCCACGACTTGACCCTAAGGGTCACGGCGCACCCCCAGGTCAGAGACGCCAGCCTCAAGCTCCAGGGGTAGGTGAGCCGCGACTTGCTCTATAAGGCCGCAACGCACCCACAAAACAGCAAGCCCATCAGGGCCTTTTGGGTCACGCAAGCCGCAACACCCATGAAATGGGTCGCGGCGCGCCCCCGTGAACCCAGAAATCCCAGCTTATTCTGCATTTTCCCCAACTCAAAGCCTTAGAATTCAACTTTAAACTTATACACAAGCCTATATTAGGTCGAGAACTCCTAATATTACCTTACAAACAACACCAATAGCCTAAAACATTAGTTCAATCTTCCTTAAATTCCAAATTCAGACACTCCCTCAAGTATCCCTAAACATGCTCAAAACCCAACTAGAAATTCAACATATTAGAACTTGAAATCTTACCTTAGTAAATAGCTTTAATCCTCAGCAATTCCCTGACTGCTTCTAGCTTAGTTTCCCCAGATTTCCCAGCTCAATTCCTAAGCTTCTCCTTCAACAACTTCCTTTAACTTCTAAGCACAAAAGAGGGAGAGAGAGAACGTGCAAGAGAGAGAGAGAGAGAGTGCTGAGAAATATTCCACTAAGTTCTGGTTATTTCCTAGAGTCTAATCTCAGTATATCCTTTAACCAAAAGACCAAAATTCCCCTAAAGATAACTCAGCCCCTTTGTTTCCCTTAAGGGCAAAACAATCATTTGCCTTGTTTCCCGCTAATTCCTTGAGTCATCCTACAAATTCCTAATTAATCTTGACATGCCCAACTAATTACCAAATACTTACCCATTACTCGATAAATCCCCAAATATTCACTAAGTTCCCAAAATACCCCTAGGCTCACCCTAAGCCGGATATTAAACCCCACTGTGACTTTTCCACTAATCCGTTCACTAGGATTGCCTCAAGTCGTATACTGCAAATATATCCACATAATAATGTTGTCTCAATCATTTAATGCATATGATAACATATATGTCCACAACAGGCCAAATTTACAAATATGCTTTTATAAACAAGAACGGGCCCACATGCATATAAATATACTCATATTATCATATAAATCATGCATGCCATATAGTCACACATTTAATCAATTAATCACACATGTATCCAATTATGCCCTCCTGACACGCTAATCAAGGCACTAAACCCTATTAGCATATTTTTGGGTCGTTACAACTATCCCCTCCTACCGAAAATTTCATCCTCGAAATTTACCTGAACAACTCGGGATACTAATCCCGCATAGCCGACTCTAGCTCTCGGGTCGCTTCCTTGACCTTGTTATTCCTCCATAAGACTTTGACTAGAGGAATCATCTTGTTCCGCAGAACCTTATCCATCATGTCTAAGATCTGAACTAGTCCCTCCTCATATGACAAATCGGTCTGTAGCTCCAAATCCTCATATCCCAATACATGGGTCGTATCTGAGACGTACTTCTGAAGCATCGAGATATGAAATACGTCGTGAACTCCTGATAATGACGGCAGTAGAGCCAATTTGTAGGCTACCTTCCTGATCCTCTCTAGGATCTCAAAAGGTCTTACAAATCTAGGGCTCAGCTTGCCCTTTTTCCCAAATCTCCTAACCCCTCGCAATGGCGAAACTCGCAGAAATATGTGGTCCCCTACCCAGAACTCCACGTCCCTACGCTTAGGATCAGCATAGCTTTTTTGTCTACTCTGCGAAGCGAGCATTCAAGCTCGGATCTTCTCAATAGTTTCATTAGTCTTCTGAACCATCTCCGGTCCCAAATACTTCCTCTCCCCCATCTCATCCCAATGAATGGGCGATCTACACTTCCTTCCATACAACACCTCGTATGGAGCTACTACAATCGTTGATTGATAACTATTGTTGTACGAGAACTCAATCAACGGGAGGTACTTACTCCAAGACCCATCAAAGTCTATAATACATGCTCTAAGCATGTCCTCCAATATCTGTATTGTCCTCTTATACTAGCCGTCTTTCTGATGATGAAAAGTTGTACTGAACTTCAACTGAGTTCCCATAGCCTTCTGCAAACCACCCAAAAACTTAGAGGTGAATATGGGATCCTTGTTCGATACTATAGACATAGGAACCCCATGGAGATGTACAATCTCCCTCACATACAGTTCTTCATATTGATCCACAGTATAGGTCGTTCTCACTGGTAGAAAGTGAGCTGACTTGGTGTACCTGTCTACTATCACCCACACCGAGTCATGTTGCCCCACTGTCCTGGGCAAACCTTCTACAAAATCCATGGTGATATCTTCCCATTTCCACTCGGGAATACCTAAAGGTTGTAACAATGTCACTGGTCATTGGTGTTCAGCCTTTACCTACTGACAGGTTAAACACTTGGCTACGTACTCAACCACATCCTTCTTCATCCCAGGCAACCAATACAAAGTTCGTAGATCCTGGTACATCTTCGTGGTGCTTGGATGGAGTGAGTATGGTGTAGTATGGGATTCATCCAGAATCTCTCGTCTAATACCCATATCCATCGAAACACAGATCTAACCCTTATACCTTAGTAAACTCGTCTCTGAAATGGAATAATCCTTAGCCACTTCAGGTATGACATTTCCTCCAACCTCCTGCAACTGTGCATCACCCAACTGACCCTCTCTTATCCTCTCCAAGTGGGTAGAGTGTAAGTTATTATTGGCCAACTAGCCCACAACCAAGTCTACCCTCGCTCTGGTCATCTCCTCTGCTAATTCCTTCGATATCTGCTTCGAACTAAACAACTATCCTGGGCCCCTCCTTCTCAAAACATCTACCACTACATTGGATTTTCCTTGGTGGTAAAGGATGTCATAGTCATAATCCTTCACCAACTCTAGCCAACGTCTCTGCCTCATATTTAGGCCTTACTGGGTGAAGAAATACTTTAAACTCTTATGCTCGGTATATATCTCGTACTTCTCTCCATACAAATAATGTCACCATACTTTTAGTGCGAATACCACCGCTGCTAGTTCCAGATCATGAGTAGGATACCACTGCTCATATTCCTTCAGCTGCCGCAATGCATAGGCAATAACTTTCCCACTCTGCATCAACACATATCCCAATCCCAGTCTTGATGCATCGTAGTACACTATAAACTTATCCCCATATGAAGGAAGACTCAGCACCGGAGCAGTAATCAATTGTTGCTTCAATTCTTGGAAACTACCCTTGCATTTGTCTGACCATGTGAACTTCATATTCTTCCACGTCAGCTCAGTCAATGGTGTGGTAAACTTTGAAAACCCTTCCACAAACCATCTGTAATATCCAGCTAATCTAAGGAAACTCCTAACCTCTAAGGCGTTCCTTGGCCTCAGTCAATCTCTAACTGCTTCTATCTTGGCCGGATCCACCTTAATCCCATCTCCACTGACAATATTTCCAAGGATTGTTACCTCCAGTAACCAAAACTCACACTTCTTAAATTTAGTGTACAACCGATGCTCCCTCAATCTCTGCAATACCCGTTGGTGATGTTACTCATGCTCTACCTCTGAGTAAGAGTATACCAGGATGTCTTCAATGAAGACAATCACAAACTGATCTATGAAATTCTTGAACACCCTGTTCATCAGATCTATAAATTATGTTGGGGCAATGGTCAATCCAAACAACATGACCAAGAACTCACAATGCTCGTACCTTGTACAGAAGGCCGTCTTCAGAATAAAGCTGATCAAATAGGCCATCTATCCTCGAAAGTGGGTTCTTGCTCTTGATAGTTAACTTGTTCAACTCCCTGTAGTCTATACAAATTCTCAAATTCCTATCCTTCTTCTTCACAAATAAAATCAAAGCACCCCATGGCGAGAAGCTAGGTTTGATAAATCCCAAATCTAGTAGCTCCTGCAATTGTATCTTCAACTCCTTTAGCTCTATTGGATCCATCTTCTATGGTGCCCTTGACAGTGGTTCTGTACCCATTGCTAACTTAATGAGGAACTAAATCTCCCTGTGCGGCGGTAGTCCCAGTAAATCCTCAGGAAACACATTCAAAAACTTGTATACTAGTCTAGTCTCTCCTGGCCCCATCGGCGTAACTCTAGTGGTATCCACCACATTGACTAGAAAACCTATACAATCTCCTTGTAATAGGTCCCTAGCCCTCAACGCTGATATCATAGGAATGCGGGGTCCGTGTAAAACACCCACAAAAACAAAGGGGTCCTCGCACTCTGGCATAAAAGTTACCATCTTCTTCCTGCAATCTATAGTGGCCCCGTATTTGACTAGCCAATCCATCCCCAAAATCATGTCAAAATCATCCATACCCAACTCAATCAAATCTACTGATAGTTCCCTACTGTCCACCATTACTATCAGTGCTTTAATCCATCTCCTAGAAACTACTAGTTCCCCTGTAGGCAGTTTAGTCCCAAACCCCATAGTGTAATACTCACTAGGCCTACACAATCTATCAATCACTTTGCTAGAAACAAATGAATGTGTAGCACCGGAGTCAATCAATATAGTATATGAAGAGTCAACACTAGAAAGCTAACCTGTCACTATCGAGGGACTAGCCTCACCCTCTGGATGTGTCAAGGCAAACACTCGAGTTGAAGTCAAGTTGTTCGCCTTCCCTGGATCCTCTTTATCTAAGGTCAGGCCATCTTTCTTGAGGTGTCCAATCTCCCCGCACAAGTAGCAACCATTTTCCCTGCATTCACCCAAATGGCGCTTCTTACTTCTAGCACACTCGGGTAGCTCCTCCATTTCTCACCGCCTCCCTGGCGACCACCTTGAACACCACGGCCCCTCCTATTAAGACTAGCAGTGGTTAAGGTGTCATGGGTCTTCCTTTTCTGGTCACTAGGGCCTCCGCCCCTACCAAACCCTATAAGTGGAGGCACTGCTCTATAACATCCTGTCTCGTAGCATTCTCCCAACAAATCTTATTCTCAACCTCCTCAGCAGTGAGGGCCTTCTCAACCCCCTGGGCATAAGTTGTCTCCCTAGGTACTGATGTGATCTTCACATCTCGGGCTATCGTAGCATTAATCCCTCGAACAAACCTGTCCTACCTAGCAGCATCTGTAGGCACTATATCAGGTGCAAATTTTGCTAGCCTCTCAAACTTCAAGGCATACTCAGTAACTACCATGCTGTCCTGTACCAACCCAGTCAACTCATTTACCTTTTCTGCCCTGACGGCAATACTGTAGTATTTTTTTGTTGAACAAGTCTCTAAACCCATCCCAACTTATGGTAGAAACATCTTGAGTATGTGATGCTACCTCCCACCAGATGCGGGCATCATCTCGAAGCATATAGGTTCCACAGGCCACCCTGTCGTTGCCTTCCACCCTCATGAACTCCAAGATGGAGGTCATCAAACTCATCCACTATTAAGCCTTAAGTGGATCTGGTCCTCCCTCAAAAGTTGGAGGATGTTGCTTCCTAAATCATTCGTAAAGGGCTCCCATCTGTTCCCAATCTCAGGCGGCTGTACAACTGGTGCCACAACAAGTGGAAAGTTAGGTGCAGCACTCCCTGGCAGAGCCTGCTACCTCAGAAGGTGAATCTCTTCTTGCATGTCAACAAGTAACTACTGTAAGCTCTCAGGAATTGGCGGAGGGTTCCAGCCCTACTCATCATCTCTAGCCTCAACCCCAATGTCGGCTAGTTGATTTGATCGTCTTGGAGGCATAACTCTCCAAGTTTATCTGCAATCAACGACTTGGCTGGTCAAGCAATGATAATAGGTTTATAATCATCCCATGATCCAACGATGAAACTCAACCAACATCACACAACTATAATGCAAGCAAGCATTCAAACAATTATTCACATATAGTAGCAATTCTAATAAGCACGCCTTATCATATTCACATAGCAGTCAAGGGCCAGGCCCTATCAGTATATCTCATGCTCCTAATAAACATGCAGATTAAGCATTTATATTTCATCTAAACACTCAAACATATAGTTACATATATGGTTATCGAACCCAAAGTCAAGCTTGTCTTTAGCGGTGAATGTACATGCTCAACCAATCTTTAGGAACCCTTAAACCTAGACTGCTTTGATACTGAATTGTAACACTCTTAATAACCAAAACTGTTACACTATGTGCTTAAAATAGTGCAAGACTTGCTAATCAAGTTGTTTTAACATAAACTTGTTTCTAAAGTCAACTGACAAGTTAGGGTTAAAAGGGTTTTGATCGTAAAATGGTTGACTTTCATTAAAATAAGAGTTTGATACACGGGATCCCAAAAATAATGTTTACAAGGCGGTTACAACCCTCAAAAGTAAATATAACCACAGCCAGCCTAAATGGAAAAATACAAATTTTGGCTCTAGTCCCTGTAAATCCCTCGACCGTGGCGGTCAAGAAGCTGCCGATGTACACCCTGGCCCCACAGCTCTCCAACTCATGGCTGGTCCAGCTTTCCCTTGCCTTTACCTGCACCACATACAACCTGTGAGCCAAGGCTCAACAAGAAAACCAAATTCAACAAGCATAGATAACAACAGAGTACAAGTACTAAGCAAGGTAGCAATAACAATTTAATCCAATCATATAATTCAATTTCAATACAATTAATTAGGGGTTAGCGCCCTTAGGCCGAGCCCTTTAGTTATTTAGCTGATCCCAACTCGCTTAGGTCGATCTGCATTTAGTACGCTTAACATCATCCCCGACTCCCTTAGGCCAGACTTCCATATCAGACATAACAGATATACAGGTTGCGCAACACTCAATCGATATCGGTATGAGCTAACCTTCCTTTCAAGATATTTCCAATCACAAATACATTTATAACCTTGCATACATTCACATATAGGGGAATCTCAGTCCCATTCACAGCTCGGGTGCAGTTTTCTTACCTCGAGTCCTAAGCAGAGGATGTGGAGCGGTCCCAAGCACGATCCTCAATCCCGAGCCTTAACGGTAACCCTAGTCACAAATGACAATGGATAACTATTAAAATCTAATCCAATTAAATGTTTTGGAATAAAATACTAGCCTCCGGGACCTTGAATTCTACTAAACCGGGTGGTAGAATTTGTTTCGGGCGCTTAGGTTTAAGTCTTTGAGTCCAAAGACCCATCTTGGTTAAGGTTGTATAGGCGGGCCACGACTTAACCATAAGGGTCGCGGTGCGCCCCCAGGTTAGAGGCGCCAGCCTCAAGCTCCAGGGTTAGGCGGGCCGCGACTTGCCCTATAGGGCCGCAGCGCGCCCATAAAACAACAAGCCCCTCAGGGCCTTTTGGGTCACGCGGATCGCGACACCCTTGAACTGGGTCACAGCGCGCCTACGCGAACCCAGAGTTCCCAGCTTCTTTTGCATTTTCCCCAACTCAAAGCCTCAGAGTTCAACTTTAAACTTATACCCAAGCCAATATTAGGTCCCTAACTCCTAATATTACCTTACAAACAACACTAATAGCCTAAATCATTAATTCAATCTTCCTTAAATTCCAAATTCAAACACTCCCTCAAGTATCCCTAAACATGCTCAAAACCCAACTAGAAATTCAACATATTAAAACCTGAAATCTTACCTCAGTAAATAGCTTTAATCCTCAGCAATTCCTTGACTGCTTCTAGCTTAGTATCCCAACATTTCCCAGCTCAATTCCTAAGCTTATCCGTCAACAACTTCCTTTAACTTCCAAGCACAAAAGAGGGAGAGAGAGAACGTGCAAGAGAGATAGAGTGCTGAGAAATATTCCACTAAGTTTTGGTTATTTCCTAGATTCTAATCTAAGTATATCCTTTAACCAAAAGACCAAAATGCCTCTAAAGATAACTCAGCCCCTTTGTTTCCCTTAAGGGAAAAATGATCATTTGCCCATTTCCCGCTAATTCCTCGAGTCATCCTGAAAATTCCTAATTAATCCCAACATGCCCAACTAATTACCAAATACTTACCCATTACTCAATAAATCCCAAAATATTCACTAAGTTCCCAAAATACCCCTAGGCTTACCCCGCAGTAACTATTCCACTAATCTGCTCACTAGGATCGCCCCAAGTCGTATACTTAAAATATATCCACATAATAATGTGGTCTCAATCATTTAACGCATATAATCACATTTATCCTGCAATAGGCCAAATTTACAAATATGCCCTTATAAACAAGAACAAGCCCACATGCATATTTAATACTTATAAACATGCATATAAATATAGTCATATTATCATATAAATCATGCATGCCACATAGTCACACATTTAATCAATTAATCACACATATATCCAACTATGCCATCCAGCACGCTAATCAAGTCATTAAACCCTATTAGCATTTTTTGGGTCATTATAAGGACTCAGTCCAGAAGTCTTTATTTACTTTATATTGATATATAATTTATTATGGATGTGACTAGGGTACCACTAGGGCTCATAACAAGATCGTGCTCGGGGGTCATGGTTAATTAACTCATGCTTGGAATCAGAGGTGAGAAAACTACATCCAACACATGTTATATGGGATTAGGGCTTGGCCCGATTGCTGAGCATGGTTATGATTAGAGCTCGGGCCCCTACGAATGTGCATGATTATAGTTATGCCTGTGATTGTTTGATTAATCATGCTTGAATGCTCCCTGTCAAGATAACTGCTAAATGATATATGCATGTCTGTATTATCTAATTGAAAAGGCTTGACCTATAAGTCAAGGACGACAATAGGGCGTTGAGCGCTGGTCGAAAGACTTGACCTATAAGTCTATTAGGAATAGTACCCTTCAAGTAATTGTAGTTGACAAATTTTTTAAATGAAATAAATGAATGAATTGAATTATTATATATATAGACTATGTCTGATATTATGTTGATAATATTAAGTAAATATCAGAAAATTTCAAAGTTTATCTATGTGGTCTTAATCTTATATTGGTATGAGAGGATCGAGATTAAGATAATAAACTTAAAACAGTTCGTTGTAAAATAAAGTTATGGAATCTTTAGATTAATTACTGCTAGTATGGTTCGCTAGTATTATGAATACAAGTAACCTAGATTCGGGTCACTAGTGCTGTAGGACACTTTAGTGAAGGTACTTTATATATAGTGATATATAGAAATGGACCAGATGTAATTTGTTAATACTTGTTTAAACACCATTTCATAGTATTAATCAAACACATCAAACAATGGTCATTACACGATGATCTCAATCCTGAGGTTGCTATGAACTCCTATATATGTCATCTGATCCTTTGATTAATGCGCTAAGATTTGTCAGAATGATCAGGCCAAGAATAATTATTTTGGGGACTCAATGATATATATGGAGAGGGACGTAGTTTAATAGATATGGAATCTATACCTTCTTATAGATTGAATAATGGTCCCTATTGGGTTGACTTTTGGAACTGAAAGGTTATGAGCGCTCACGTCGCAAACTTGTTGTGACACAACCTTCACTAGTAAAGTCAATGGTACTCTAGGAACAAGATACAGCTAAAAGCGTAAAACAGTAATTTTATTCTCTTTTAATTATGAACCATTAATAGAGGATTAACGTTGTATGTAATAATTATATCAATGGACACTTTATTCGTAAATAAAGTACTCAGTAAATATATGTCTATAATTATCAAGAGTTCGATCTCACATTTATAGTGGAGTAATCATGAGATTAATAAATATGATTATTTAATCAAAGAGCTTTGATTAATAATCTAATATTTATTTGAGCTTGATATTATAGGTTCATAAGTCCTCAGGGTGGCTCTATCAACACCATATCAAGGTAAGAGTTGATAAAACTGTAATTTGGGAATTTGAGAAGAATTTTATTATTTGGGTCAAGTATGCAATTATATGATAATTGAGGTTGAATAATTAATTTTCAAAAATATATTTATTAATTTAAATATATAATTTTTGAAATTCATATATATATATATATAAATAAATAAAATTTTGAAATTAATTATTTTATTTGAGTGTGAGAAAATAAAATTGGTAAGTCAAAAATAGTTTTTGGTTTATTGAATTTTAAAAGATGATGATAATGATGATCATCAATTTAAATTTTGAAATATGGTTGTCATCTTTTCCTTAGAAAGATAAATACCTTATTTTGTGGAAGATTGATTTTAGTTAAATAAATAAAGAAAAGAAAAATACAATATCCCTGAAAAGGGAAATATCAGTTCATGCATTTCACAGTCCAAGGACTATGCCATGCGTGTACTACTACAGTGATATTGTATCAGTGTTGTTTTTATTTTATTTATTTAATTAATTAATAATTTGAAAATAGTTTTTTCAAATTTGGTAAGTTATATATTTGTCTAAATCAATTCCTATCATCATTATAATATTATTGTTACATTACTATTATTATTAGGAATAATAAGGTAATAGAATAATCTCTATATATATGATATAGAATAATAAAGAGAAAAAGAGAATAACAACACAATACAATTCAGAATAGTTCTCCGAATTTTTTGTTAGACAAAAATTTATCATCTTCTTCTTTATTCTAACCATTCTCATATCATAATCCAAGTTCTCATGTATTGAGAAATACTTGTGATTCCTAAATTGCAAACCCATGTTCTCTATGTGCCCACACACATCTTGAGGTGTAGAGAACACTCTAGAAGATCGTGGTTTGAGTGCTTAAAGCATTGGATAGGAAGATCGATAAATATACGAAAAGACTCAAGACATTTGATAGGCTTCAAGAGGTAAATGCTTATGTTCTTGAATATTCATATATTTATGTGTTTATATGTTATATATAAATATATTGTATATTTATATATATATGTTGTATGATTAATAATATTATATGTTAATGTTTCTTTCTGGATGTTTTCTTGTTCATATAAACTGTTTATATGAATGGATAGAATTTTTTTTGTTGTTCTACACAATGGGCCCACCACGCTTATTCCTCTATGTAGTTTGTATGTTTTTCCAACAAAGTCAAGGATGGCAATAGTGCGCTGAATGTCGGTCGAAAGGATTGACTTATAAGTTACGGGCGGCAATAGCACGCTAAGTGCAGGCCGATATGGTTAGGCCTAACAAGGAGTATGATATACGCTTGACCGACCCTATGGTCCTTTAGAAATCAAAGCGCCAGGTACGCTGGGCAGTTCTAAGATTGGTTATACAAAGGATAGGGCAAAAGGCCTCGGGGTGACTCTATAATCCCATGTCCTAGGGCAATGGACCCCTTTGTGACTTTATAGTTGTTTATGTGGAAAAAAAAGCTCGGCTTATAAGTCGAGGGTGACATTAGCGTGCTGAATGCATGTCATTGTGGCTAGGGCAACTCAGAAGCATGATATACACTTGTACAACCCCATGGTCGCCTGAAATATAAAGCACAAGGTACGCTTGGCTAGCTAAAATGGGAATAGGGTTGGCTGTATGGCCGCTTGTTTACATTAAATTTGATATGCTCATTAGCCTTGAGCTATCGGTGAATGTATGACATAACTGATTTCTGACCAACATGTTGAACGTGGGATCGGATAGCCATCGTATTGAGTATGGGGCTAACCGACAAAGCATGTGGATCGCAGGTCGTGAAGGTGAGTTTAGTTTAGAGGGTGCGGTCCCCACTTTTCTGGCATGAACCGTGAGCGGAATGCTTGTGTACGCATTTAGCTCGGTAGGGTCGTTCAGCAGGACTGTCTTCCTAAGCCATGTGATTGATTATATGAACATCTTTGTAAACTGTGGAACATGTTTAGAAATTTAAATGTATTGGTTAATTGTGAAGCATGTGTTTGGTGCTTTTGAATATTTGAATATTGTTATGCTTTGTGAGGTTTTCTTGCTGGGCCTCGGCTCACGGGTGCTCTATGGTGCAGGTAAGGTCAAGGAAAGCTAGAGCAGCTCTGAGTTGGAGAGTTTCAAGGGCGGAGTGTACATATGCGGCCTGCTCGACTGCCACGGTCGAGACTACTTGTTGGAACTTGGGTTGAACCCGGAATTTTTCCGCCTAGGCCGACTTTTGGTGTTTATGTTGTTCATGTGTCAGTTTATAAACCCTTTTGGGATCCCATGTACGAGTCTAAACCTTTTAATGAAATGGTTGTTGTTGACCAAAATTTTTTATACTTAATACTTGGGTTTGTTTTAATTACACGATTCAGTCCAAATTACTCGTTTAGCGAGTTAGGTTCCATTTAAAGTACACAGTGTAATGGTCCTGATTAGTAGGAGGCTACACCATCACTGCTCGTTGGTGGCCCTCGCCACCCGAGCCTTCCTTAGCACGGAAAATTGCAACCAACCTTCTCATGTAGGGGACACGTTGGATCGCCATATTTGAAGGGTAAAGAAACTTGGTATCCTCTCGGGAATCACAGAAATTAGCTGGATTGGGAAACAACTTTCCACCGTTAGCTCTTACCATTGTAAATTGTAAAAAGGGTGGGCTAGCGAGTGAGAAATTGTTCATCCTCAAAAGATTCTTCACTCTCCGTTTTTGTAACTATCTCAAGAACAGAATCAAAACTCATTGTAACTATTCTTGTTGGTTCAAAGTTCATCATAAATACAACTAACTAAAGTAGATGTAGGTCGTCTTTTTGGGGTCAAACCACTATAAACTTGTGTTTCTTACATTTACTAGCATTTATTTCTTTGTTTTTGATTCATTTTTCATAACAAATATTCCACTTAGGATTTTACACACAAAACAACTCTTCATTTATTACTCTGTGTAAGTTGACAAAAAAAAGTGTCAATGCACAAAATTATCAATATAATTTTATTTTCCATTAAATATTATTTCATTTATAATATTTCAAATATTATTTCATAAATAATATTAATTTGTGAGATTAAAAATAATACGTTATTATTTTTAATTATTTCCTTTTAATATCAAAATCATACCTCCGTGTTATCGAGCTAGTACGTTGATAGTTGGAACCCGTAGTTCTAAGCTCCAATAATTTAATTAATTTCACTAACTGTTATTTCCACTAATTAATTTATTGTTAATAAATTATTCCACTAGAAATTCATAGTTGAACTCTCAAAAGTATAGTCTTATATTATTGGAGGCTCACCCTGAGCCGGGTATTAATCCTCGTTGTGACTTTTCTGCTAAATTGCTAAAAAGGATCGACTCGTGCCGAATATCACAAATATATCCACATAATAATGTGGGTTCAAGCACATAGCATGTAAAATTATAATTATACCCTCAACGGGTTAAAATTATGAAAATGTCATTTTTTTAACAAAAGTGGGTCTTTAAACACATTTAATACACATAATCATGTATACTTAGTCATATCATAATATAATTCATATAAATCACATAACTCAATTATTAACACATAATTGGTCCATGTGCCCGCCCGACACGCTAATCAACATATTAACCCTTATTAGGAGTTTTGGGACGCTACAACTTCCTCTAAGGCATTTTAGCCTGTGTAGCTTGAAAGACTTCTGCCCATGACCCCAAGAGTGTAGAATATGTGATAAAATGAGGATTGTACTCTCATGACTTATCATTGGTTTTTGCTCGTTTGTTATCATTATTGTTGCCATTGTTGGAATTATTACTTCGTTTGCCACCATTTTGCCACCATTCTGGTTTTTCTTACTAGCATTACCATTGGTTGTCTGGTTCTGGTTAGATGTACCAATATTTTTGGTTGGAGCAACACCGGTGCCTACTTGGTTGGCCTGATCTGATCGTCGAATAGCCTCTTCTAGCTTAATAAACTCGTCTGCTTGAAGATCTATTTGTATTTCAAAGTTGTTGGCGTGTGGAATGAGATCTTCTCTTCTAGTATACATTTTCCAAGTTGGCATTTTGAACTTGGGAGGGATTGTGAGAGCATTGATTCGCTCAGAGAAAGAAGATCCTTTCCTTCTCTCAAAATTAATATTAGTGAGTTTTGGAGCAGTTAGCTTGCGAACTATCTGAGTGAGGGCATCTAGTTGTGCTTGGATTGCTGGAGCAACTAGTGGCACAGATGTTGGAGCAGCAAGTGGGATTGCAGCTACTCCTACTTGTGGTGCAAGTGGGATTAATGGTGCAACGAGTCTTGCAACATTAGAACATTTGTTGGCATTAAAGAGCAAATCAAAGATACGCAGTGGGGAATGGGCCCTTTTTAATAACTTTTAATACCAGCCAAGATCATACACACACACACACACATATGTATATATATTAAATCGAATACAATCATATTAGAGATTACCTCTTGTAGCCTATCAAGTGTCCTCGAATCTTTTTGTATAAAATCAACAATCTTCCTATCCAAGTTCTGAAAGCTCACACCTTGATCTTCCAAACCAATCCTCAAACACACAAGGACATGTGTGGGCACATAGAATTCAAAATGTTGATTTATGACGCTCTAGATGTACTCAACACACGAGATCTAGAGAGGTTTGATTGAGAGAAGATGAATTGAACAGTTTTCAGGTTTAGGAAAACTGTCGCTTCTATCTCAGAGAGAGAGTCTATTTTTAATCACATGAAAAACATTATTCCTGAAAATATCGCTCTATCAGTTTTTATAAAGATAATTAATCTAATTAATTAATCTTTTTTTTATTAAAATAGAATTCAAATTAAAACTGTTCTGTTATTACTATTTAATTATTTAATTTAAATCATATTTAAAAGGAATAATTAAATAATTGATTAAATAAATAATTTGAAATTCAAAATTCAAATCCCAAGGATTGGGGAATTCCTGTGTGTGGCACCACACTCACTGCACAGTGAGTGTGTCGCCCCACATATTAGGGCTTTTCCCTAATTTTCTCATTTGTTTGTTTAATCAACTTTTAAGACTATTTATTTATCCCAACATAAATATCAGTTAATTCAAAATTAAATTTATCTTAAAATATTAGTTTTAAATAAATAAATAAATATCTTATTCTAAATAAGATAATTAGTAATCTCTCTTTATATATTTATCCAAACAATATTAATATTTATTTTACCCTATAGTTTTTTAAAATAAAAACTATATAGTTCAATAATTAATTAATTCATAATTAATCAATTGCCTATAATTATCACATAATTATTTCCTTGCCTTGGAAAATTAATTCATTTGTAATTAAGTCATTCTCTCTACAAATCTTTCTTTTGACATCCTTACCCTTGACAGTGTAGAACAGAGGTGATTTGGGAACCATGGACCTATAATATGAAGCTTCAAAAAACTAGTTTATTAATTAAACTATTTTATCCAATAATCTTATTTATTAATTCCTTGATTACTCCACTATAAATATGGAATTGAAATCTAAGTATTTATAGAATTATATTTATAGATTTTTGTCTTATAGTCCATTGATATAATCAATAAATGTAGTTATGTCCTCCATTTATTTGTTCGTTAATTAAAGTTGGTCAAGATTACCATTTTACCCTTCTAATTACCTCTTGATCCTTAAGTACCATTAATTCACTGGTGAATAATTAATCTATTATCAAATTATTTATTTGAGCTCAATAACTATTCAGTTATAGAATTAACCCTTAAGGGAACCAATATTCGACCCGTTAGGAAAGTATGAATTCCATTATTGTAATTTGTTATCCCAAAAATCAGAAGTGAATGACATGGCAGGAATTAATTGCACGTGGCTGACACCTGGCAAAACCTGTGTTCGACTATCTACCAGGAAGATATTCGGCATTATGCGATCGGTCTCTTCATACGACCAGTCTGGTCGTATGCACATAACACGCGGAGGAAATCTTAGGCAGTTATGATGGAATCCGAAATTCTCTCCCATGATTTCCTGAGTATCCGATTATTTAGGAAATAATATCTGTAACAAATCAATGTAAATCCTCCCTGAGCTTATAAATAGAAGAAGAGGGCTCAGGGAAGCGGATCCTTCTTTTTCTTT
This sequence comes from Humulus lupulus, assembly GCF_963169125.1. Lineage (NCBI taxonomy): Eukaryota > Viridiplantae > Streptophyta > Magnoliopsida > Rosales > Cannabaceae > Humulus > Humulus lupulus. The sequence continues at coordinate 52,886,019 of NC_084799.1, forward strand.
TCTGACTTCTAAATCGCTTGAGATTAGAGTTATCATATGAATCATATTGTATTGTTCTTCAGAGGTTGGTGAAACTCATTGAACCCTAGTTCTTTGATCACTCCTTTGGATCTCACATCAATAACAATCTAAGTGGACGTAGGTTATTACCAGATCTTGGGGCCGAACCACTATAAAATATCGTGTTCTTATTATTTTCATCATCACGTTCTTTTCAACGCATTCATCCACGTCAAGCGTATTCTGACTCCGTGTCAGTTGACCAAAATCAGGGTCAACATTCTGGTGCTTTCATTGAGAGCTTGACATATCATCATTGAGAAAACCAATGGCGAAAGCTGCAAGGAAAACTGGACAGGCGGTCGCCGCTGCACCCTCAAACCCGCCACCTCCTCCTCCTGCCAGTGTGGCTGAGGATGAGCGACATTTGGACTTTGAGGAGGAAGAGATGGATGACGCGACGCTAAAGAGTACCCCGGCGGCGTTGCATGAAGAGCTGGCCAATCTGAGAGCCAGCCAGGAAAGTGTTGTCGAAATCATGGCGCGGCAGCAGCAAGAAATTGAAAGGCAGTGCGTGGAGTTAAGCGAAAGGCAGGCGGAGATGGACTGTCGCCAGAGCGAAGCCATGGCAACCCTTGAGGCAGCCTTGCAATTAGCTAGGAATCAGGCTGCACCTGCCTCACAGCCTGATCAACCTACGAATGGGCCACCGCACAGGGGTCCCAATCCTAGCCCGCCTATCCAACCCTCTAGTTCGCAAAGGCCCGAGCAGCCTTAGGTGCCTCATGACAATGTCCCACTAGATCCTGAGGCACAGCCTCCGTCCCAGGATGGTCACGGCAATCCCCCGCATCAGAGGCAGAATAAGACTGAGCATCAGCCTCGCAGTCCTAGACACCATAGGGGCGACAAGCCGAACCTTCTGAACAGAGGTCAGTATCCTCCTGGTAACAGGAGGAACTCGAAGTTAGGCTCTGCGGTCCGAGGTCCCCCGAGGCATGATAATGCTCAGGGACATAACGACCAATGCAGGCCACCCTCTAACGCTCGGGACGCTTCAGCCCTGGATGGAAATCGAGGGAATAGTCAATCCCACCATAGCCAATCAAGATTCAGAGATGGGCATGGGTATAATGAAGCCGACTCTGGCAAAGGAAATGCCGATCGGAGGAATGAAGAAAGAGGTGGAGGCAGGAGCCAGATACCTCAAGATGACCAACCCAATAGACGGGACGCTGGGGGGCAGCCAAAACAAAATAACGTCTTCAACCGGCTCGGAGCTAGCGAGCAGCGGAGAAGAGACGAGGACCTGAGAGATGTACTCAACGACCGCCGTGAGCAGCATGGCTAGAACATCCCCCCAGCAACAGAGGCCACAGCAATTCCAATTGCTTTGCAGGCCTAAATAGATGCCCTCAACCAGGCGGTGCAACAGCTGGTCAGGGGAAGAACATCTTACATTGACCACGACAGGAGAAAAGGCACTCCTTTCGTCCAGAGGATAGCTATGGCAGAGACTCCTAGCAAGTTTAAAATGCCTACGCTTCCAAACTTTAATGGGTACGTTGACCCGGTATCTCACGTCAATAAGTTTGAGATACAGATGGACATTCAGAAAGTGTCCGAAGATGCTCGGTGTAGGATCTTCCCTGCAACACTTTCTGATGCCGCACAGGAGTGGTTTTTTAAATTCCCTCCTGCAAGCATAGTTTCCTGGGAGATTTCGTAAGGGAGTTTTACGGACAGTTTCACGCAGGTCGTGTGCATCCGACTGAGGCAAACCAGCTGGTTGAAATACGCTAGCAGGATGGAGAATCGCTCAAGGACTACATCCAGTGCTTTATGCGAGCAGCAGCTGGAGCAAAAACGGTGGGGGACGAAGGCAAAATGATGGCCATAACCGCAGGGGTTAGGCATCGCACCCCTCTCTGGAAAAGCCTCCGAAAAGATGGGGTCAGAACTACCCAGGAGTTCTTGGACCGGGCTGATCGTTACATCAAGCTCGAAGATGCCATTGCCGACGATGGAAAGCCTTCAGGCAAGGATAAGAAAGCAGCCGAGCCCGCCAAAGCCGCCAATGGGTCTAAACCCAACAGCAAAGGCAACAGGAACGGCAATGCCAATGGCAAGAATGGTGGAAAACGGCCGCACAATGAGCCTTCCACCTCCGACAATAAACGAGCCAAGGGTAATCGTTATGAACCTCGGTTCACTAACTACACTGCCCTTGTAGAGTCTCGGGGAGAGGTTTATCAAGCCACAAATTCCAGTGTTCCTTATAAGAAGCCTGCCCCCATTCGGAAGGATATTTCGAAAAGAGACACTACCAAGTTCTGTCGTTATCATAACGACTACGAACATGACACAAATGAATGCAACCAGTTGAAATATGAGATCGAGTTCCTTATTAGACAAGGACACTTAAGAAGATACATACGGGCCTCGGGAAATTCCCAACGAGAAGCTCCGGGTAGCAACGAGCAAGCGCCCACGTGCCAACGCTCGCCACCTTTGCAGCCTGCCCCCGTGACTAGCACATTGTTAACCATCTGTGGAGGCCCGCACCTCGCAGGAAATAGCGGAAAGGCTAGGGAACGATACGATCGGACTCTAGGCCACGACCAGGACATCGAGATGATGACTGTGGAGGACCGCGCGACAAAAAAGGCTCGGTCAGAAGAGGGCGAGATAACCTTCTCTAATAGCGATGCCCAGCATGTCCGATTCCCACATTCCGATCCGCTGGTCGTGGATATCCAAATGGCCAACATGATGGTGAAGAGAGTGTTGGTCGATACAGGAAGTTCGGTGAATATCTTGTATAAGTCTTCGCTGGAACGCATGAAATTGTCCATTACGGACCTGGAGCCCTACAACCAAACAATATACGACATCTCTGGAGAGGGACTCGCCCCCGCCGGATCAATCAGACTGTCAGTGACGACAGGTACAGCGCATACTACCAGGACATTACTCACTACTTTTATATTATTCGATTGTCCTTCGGCGTACAATGCCGTCATTGGGAGGCCCATACTGGTTGATCTACGGGCCGTCACCTCCATGTGGCACTTGGCCATGAAATTCCCGACAGACGCAGGGGTAGGACGCGTGTAGGGAAACCAGAGGGAGGCCAGAGAGTGCTATAACGCCTCAGTGACGAAGGCGAAAAAGGGAACATCAAAGAGCACTACCTCAGATAGGTTGCAGATGGAAATTGATACACAAGCCCAATCCGATGATGAAGTCACCAAATAGGGTGTTGCCCAAAGAGAGGATAGAGATCTAGATCCTCGCTTTGGGGATTTTGAAGAGAACATTGGACCCATCGAGGACCTGGAAGAGGTCCAACTCGACGAAAAAGACCCGACCAGAGTTGTGAAGGTCAGGAAAAACCTAAAACCAACTACGAAGAATGCACTGGTGGAATTTTTCCGGAGGAACCAGGAAGTCTTTGCCTAGTCGCACAAAGACATGGCTGGGATAGACCCTGCAGTTATCAGCCATGTCCTGAATATAGACAAGACTTTTCCACTCGTGCAGCAAAAAAGAAGGCTGCTCGATAAAGATCGGTCGAGCTACTGCAAGACACAAGATCCTCTCCTTCATGGATGCATATTCGGGATACAATCAAATTAGCATGCATCCCCCTGACGAGGATCACACCAGCTTTCGGACCGATACAGGCTTATACTGTTATAAAGTAATGCCCTTCGGACTAAAAAACGCAGGTGCGACTTACCAGCGGCTAGTCAACCACATGTTTAAAGAGCTGATCGGAGTAAACATGGAGGTATACGTGGACGACATGCTGGTAAAGTCTAAAAAGACAGAAGGACATGTGAAGGATTTACAAGAATGCTTTGATGTATTGAACGAATACCAGATGAAGTTAAATCCCCTCAAATGTTCCTTCGGAGTTGGATCAGGGAAGTTTTTGGGATTCATTGTAAATTCAAGAGGAATCGAGGCCAACCCCGACAAAATAAAAGCCCTAATCGACATGAAATCGCCAGAAAGGATCAAAGATGTACAAATTTTAACCAGGAGAATCGCAGCCCTAAGTAGATTTATTTCGAAGTCAACAGACAAATGCGTCCCTTTCTTCAATCTACTTAGGGGCAATAAGAAGTTTGAATGGACAGGAGACTGCGAACAAGCTTTCCAGGCCTTGAAAGCCCACATGGCACAGCCTCCCATTTTATCAAAGCCAATCGAAGGAGAAACTTTGTTCATTTACCTGGCGATCACTGAAGTTGCTGCTTGTGCGGTACTAGTACGAGAGGAAGAAGGCGTACAAAAAGTTGTTTATTATGTGAGCAAAAGGTTGATCGGGGCAGAACTAAGATATCCACCCATCGAAAGGTTGGAATACTGGTTAATCCTGGCTTCAAGGAAACTGCGCCCTTACTTCCAGGCCCATCCTATCACAGTTTTAACCGACCAGCCCCTTCGGCAAGTCCTCCAGAAACCAGAAGCGGCTGGGCGCTTATTAAAATGGGCGGTCGAACTAGGGCAGTTCGATATCACGTATTCACCGCGAACAGCAGTAAAAGGACAAGTCTTAGCTGATCTTATTGCAGAGTTCACCGAACTCCCAGACAGCGAGCAGTGCAAACAGCCTGGTGCGCCTGAGCCTCAAGAGAGAGCTCCTCCGTGGAAGTTATTCACGAACGGGTCGTCCAATGAATCCCACGCAGAAGCAAGAGTGATATTGATAACGCCGGAAAGGCATCGATTTCACTGCGCCATTAGGTTTGACTTCACCGCGTCAAATAATAAAGCCGAATACGAAGCACTCCTCGCTGGATTGAGAATGGCCAAAGACATGGGCATAAAGGCGCTTGACATTTATAGTGATTCACAGATGGTAGTGAATCAAGTTCTAAGGGAATATCAAGCGCGAGGCCTAAAAATGGTGGCATACTTGAATAAAACTAAAGATCTGCTAGCACAGTTCCCAAAGTATACCCTCCAGCAAATACCGCGGGATCAGAATTCGAATGCAGATGCCTTAGCCGAACTCGCGAGTGCAAAAGATGCTGACACTTTGAAGATTGTGCCAGTAGAAAGATTAAGCGAACCAAGCATACGAGCAATAGAAGCCCGTATGGAAATCCGAATGGAAGATACATTGATGGCGCCTTACTTGGAGTATCTAACAAAAGGTGTACTACCAACAGATAGGAACAAGGCCAGAACTCTGCAAAGGCAGGCCACTAGGTACATATTGGTCGATGGTGTCATGTACCGAAGAGGATATTCCATGCCACTACTCAGGTGCGTTACACCAGAAAAAGCTAAGGAGCTGATGAAAGAGGTACATGAAGGCTTTTGCGGGGATCACACTGGGGGGCAAAGTTTGGCAAAAAAGATTCTAAGGCAAGGTTACTTTTGGCCAACTATGAATGAGGATTCGATGGAGTTTGTACGAAAATGCGATAAATGTCAAAGGTTCTCCAAAATTCCACGAGTAGCTCCAAACGAGTTGAAACAGATGCAGAGTCCGTGGCCTTTTGCAGTATGGGGGATAGATTTGATTGGATCCCTGCCAACGGGAAAAGGCGGAGTAAAGTACGCAATCATGGCAGTTGATTACTTCACCAAATGGGCCGAAGCTGAACCACTCGCTACCATAACGACCAAGAAATTTCATGACTTTGTCATCAAGAACATTGTTTGCCGGTATGGTTTGCCCCAAAAGATAGTTTCAGACAACGGAACCCAATTTGACAGCGACTTATTCACTGACTTCTGCGAAAGGCATGGAGTTATTAAAAGCTTTTCTTCAGTTGCGCATCCCCAAGCAAATGGGCAGGTCGAGGCCATGAATAAAACCCTTAAGGACACCCTGAAGAAGAGGCTTGAAGATGCCAAAGGAGCATGGCCAGAGCAGCTGCCTGAAGTCCTCTTGTCGTATAGAACGTCTCACCGAACAGCGACAGGTCATCCCCTATTTTCCTTAGCTTACGAATATGAGGCTATGTTACTTGTCGAGTTAGATCGCCCCCTCACATCGACGCATAGCGTACGACCAGGACCAGAACAGTCAACTGATGATGGAGTCCCTAGACTCAATTGACGAAATCCGAGAAAAGGCCCAACTCCGAGTCGCTGCGTACCAGCAAAAGGTTGCCCGGTACTTTAACTCAAAAGTAAAAGAAAGAAAATTCAACGTCGGTGACTTGGTGCTACGATGATTTTTCTTGAATACCCGCGACCCCACTACTGGAGTGCTCGTACCCAATTGGGAAGGACTGTACCAGATTGAAGAAGTCCTTCACCCGGGCACCTATAAACTTGCACGCCTAAATGGAGATCTCATTCCACGCTATTGGAATGGAGAACACCTGCGCAAGTATTATCAGTAAACAGTCCTTTTTAAAGGACTGGCTTGTATTAAATTCTACTTTTTACAAGTTTTGCAAAATGGGTTAGCCACGTTGTATGGCTAATCGCTTATAAATGTAAGATCTTTTTTTTTAAGATCACTCGTAAAGACATGTTTAGTCCATTTTTAATACGAGATTATAAGGGATTGTGCGCAGCCAGTCATTCTTGCCAACTTTTGTAAATTTATTTTTACAAGTATTTGTTCATTACGTGTGTTGTTTTGCTGTATTACAAGGATTAAATTTTGCAACGAGCAGTAATGTTCGCACAGGTCGTGGTCAAGGCAAGTGACCAAGGACCTAAAGCTCCTCGATCACTTGGGGGGCATATAAGGTACATCGATAGCAAAGCGTACCATGAGGTACGTAAACACATGAAAAAAATAAGTGAAAGCATGCTTCGGTACTTAGAGCATTTTTCAAAAATGTTTTGGAGAAAGCAAACCAAAGTACTATGCTAAGTTCGGTCATGCGAACAGGTATTATAATAAAAGATTATTATAATATTAGAGGCAAACGTTTACACCGCGAGCATTAGTGCTCGGATGTAAGTATGAAATTAAAAGGAAAAAACCTTTACACCACGAGCAGTACTGCTCGGATGTAATTGTTCAAGCATAAGCAAAAGAGCTGCCCTCGCAGCAAAAAAGAAAAAAGATTGTCTTTACAAAAAGACCCGTGGGCCATAAAAGCTGAAAAAAATATAAATATTAATTTTGCTGGGGGGCAGGAGGGTCTTCTGGATTAGGAGCATTCTGGTCAGCCATAGCGTCAGCAGCAGGAGTTTGGGCCTTGGCTTTCTCTTCTGCCTCCAGCCGAGCAGCACACTGTGCCATCAGCATCCTTTGCAACCGCTCAGAGAGATAGCTAATGTCGGCCTCCCGATTGTGCTTCCAGAAGTCATAGAAGCAGAGGAAGGTAGCTTCCTTGTACTTCTTCAGATTTTTAACTCTGTCCTCCTCGAGCTCGCGCACCCGTTCCTCAAGCTTCTTTACCTCATCCCTGCTGGCGGTCAGATCGAGTGTGAGCTGTTTACACTCTTGGGTGTTGAGCATGCAGTTCTCCTTCCATTTGTGCCGCTCGTCGATGGCTTTATTCCGGGCCGCTTGACTTTCCTGAAGCTCTTGGGTGAGGTTGGCTTGGTCCTCGCATAACTGCTCGTTCAGCTTACACAGCTCCTTGTTCTCCTCGAGCAGCTTTTTCTTCTCATCCTCAAGTGCTTGCATGGACTGTGCAAGCCTGGAGTCAAAGTTCTGCTCGCGATAAACCAACGCCCCAGTGCAGCGCCAGCCAGCAGTTAGAGACAACAGTCCCTGAAAACAAAAAACGAAAAAGTAAGGAATAGAAGTCAGAATAAATGATGAAACAACAGAAATTAACTTAGGCTGACTATTTCGTTCAACCCTTGGTTGATGATTTGGTCGGCCGTCATTGAGGCGGTTTCATTGATGGCGGCCTGGCTGCGCCTGTGCTTGGACAGCTTGTAGATTCTCTCCCTGGCCGACCCAACCACGAGGCTGGACAGGGAGCCTTCGGACGAGTTGTCCAGAGTCTCTCTACCAGCGGCCCTGGAAGAGGGATGTGGATTCGCAGTCGCAGGTGACGGCTGTTCAGTGAGAGGCGGAGGTGTCGTGTTCTCCTTAGAAGGGTCAGCGCCGGGGGTGTCCTCTGTTCGAGCCTTCTTTGAAGGGGTCTTACTGCTTTCCCCTCGAGCCCTTTCGCTGTCTTTTGGGACAGAGGCAGCAGCAGCGGTTTGGTAGTGCTCGAAGAAGTCATCAGAGTCCATACCTGCACAAAGGAAAATAATTCGAACAGTTAGATTAAAGGATCACGAGGAGCAGAGATCATAGTGACAGGATTTCAAGTAAAATACCCGAGCTACACCTACTAGTCGTAACATTATCTACTGAACTACCTATTCCTTGGAAGAAATCTGAGTTTAAAGAAGAGGCGTTCCTAAAGTTGTCGTCCCCATCAAATATATGGGAAAGAATTGGCAGATTATTCACAAATGAGAATGATATACAGTTTACTTCCGACGAGTCGTCAGACTATTCGGTAGGCTCAGCAGCCTTTTGTTTCCCCTTACCCTTAGGGACCGAAGGTTCTGCTGCTCGGTGGGGAACAGCAGGTTCCCTGATTGTAACCCCAGTTGGCCTACTCCTAGGAGGAGGCGCTTGAGGTTGCTACTCGGGTCCCTGCTCAGCTCCCACATCAGCGTGAGCACCACCCGCCATGGGTTCGCTGGTCGCAGGTTGAGAGCCCTTAAGGCCAGCCAACCTAAGGTTAGCCTCATTGATCAAGTTTTTTACACTCTTAGCAGCATTTGGCGTACTGGCTAAGAGTGCTGCCCTCGACTCCATTCCTGGAGTGGGGGTCGGGCGTAACCATGGACCTGGAACACAAGGGAACAATGGAGTATTACGACAAGAAAGATTTAAAGCGCAGGAACTACTGCTTTAAGGATCGTTATTTTCCTTACCTCCTCGGGTAAAGGCCAGATTGTCCACGGCGATGTCGGGCGTAAGGAAGTACTCATGATGATACTTCCCCACGTTGGAGATGTGGGTGGTGTCGGACAGAAAAGTGCGTCCAGTCTACTGGTGGCAGAAATGAAAGAACCCCATACCATCCTGGTTGGGGTTAGACTTGAGGTCGAACAAATAATTGACCTCGTGAGGAGAGGGGGCTGGCCATTTCTTGAGCTTATAAAGGATATAGAGCACAACCAGCATCCTATACCCGTTCGGGGTAATTTGAAAAGGGGCTACCCCAAAGTAATTTACCACCCCTTGAAAAAATGAATGAAGAGGCAGGGTAGCACCCGCCTCGATGTGGTATCTCGACCAGGCGCTATAAGCCCCCCCTAGCAGGTTGGCTCGCTGGTCAATTGAAGGTCTGACTAGTGTTATCCCCGTCAGATTATACTTGTTTAAATAATTGCTGATCATGCGAATTGTCACCGTACTTGGGGGTACCACATGCCACTCGACGGCCGGCTGGTCGGCATGGTGAGGACGGGCACGTGCCTGAACTTTGGTCTCAGGAGGGAATTCTCCTCGACCACTAGTCGAGGGAGCATCAGCAGGAGGCTGATTTGGAGAGTAAGGGTTGCGTCTTTTTCTGGCCTTGGTTTTTGTTCTGGCCATTTTCTGAGTAGGAGCTGTTGGAGGATTTGGGTTAGGATGTGAAAATGGAATTTCTGGAATCAGTGTGGGTGGATTTTCTGTACCCTCGAGCAGTTGGGCCAAGAGTTCGTCTTCGATAGGACTTTCTCCCCCCCAAGGGTCTTGCATATGAACTGCAAACAGACAATGGAGGATATAAGACACAACCTGCGAAGTAGTGGGAAAAGCTGGGATAACGTTGCTCGTGCCTAAATAACCAGCAGCATCCTAGTCCTACACTAACTTCAACGTGGGTAGTTTAAAAGAAGGATAGAAACAAAAAGGAAAGAAAAATGTTTTCTGAGAAGAACTTTTTCGACTCCTGAAAGGCGGGAAATTTTTTTTGGTCTTTTCACCCAGCTTAAAGGTTGAATCTTTTGTCAACCTAACGTCCTAAACCAGAGATCCTCACTATCAAACTATAGTCCTGATATGTGCAAAGCATAAAAACGCATTTTTACCTACCAATAGATGGCTTATACCAAGAAACCCTTAAAGCCCTATTCAAGAACACACAAATTGCAGAGCACCAAAACGGCATGCATGGCGTAATAAAAAGCTTAAGGAACAAAGTTCTTACTTGGGCAAAATGAGGATTTGGAGAAAGATGAAAACTTGAGTCGGAAGACCTGCAGCACGACGTCGGACTGGTTTCCGAAGCTCTGAACACTGGTGCGAGTTCTTGAAGATTTTAGCAAAGTTGATGGGTAAAAATTTCTTGAAAAAGAAGAAAGGCCTACTTATAGGGATCGAAGGGACAGCCAAAAGGCGGTAATCATCACTTCCCACTTTTGAAACGTGGGGAAGTGGACAAGCCGTCAGATTACCTTTTTGGAAATCGAAAAGGCTTGATTAGACATAATTATGACACGGTTGTCGAAAATGCACGGGGACTCTGACAGATGTGGGAAGACGAACGGTTGTTCCCTTAAGTTTCTTTATTACTGGTCGCACTAAACAAACTTGAGGGGAAAATGCTATCCCAAAAATCGAAAGTGAATGACATGGCAGGAATTAATTGCACGTGGCTGACACCTGGCAAAACCTGTGTTCGACTATCGACCAGGAAGATATTTGACATTATGCGATCGGTCTCTTCATACGACCAGTCTGGTCGTATGCATGTAACACGCGGAGGAGATCTTAGGCAGTTATGATGGAATATGAAATTCTCTCCCATGATTTCCTGAGTATCCGATTATTTAGAAAATAATATCTGTAACAAATTGATGTAAATCTTCCCTGAGCTTATAAATAGAAGAAGAGGGCTCAGGGAAGCGGATCCTTCTTTTTCTTTTCTGACTTCTAAATCGCTTGAGATTAGAGTTATCATATGAATCATATTGTATTGTTATTCAGAGGTTGGTGAAACTCATTGAACCTTAGTTCTTTGATCACTCCTTTGGATCTCACATCAATAACAATCTAAGTGGACGTAGGTTATTCCCAGATCTTGGGGCCGAACTACTATAAAATATCGTGTTCTTATTATTTTCGTCATCACGTTCTTTTCAACGCATTCATCCACGTCAAGCGTATTCTGACTCCGTGTCAGTTGACCAAAATCAGGGTCAACATAATTCATGTTCCCAGTCATTCATGATATTGAATCTCCAAAACAAAAGTCATTAGCCTCATTATACTAAGAAACCTTAACGAGCGAATCAAAAGATCCAATAAACACAAACAGGAGTTCATGAATACTCAGGATTTAGACTGGTCTACAAATGATCATCTATTATGATAAGAATCAAATCTTTATGTCAAAAGACAAGTTTATAAAAATAAATAATTCTTATCGGTCCTGTCATATATAATCCCTATTATATACATCACCTATACTAAGATGTATATCCACATCAGTAATCTGAAACTAGATCACTTTCATCTTGTATGGTTAGTAAACCGCACTAGTAACCATTCATTAAAGATTTCATACTTTAATATGTTACTGAGTATTTTATTCATTACATATGATCTTAATTCTCTTGTACTAATACAAGATCATATTCTCATGAATGAATAAGGAATTTTCTTGATATTATCATATAATTAATTCAAACAATAATTATAATATTCAAATATAATAAAATTGTTCTTTTATTTAATTCAACAAAATGTCTTTACATGCTTTTAGGACATTAATCCTAACACCATTGCCTTCCTGGAGCTGGTCGAGGACATCTCGCAGGTTGGGCCCTCTGCTCCGAAGTCTATCGAAGACACTTCTTCCTCTGGGCCGCTCTCCAGAATTCTGGCTATCTGCTCGAGGAGGGCCAAAAGGTGGTCTCTCTGGACAGTTCACTGATTCTTGCTGCCTTGGTGGGACAAACGGTCATTCAGGCTGCACATTTTCCCTAGGTGGGATATCTTGAGGCCCATGTGGCCTTGGCAGAACAAACTGTCTTCTTGGGTGCCCATCATTGCGATGGTCATCATAATATTTATAATCACGGGGTTGGTAGTATCGACTATCCCCCTCATCATCATCATCATAACCATCTCTGTATGTTGTTTGATAACTACTACGGGCTTCTTGATCATTCATCCTTCTATTACTTCTGTGAGGATGACCATAATTGTATCCCGCATGTCGAGGTGGTTGGCCTCAGTTTTGGCTAGCTGGTCTTTCATTCCTTGGTTGTCAGAATTGCTAACCAGCTTCAAGATTAGGTAGCTGGCTTCCTCGTGAGGCTACACACCTCAGTGGTTCATTATCAGGCCTTCCAGTTCCAGACACTTGTCTGGTACAGCCTTGCTCTTTGTTGGGCAGCACTTATGTAGCGTCCCGGAATTTTACTTAGTTAGCTAGATAGTTGTAGTTGTAGTATTTTAGATTCCGTGGATTTTGGTTCAAACCGCGACTTAGTTGGAAACTCTTAGCAATAGTTATGGATTTTATAAGTTTAACCTATAATTTAAGAATATTAATTATAACATAAGGTTTGATTAATATTGCTTGTTATTAATATGATAATTATTATAACCTAAGGTTTAGATAAAGCCAATAAGAATATGACACTTGTCATGAGCATGGTTATTCCTAAGGTTTAGATAGAGCCAATAGGATTATGACACTTGTCATATGCATGATTATTAAGGAATTATTATTTTAATGATAAATTAAGGGAAATATAAGACTTAGTCTTCACCAGAATCTGTTAGGAGCATGACATTTGTCACGATTTTATTTAATTGTGGATTAGGTTGTTATTTAGATTTTTAAATAGATTTTCCCGTAACTTTAGGGTACTGTAGCTTCTGACCTATTTTTGACCCAGTTATATTATGAATTTCAAAAAATAGTATTTCTAGAAAGTTGTATAAAATTGAATTATCTTTCTAACGGTATAAAGATAGTCTAAATCGGAGTCCTACAACTTCAGTTATGATAATTTTACTATAGGTGATTTTAGAGTTAGGAGATTTAGGAAGTTAGAAGTTATGATTCTATTATTTTTTTTTATTTTTAAAAACCAACTTTGACTCCTTAGACCAACCTCTGATAGTTTTGACTGAGTCTTCAGCCTCTGATTGACGAATATTCAAATATCTTCAATAAAATTCATTATTTTTATTCAAGCCAAAAAGAAGATTTTTATTCCTAGAACTCTATAAATGGGACTTAGGACCCAACCCTTTCACTTACTCTTCAGCTGTGATCAGACTCCAAGGTGCTAGTGAGACCATAAGAGTCATAAACACTTGGGTTGGAAAAAAGCTTTTCTATTCTTAAGCTTTATAAAACACTTTGGGAAGTGAGGTTAGAGTGTTTTGGTATTAGAGTTAGACTAATCCATAAGGTCAACTGAGGTACTCTTATTCTTAAGTTTCATTCTATTTGATTCCTTAGTTTCTTTAGTTTTCATTTAGGTTCTAACTTTTGTTATGGTTTTGTGGTTAGGATTTTAAGTTCTTTGAACTTAAGGTGTCTTTTCGGTAAGTTTCCTCTTGGTGGTTTAGTTCTATTCCTTTCATCTTTGTCCTTTAGAAATACTCACTATTTTTATTGCTGGTTTTAGGAGTGTTCCAAGTTCCGCATTTGTTCTCAATTATCCTGGTGTTGGTAAGGAAAATTAGATAGTTTAGTATTATGATCTAGTTTATGGAATGTATGATATAGTTTATGTTTGTATGACCTAACATTTCAGGTACAATAAAGGGGTAAGTGTGTCTGGATCTAAGGTGTCCAATGATGTATGACGGACTATGTCCGGTAGGCTCGGTTGCCAAAACTTTATGACGGACCTATGTCCGGTGTATGACGGACTTTTGTCTAGGGCTTAATTGCCACCCCTGTATAAGCACTTATCTTTTTATTATATCTGATTTGTTATTTTTAGTTATGATTATGATATATGACCTATAGTTATGATTTATGACCTGTGATTTATGATCTATGACTTATGACCTATGACTCATGACTTAGAGTATGATTTATGATTTATGGCTTAGATTATGATTTAGAATTATGACTTAAGATATGATATGATCTAGATGTTGTGTTTGTATGACTTTGGTGAATATATGTTATGTTTGATTATATGACTAACCCTTGTTTGTATTTTCCTTACTGGGCTTAGAAGCTCACTCCTTATGATGTTGTTATTTCAGGAAATTAAGGATAGAAAGGTCGGTGGCGAGTGGGATCTAAGAGCTTCGTGATGTATTCGTTGGGGACCATATAGTCGAGCAAGATCAAGCAGGCCAAATTATTTATTTATTTATTGTTTTTTTTAAGTTTATTTTAAAGTTTGTTTTATTTAAATGTTGCTCATTTTTATGTTAAAGACAATTATTTTATTTTTATAAAACCATGGATCCATTTATTTATTTTTAAGTTTTTATTAAATAAAAGAGCAATATTTACGATTATGACCCAACGCTTGTTCTCGATAATCTATGAGAAATTAGGGTGTTACAACTTGCTTGTCTTGATGAAACAATCGTTGCACTATGGGCTGAGCCCCCTATTGGAGTGTTGACTCTGAGTTTTCCCAGGGGGGACCACTTGGTCCTGAGACCGTGATGGTTGAGCAGGTCCTGGAGACCGACCATCTGGTTGTTGGGCTTCATAATTTGCTTGACCAGTGTTTTCAGGCTGAGGATTCACTAGTCAGGGTCTCTCTGCTTGATTCTTTGACAAGGCAGCCTCTAGGAACCTTGCTTCTTCAACATTGCGACGATCAACTTCCTCTTGATGGGCCACAAGGGCTTGTTTCCTTTGATCCATCCAGGCTTGAAAATCTTGTCTTTGCTTATTGAGGGCTTATGATATAACCTCTTGAGTTGTTGCCTGACTCTCATGCATGGCAACAAATTGTTCCTGAATATGTCCCACGACCCCTTCCAGCTATTCAAGGTTAGGGTGCAGATATTCTCCTAAGTCCACATGGGGCTCATCATGCCCAAATGTGGCTAGTGGAGGTAGGTTTCCAGGAGGAGGAACTTGAAGAACAAGGTGTAAAGGAGGGATTTGACTACTCGAGGGGAGATCAGTATGTCCAGTGTTAGGGTTCCCCCCTTGTAGTTTTTTACTCTGGCTTCTAGTAGTGATAGCCATTATTTCATATGGATCTAACAAAGGGGGATCTTGAGTTCAACTCTCAACGAGAGTACCAAAATGTTGACCAGCATTTTGGTCAACGACACTGAGTTAATTTATACGATAGGAATTAATAAAATAAACTGAAATCAAGTAAACGACACACATAATTTTATAGTGGTTTTTCCCCAAGAGTTGGAAATGACCTACATCCACTTGTACTTTTATTAATCAAAGAAGTCTCAAGATCAAGATTAAGAAGAAATAAGAATCAACTGAGTTTCTTAAGCCTAAGAGGAAGATACAATTCAATAGGGTTCTGTATGTAAAGTGTGCACAAATTCAGTATAGAGATAATGACTGAGAGAGATCTTTATTTATAGTCTCTTATTGAGCTATAGGCCCTTACAAATTAATCTAGGCTCTACACGTGTAGTGTGAGACTGTTATAATTGATTACAAATTCAAATAATACTAGAGAAATACATTCAAATATCAATTACATAAATATCTTGGGATATTTCACAATTTCTCGTGAAATCCGGATCTTTGGGTGAAAACGTCTCGTATGTCAAGCAGGTCTGTCTTTGTGCAACTTCAAGGATTGGCACCAGCTGTCTTCTCTTCGAGCGGACTACTATTCTAGCAGCTCCATAAGATGGTACCAGATGTCTTATCTTCGAGCAGACTCTAATGTGATTCATCGAGCAGCTACTCCTCTTTCAACCAGCCCTATGCATTCAATGTTGTTTATTGCCACGTTTCCCTTTTCAAATGCCTCGTCACTGAGTCCAAAATTTGGTTAAACAAGTTGTTAGGCAGAATGATTGAGCTTTTATTATGAGTTGTTACCTTGAAAGGGACACGGACCGTGGCGCGCCTCAGCTTGTGCCGTGACACCTGGACAAAATTCAAGGCTCCCCAAGCCTCTGAGTTCATGCAGGCCGCAGCGGCTAAAGAATAGGGCCACAGCTGTAGCCCCAAAATCCAGAAATCCCCTGCACTTTCTCAAGCTAACATCACCAAATTCCTACCCAAATCAATTCCTAAATCCAGAATTAGATCTAGAATCCATAGCAAAACAACATCAGCAGTATAACCACCCCAAAATGTATCCTATAAACCTATCAAAACTCAAAAATCAGACCAAAACTTAAACCTTAAGAAAACCTTTAAACCACAACTAAAAGCACCAAAATTCAAGGCAAAGCCTTACCTCATTGAAGAATCAAACCCCTTAGGTTGTCTCAGACCTTCTCTTAGATTGATCCTCCCCAAGTTCCAGCCTCTAATCCTTGATTCCTCAGCTGAATTCTCAAAAGCTCCACCAAAACTTCAAGCACACCATTGAGAGGGAGAGAGAGCCCAGTAGAGAGAGAGTGTAACGACCCAAAATTTTAATAGGGTTTAGTGCCTTAATTAGCGTGTCGGGAGGGCACAATTGGATATGTGTGTGATTACATGATTTAAATGCGTGACTATGTGGCATGCATGATATATATGATGATGTGAATATATTATATGCATGTTTATGATTATTAGATATGCATGTGGGCCATTTATTGTTTATAAGGGCATATCTGTAATTTTGGCATAGTAAGGGCATAAATGTGATTATGTGTGTTAATGGTGGAGACCACATTATTATGAGGATATATTTGCAGTACACGGCTTGAGGCGATCCTAGTGGACGGATACCGAAATAGTCACAGCATGGTTTAATACCTGGCTCAGGTGAGCCTAGGGGTATTTTGGGAACTTGGAGGATATTTTAGGGTTTATTGAGTAATGAGAAAGTATTTGGTAATTAGTTGGGAGTGATGGGATTAATTGGAAAATGGTAGGAATACTCGAGGAAATAATGGGAATCAGAAAATGATCATTTTACCCCTAGGGGCAATTAGAGGTTTGAGTTGTCATGAGGGGTATTTTAGTCTTTTTGGCTAAGGTGTATGATCAGCTGAGGTTTGAGGATACTACTAAAGTAAGTAGGAATAGACTTAATCTCTCTCACTCTCTAATATACACGATTTCTAATCCTCTCTCTAGAACTAAGGGGAAGCTTGAAGGAGAAAAAGCTAGGAAATTGAGCTGAATTTGAGCTAGGAAATCTAGGAAATTGAGGCTAGAAGTAGACAGAGTATAGCTGGGGGATTCAAGTTGCAAACTGAGGTAAGGTTTCAAGTTGTAATTGTTGAATTATGTTGTGTTATAATGAGAACTTAGAGCTTGCATGAAAATGGGATCCAAGGCTGAATATAAGTGTTTGAGGAGAGTAAGGAATTGTTTATAGGCTAAAAGATATGATGTTTAGGCTATAAGGTTAAGAATTCTCGACTTAAATCTAAGTTTGGCTAGTAATTGGGGTTGAATTTTGAGGTTTAGGCTTGAGGAAAAATGCTGGAAAAAGGTGGATTTTCTGGGTTTGGGGGCTCGGGTCGCGGCCCGCATGCTCGAAGAGGCTGGGATGCCTCTAACTTGCCCAGGTGCGCCGCAACCCAGGGGGTGCGAGTCGTGGCCCATGTCCTCCAGCAGGGAGGGCCTTGCCTCTGTCTAAGGGGCGGGCTATAGCCTTATAGGGAAAGTAGCGGCCCTAAATGGAAAATAAAGGGAAGCTAAGGTTTTTAAGCTCGGGGAGGCTAAGGGATTCAAATCTAAGCGATCGGAATGAATTCCACTACCCAATTTAGTAGAATTCGATGTTCCAGAGGCTAGTATTGGTTTCCAAAACATTTAATTGGATTAAAATTTGATAAATTATCCATCATTGCTTGTGACTAGGATTACCGTTAAGGCTCAAGACTGAGGATCGAGCTCGGAACTGTTCTTTATCCATCGCTCGGGACTCGAGGTAAGAAAACTGCACCCATGTGGTTGTGTTTGGGACTAAGGTTCCCTATAATTGAACTTGTATATTGTATAATTGTATGGTTGTTGTATGTAATATAAAAGTGCGGCCTAAGGGTGTCGGGCCTAATGATAAGTGTACTAAACGCAGCTCGGCCTAAGCGAGTCGGGATTAGCTAAATAACCAGAGAGCTCAGCCTAAGGGCGCCGATACCTAATTGCTTGTATTACTGATCAAAATATATGTTGAAAGTATATGTTTATCATTGTCGAGTGTTATATCTGTATTTTGTTGATTAGTTGAACTGATTGGAGTGAAATTGATTATATGCTTGTGTTGCTATCTATGCTTGTTGTTTATGGGTTTCTTTTTGGGCCTTGGCTCACGGGTGCTACGTGGTGCAAGTAAAGGCAAAAGAAAGTTGGACCAACCATGAGTTGGAGAGCTCTGGGGCCGAAGTGTACATCGTCAGCTGCTCGACCACCACGGCCGTGGGAATTTACAGGTATTAGAGCTCTAAATTATATTTTGCTGTTATACTGGCTTTTGTTGTATCAGTCTTTGAGAGTTGTACTTGCCATGTAAACCCTGTTTTTGGGATCCCCTGTATCAAACATTTGTTTTAATGAAAATTAATCATTTATGATCAAAATCTTTTAACCCTAACGTGTCAATTAACTTTAGAAAACACATTTATGTTCAAACGATTTGATTAGCAAGTCTGGCACTATTCTAAACACACAGTGTAATGGTCTTGGTTATCCAGGGCGTTACAAAGAGATAGGTTGAGATATGTTTCCCCCTTCTGGCTAGTTCTAGACTTTTAGTTAGCTTAAGTCTATCCTTAGATGTAGAATACCCAAAATGCCCCTAAGTATATTCTTAGTCCTCTAATGCCACTAATGGCAATCCTGACATTTGCACTATTCCGGCTAATTCCTCGAGTGGTCCTATAAATCCCCAATAAGTCCCTACATGCTCAAATAACCTCTAAATCACCACCCATTACCCGATAATCCCGAACACCTATTATGTTCTCATAATACCCCTAGGCTCACCACGAGTCGAGTATTCGACCCCATTGTGACTATTTCACTACTCCGCTCCCTAGAACCGTCTCGGATCACACATCGCAGATATATCACCACGGTCTTGTGGTCTCAAGCACAACACACATATAATTTGCATGTATGCCCTCAATGGGCCAAAATTACACATATGTCCCTATTAACCGAAATGGGCCCACATGCATATTTAATTCACCTAAACATGCATCTCTAATCACATAATCATTTAATCCACGAAATAACATAATTAAATCAATTATCGCCCTCCCGACACGCTAATCAAGGCACCAAGCCTTATTACCAAATTTGGGACATTACACAATAGGTCTCTAAAAATTTTGGAAGGAATATACAACAAAAAAATTATTTATTATTTATTATTAATACTTTATTTTCTTGGTAATAACCTATAGCGACGACATTTGTCGTCACAGTAGAGGTCTGAAAAAAATGGTGGGAAACTTTCCCCCCAAAAAAAATAGAACTGAAAAATTGAATTTTGGGAACTCTCATTAATGAAAAATTGTGCATTTCCCTTACTGGGACGACATTTTTTTGCTCTATTGCGACGACAGGGTTGCAGGACATAACCTAGCTGGGTCAACCTCTTCCTTCATTTTCTCCCATTTTCTCCCATTTTCTCTCAAATTTCAGAGACGAAAAAGTGTCCCCTTCCCCATTTTCATCAAAGGACCTCAGCCTAGGTCCCCTCCACCTCATCTGCAAGCCTCTAATGTCTCCCCAATGCATGTAATCATCTTATACCACTGAAAAAGTAAGGTTTTTTTTCAGATTTTTTTATTTAAGAAAAGATGGTTTTAATTTTTTTTTCAGATTTTTTGCTTAAGGCATTGTTCGTGTAATGTTTTGTCTCCACTGATTTCTTCACGTATCGCTTTTATTTTACAGTTGTAAATATTTATTTTATGATAATGTTTGTATTAAGTTTGATTTTGTGTTTGTTTAGATTTTTTTATTGAACTTTTTGAAGCTTTGGATGTCTCATCTCTATGTTGTTGGATCTCCTTTGGTTGTTGGTATTTTTCTTAATTTTCAAATGTATAAATTTGTTTTATGATAGTGTTAGTATTATGTTTTATATTTAATAATTTTTGGTTTTGTTAATTTTATAAATTGTATATTATTTTTCAAATTTGAGTATCTTTGTGAAATAGATGAATATATATGTTCTAGGTTAGAAAATTAGTTTCATGTTAAAAAGTTTAATAATTATTGAATTTTAGATTGTATGTATGTTAGAAATTTTAGATGAGAAAAAATTTAAATTCTTATTAGTTAGGTTGTTAATTTTAGATAATAAGAATATTTTTGAATTGGTATTGTAGATTATAGTTTATATGTGTTTGAGCATGTTATTATAGATGTATTGAAAAAAGTTTAATATTTGTATTATTTTTTAGAATGTGTTTATAGAATCTTAGTATCACTACTACAAAAAAGGTTTTTTAGGACTAGCATTGCGAGTCCTAAAAAAGTTTTTAGGACTCGCGCCCCGCGAGTCCTCTATTTGAGAGCCTTAAAAACTAAGGTTTTTAGGACTCGCGTTGCGAGTCCTAAAATAATGTTTTTAGGACTCACGTTGCGAGTCCTAAAAGAATGTCCGCGAGTCCTAAAAGATCTTGCTGAGTGCCTTTAAGTAAGGTTTTTAGGACTCGCACTGTGAGTCCTAAAAAATGTCCGCGAGTCCTAAAAGATCTTGCTGAGTGCCTTTAAGTAAAGTTTTTAGGACTCGCAAAAAAATATCCGCGAGTCCTAAAACATCTTGTTGAGTGCCTTTAAGTAAGGTTTTTAGGACTCGCGTTGCGAGTCCTAAAAGAATGTCCGCGAGTCCTAAAAGATCTTGCTGAGTGCCTTTAAGTAAGGTTTTTAGGACTCTCTTTGGGTGACCTTAAAAGTTATATTTTTAATTTTTAAAAAATTTATTTATTGTTATTTTAAATTAAAAATTATGATTTAAATGAAACGTTTATATACAAATTAATCTAAAAATTTATAGATTAAAATAACAAAACTTATTAAAATTATAATCGTCTTGACCTTAAAAAATATATAACTAGATTTAGAAAGTAAATAATTAACCATTCAAACAAGAATCATTTACTCTAATAAAAATTACAAATATAATAAAACACTAAATTCATTGTCAAACAACATATATTTCTTCTTCTTGTCCTTGTACTCACCCTCATCACTGCCTTTCCAAAGTAAGGATTGGCTGCCATGAATTTCTTTATCATCCCTGAAACATGAAAAATCACATTATAATACACCGAACATGAAAAATTATAACTAGATTTTTATTGTAGTACACATAAATAAGTTTATTCACAATTGCTACAATTTTCATTTTGATTTAAAAAATATATCCCTTTGAGTGTCCAAAATGTATCAAAATAAATTTGAAAAGAAAATACTAAAAAAACACCATAAAAAATTTTGGACCCTATACTGCCATATTAAATACAGAATAAAAAAAAAAATTGGTAAATAACATACATATATATTTATATAAGATAAAGTATTTATTTATCAAAGAAATGAAAAAACATAGTGTAATTAAGTGATATTTTTATTTCACCCTTTTGAATCCCAAGAATAATACTTCATACCAAAATTATAATAGAAAGAAAGAAATGGTGGAGCACTATATATATGAAGAAAAATCTATGGTTTCCATTCCCAATTATTCTAATAATAGTTGTTTCTTAATATCTAAGTAAACAAAAGAATGCATAACAAGCAAAATACTCAAGATAATCATAATTCCTTTCTCATTACAGCTTATTATGTGGTCTTCATCTAACACATTTATGGGGCAGCACTAAGCAAGAAAAGCACAAAAAATCTAAAAGTGCATCAAATAGTGCAGCACAACAAATTTTAATAAAGAAGCCAACATGATACATCAAATTGATATTCATGAGAGTAATGCAAATTGATGCAAGTAAGAACAAATAACAATAAAAGAAATAAGAGTCACTCAATACCTAAAAGATTACCGTATTTTGTCTTAAGTTCAAGATTAAATAAAAGTGTTGGGCTTGACATGGCAAACCTCTACCGTCATTCACACATTTAGAGAGAGGATAGATTGAGATATCCAACAATATTTTCACAATGAAATGAAACCATGACAAATTTACTAGCCTATTAGTTATTCAACAACACTCTCTTGTGTAAATTTATCTTCAAAAGTAAAAGAAAGACAAATAAAATAGAGATTCAATTTCCATCAGTAAAGATGTCATTCTTTATTGCACAAAGTTTACATGTGCCTCATTGGCAACACAAACATTGGAAACTTTGAATACATTTTCAGATTTGTTAAGAAGCTTGAAAATGAGCATATAAGGTTGTATATACTAAACAGAAGCTCAATAAAATCAAACCAAAAACAATAAATTGTGATAAAAAAAGAAGTTAAAAGAAGCTATTCAGTCATATAAGTAGAAGACATTATTTATGACATTACCCTTTTGTTATGATAAAGCAATCAAGATGTTGTTTTTGAAACCAAACAATTAGATCCAATAGTACAAAACAAAACTAAAGAAACGAGTTTCTTTTGATACTACATAATAAATTATTTCATGATAAATTTTTCCCAGTCATAATAAAAAAATATTGCATAAGCAATTAAATAGTTGAAAGCCCATACATATTGAAGATCACCAAATCATGTAGATTGGAGAAAAGATAATTTACTTGCATGAATAAAAAAACTTGCTTCTAGTTCTATATTGTAATTAGCACGAAACACAAATTGAAGAAGACCTGATACATTGAGGTCAATTATATATTTATATATAATATTTTCTACAAAAGAATTAATTTTTAAATTAATATATATATGTACGTATAAAGCTCATTAGTGCACAAGAGAAAAGCAAAGAAAAGATAGAAAAAGTTAGTTCTCATTAGTGCACAAGAGACTATATAAATCTCAAGAAACCAAAACGGAAATAACAACCCATCACATGGCTGTTGTAACAAAGTTAGTTAAGCAACCACGAGAGGCTAACTAAAACTCATAGACTCTCTTGAACACATTCTAGATGATACTCATGATCATAAATTTGCTAAAAACAATTTAAATAAAAAATTGGTGTTTACAAGAGACAAAGAAAGGCCTTGGGCTTGCATGAGGAAACAATGGATAAAAAAGAAGAGCTTAAGGCTTTGTATAAGTGGAAGACTAGAAGTAGATACTGTTAGGCGCAAAAATATCCGGCTTGGCCCAAATATGCTCAAAGGTGTCTCAAACCTTTAGATTTTGGAGCCTAATATTAAGATTATAGGATAAAACTTGGGACTTTCATCAAACATGTGCTATGCAAGAAAATTGTAGAATATCATAAATTGCTATAATGATATAATCACACAACATAATCTAAGCAAAGCACAACATCAATTAACAGAAATATACTACATGAAAATTTAACAAAAAAATAAGTTATAAAAAAAGCATATTACATGAAAATTAAAACATAGTAAAATACACATCTTGCACTGAAAATAGAAGAAAAAGAGAAAAGCCAACATGTCACCATCTATAGAAAATCGGACAACATATCCCCTAATTTACTAGCCTAGCCATCTGTCACATTCAACACCAACATGTCAATCAAATCAAACAACACACAGGTTTTCATCCATATATCACCGCAGCACACAAAATTCTCATAACCTACTTCACTAAGACATGCAAGTTCTCAATCTTCCGTTATCACCGCAGCACACAGAATTCTCAGAACCTACTTCACTACGAATGAATATCTAACATATTCAAACTCCACTAAAGTAGTACAATTATCATTCAAGATTGTAAAATATTGAAAATTAAAAAAAATTAAATACAACATACCTCTTGCAATTAGCTACCGATCCAATGCTTCAAGACCAGTCAAAATATTAACCTAAACATTATTATCAACATTATAAAAAATAAAAAAGTTAGATGTATGTTCCATATCATGTTATTACCCTAAGTCATGTTATTTAAAATTCTATAATCAACTTAATTGTTAATTAGATGGTCAAATGTTAAGATTATAGGAAATAACAAAGGAAAAAATGTGATGCAGCAGTCCATGAAAATCCACATGCTAGAAAACTTGCTAAATAGGCCACTAAATCATATTATAAAAATCATATCTGCCCATGAAATTGTATACATTTTGTTCTTTGCAATATCAAGCAAATAATAAGATTTCTAACATATATTCTCAAATAAAACTCATTCACTATACACTACTACAATATTAATACTTTTGTGAGAATATTTATTCTAATAACATCATTTCTTTAAGAAATATTTACTAAGAGAAACTATCTATACAACTAGTAAATGAATATATATCTTTTTATGGTTTTTACGTTTTGGGAAGCTCATGAAATCACTTTCTTGATTGCACATACGAGTACCTATGAAGAGAAGAAAAAAGGTTTGAACAGGTAACCTTGAAGATGAGCATAATACTTCTTCAATACTGTTAGAACTTAATGTAGTGGTAGAGACTAGCTAGGTGAACCAATTATTATCATCATTTTCATTTCTTTACTTGGATGTGAATGAATGTATATAATATTATGGGATTTATTGCGTCTACATTTAAAAAATAATATTTTGAATCTTTCTAATTTGTTTTAATATTAGATTTGGACTTTCCATGTTTGATA
This sequence comes from Humulus lupulus, assembly GCF_963169125.1. Lineage (NCBI taxonomy): Eukaryota > Viridiplantae > Streptophyta > Magnoliopsida > Rosales > Cannabaceae > Humulus > Humulus lupulus. The sequence continues at coordinate 52,910,738 of NC_084799.1, forward strand.
ATCACAAACAGAGCCATATAATACTATCAAGTCAATTTTAATTAACAATAAACTCCAATTTTATCTAAATTTTTGTTACTAGTCTTTTTGAAGGGATGTGAGCGAGAGTAGAAAGAAAGAAAAAAGTAAGAAGAAACAATTTAAACAATTGAAATGAGGGTATCATTTTCTTTTTGAAATCCTGACTAGGTATAAAAAGAGATGTTTGTATAAACTCAAAATTTAAAAATAAAATAAATCAATATTAAAAAGTTTGATGACATATTATCATAAAATTAAAATAGTGATGTAAATTCAGACAGCAAAACCAAGCTTTACGATAGGGACAACGAGAGAAGATGAGATGCCATCTTTAGCTCTTCGAATGCTACCGACAGTTGTGTTTGTGTGTTATTTTTTCTTTCTTTCTTTCTTTCTTTTTTCTTACTAATATCAAACATTTGATATTTAATAAAAACATGGTTGAAAAGAAAAGCCTTGCAGAAGAAAGCTTCAATCAAAACGAATAATGAAGACCTGATTTTGTTATATAGTAAGTCTCAAAAGTTGTCAAGGTTAAAAGGGTGTCAGTCAAAAATGAAAATAAACCCATTAAAAAAAATTCTATAAATAATATCCAATTTTGGTCCAACTCTAACAAGCTTCTGTTACACTAAAACATCAAAATTTAGGAATTTTTTTTTCAGAATAAGAATACACTGACAAAACCAAAACAAAAAGAAAGGAAAAGATAAACAAATACCCATACACATCACAGCTCCAAGTCTGTATAGAGAGAGAGATATTAGATTGCTCTTCCTTGTCTCATTTTCTTAACTTATTTATTAGTAATATTCCAAAAGATAATTATATAAATAGTAAAAAAAATCATTAGAGAAACAACAGTTTCAAAATTTAAATTTTAAGCCTATGGTCTATCTATTTACATCAATATCAGAAAACAAATAATTACCAAAATAAAATCCTACATAAAAACTATCAACATAAATGTAACGCCCTGGCTACCCCAGAACAGTTATGGTGAACGGTGGACCAGAAATTTGACTCATTGCCTGAGTCCTTTGGTCAAAAACGTGCTCTAAGTGTAATTAACAGGTTAAGGTATAAAACCAATAAAAAGGAAATGGAGATTTTATTACAAACTGCTCTGCAGAGCTAAACAAAACATTTACAAGAGGTTCTCAGTACAAAATGGTCACTAGTGTTTGAAATTTACAATCCCGCCGACCTAAGCGGCAAAAATAGGGTAAACCCCCTAGTTCCTCTGAGAACACCTTGGCCGTGGTGGTCAAGCGACCGCATATGTACACATCACCACATCAGCTCTACACTCAAGGCTAGGTGAGCTTTTCATTCCCTTTACCTGCACCACATAGCACCCATGAGCCAAAGCCCAGCAAGAAAACATAACATTTCTCATAAACATTATCAAATGATTATCATTATAATCACACTGGGCATAAAGCTTTCAAACAAATGAATAACACATGATTTTAGCGGGAGAGTGACTGTTAAGTAAGCCACTAGCCTCCAAGCTCTCTTTTCTAGCGGGAGAGTGGCTGCTAGGTAAGCCACCAGCCTCCAAGCTCTGTTTTGTAGCGGAAGAGTGGCTGATGGGTTAGCCACTAGCCTTCAGGCTCTCTTTTCTAGCGGGAGATTGGCTGCTAGGTAAGCCACTAGCCTCCAAGCTCTGTTTTGTAGCGGAAGAGTGGCTGATGGGTTAGCCACTAGCCTTCAAGCTCTCTTTTCTAGTAGGAGAGTGGCTGCTAGGTAAGCCACTAGCCTCCAAGCTCTGTTTGTTCATCGACCCTCAGGGTCGGTCAGGCATTAATGCTCCTTGAGTCATTCAATGCTAGTAGTCGATTAGATCTAATCTCTGATGGCTTGCGTGATTCACGCTAAGGCCGTTCTGACAAGTAAGTCAGCGCTTCCTGACCTGTGTCCAGTAACACTGCCGAGCCTGACAAGTAAGTCACAGCCTCACAGCTGATACTAACACTTTTGTCGATTCTGTATTCAATCCATGTCCATATTTATACAATCAACATGCCTCACAAATATTCATGCATGTCACACTTTGGGGTGTAGTTTTCTTACCTTTGATTCGAGCTAGAATGAGCAAAAGAACAACCTTTGAGAACGGTTTGGCTTTTAGTCCTTTAGCGGTTACCTAATCACAACACATTTGGGATACCATTAATAATCAAGATAATCAAGGGTCTCAAACCATAATCTAACCTCCAAGAGATCAAGCCAAACTAATCCAAGTAGCAAGGACACTCCCGAGGCCTAAAACTAGGTTTCCGGGGTCAAAACGAGCAAACGGGGCGAAAACAGGACAAGGGCTGCGGCCCTAGCACCTTGGGCCGCGGCCCCCAGGGTTCCCAGTGGCTAGGGCTGCGGCGCCCTTCATCAAGGGCCGCGGCTCCCAGCAGGCACAAGGCCTCCACCTGCTTCTTCAAAGAAGGGCCGCGGCGCCTCAAGAACAGGGCCGCGGCACTCCACCCTGGGCCATTCCCAACCGCGTTTCTAACACTCCAAAGCCTCCAAAATCATCCCTAAACATTCCCCAATCATCAAGACAAAGTTCCCAAGCTTCCCCATGCATCAAAACCCTCAGAACCCAAGGCTCGAACGAACCGAAAACTCAACAATTCACAAAATCAACTCAAAGCTTAGAAACTCGGAAAAAACTCAAAACTTAAACTTCAATTACCTTCAATTGGGTTGTTTTCCGTCAAATCCTTCGGTTAAGAATCTTCTAATCTTCCCTAGGATCGCTATGCCTCGATCCTCACTCGATTCCGACTCCTAGAACTCAAGATTTCGTCAAAAAGGCTTAAACGGTAAAACGAACTTTGAAAAGGGAGAACGGAAGGTTTTCTTATCGTATATTCTATCTGATAAGCTACTTCAACCTTAAGTAACCTCAAATAAAACCTAATGCTCGGGGTCCCGAAAACACCCCCGGGGACATTATAGTCAAAACCTCCAAAATTTCACCCTGATCTCAAATATTCCCAATTTATCATCAAATGAACATTTCTATTACCCCAAAATTGACCCCATTATGGTAAAACTGCTAATCCACTAAAAATAACCGTCTCATGTCAAATAGCTCGAATATATCTCCATAACAATGGAATCTCATTCACAAATCAAGTTATGCACCCAAATACACAAATTACCCTCAACGGGCCAAATTATCATCATACCCCTGTAATTGTAAATATGGACTCATATGCATGCATTTCACATCATATCATAATATAATCAACATATACATGCATTTAATCAGTTAATAACATAATTAAGCAAGTATGGCCCTCCCGGCCTACTATTCATGCCGCTAAACTCATCGAAGAATTCGGGGCATTACAATAAAGACCTCCTTCTGCCTCTTGTTGTGTTCTCATGTTGTATTAAAACTTAATATGAAAAATAGAAAGAATCCCTTACCCAAAATAATTAAGAACATCGGCGATCGGATCCACCAAGTCATCAGCAGAAAGCAAAGGATCATCAAAACTAATTGTTTCAGCTCCCAACTGAAATAGTTCTTGAAGAAAGTACAAGATAAGAAACGATGTGAATTACAACTTTAAAAAAAAAAAAAAAGACATAACAAGAGCAGAAGTGTAATGCCCCAGATTCTCTATTATGGTTAATGGCTGGATTAGTAGGCCGGGAGGGCCATAACTGTTTAATCATGCCATTAAATGTGTTTATGCATGTTTATGAGAATTATATTATAATATGATGTTAAATGCATGCATGTGAGTCCACATTTGCTTACAGGGGTATTATGGTAATTTGGCCTGTTGAGGGTATAATTGAATACTTGTTTGTATGATAATGATATATTGTGAGACCACATTATAATGTGGATTGGTTCGAGTATTCCGACATGAGACGATCTTAAAACATAATTTATCGGTTTGGTCATAACAGGTTTGAGCTCGGGGCTCGGGGTAAGTCTCGGGGTGATATTGGTGGTTATAGCGTTACCAGGGATTTTAGGGTAACGGGATATGAACTATTGGTGTTTGAGGATATTGAGATTAGTGGGAATTGGTAATTAACGGGTTAAGCGGGAAGTACCAATTTTGCCCTTGGGGTGGCTTTAGAGGCTTAAGATGACACAAGGGGTATTTTGGTCTTTTTGGAAGGATATATATGACTTAAGTGACTTAGAAGGCTGTAGAATAAACAGGGTAAGAACAGAGGCTCTATCTTCTCTTCCCGTACACACCACTTCCTCCATTGTTTTCCTTGGTGTTTTGAGTTCAAGGTGGGATATCAAGCTAAGGAACTTCAAGGCTGAGTTAGTAGACTTGGTTCTCCTTGTGTGGGAAGTTCAAAACAGGTTTTAAGGTAAGTTTTGATCATTGAACTCAAGTTATGCTCTGTTTTGATTGTTAGTTTCAGACTTAGAGTTTTGATGTGGAAAGTGTGAATCAAAGGGATGTTTTAGTGTTAGTTTGATTGGGGTTTGATGTAAGTGAGTTAAGGGTGTTATTTGGGGGTTTAATTATATGTTTGGAGGGGGTTTAGAGGTGTTTTGAGGGGCTGGTTTGAGAGGGAAAACGCAGGGTTAAAATTTTGGTTCGTGTGTGGCCGACTTAGCCGTTCTGGGCTGAGCGCCGCGGCACAGCAGGGGAGCGCCGCGGCCCTTGGTGTCTGTCAGGAGGGAGCCCTTCTATCTGAAGGGCGCGCCGCGGCGCATCAAGGGAGGGTCGCGGCCCTTAAGGTCAATTTTGCTAAAATGTGGTTTTTAGCTTGGGGATTTAAACCATAGGCCTCGGGGTTGAACCTAGTACCCGGTTGGGTAATATTTGAGGTCTCGGGGGCTGGGATTTGGTTTGGGAACCCTCGGTTATCATTTTTATTGATAAATTCTATAATTTGGTTATGACCAGGTGACCGTCAAGGAATTTAAAGGTTGATCGTTCTCAGGGGTCGTTTGTATAACCATTCTCACTCGAACCAGAGGTAAGAAAACAGTGTATGAGTACAGTTGCACCCTGTATAGATATATGGCATGTATGATTTGATATTTGAAGCATGCTGGTTGATATATGTGGACATGGACTGCATATTAAATGCTATTGAACACTGATTACCTGTTTGAGACACTGACTAGTCAGGGACCGACTCTAGAGTCGATGATCACGCATTGAATGGCTCTATAGCATTAATGTGGGACCGAACCTAAGGTCGAAGAACTTATAAGCGCTTGCCTGGTCTACGACCAGATGACTATAGCCAAGGTATATGACCCCGGTGACCGTTTGTCACGTGGCTAAGGGACGTTGTCCATAGTTTCGACCCTAGAGTCGTGAGGAAGGTTATGTTGGTGACCAATCACCATGCACCTGTCCTGAGCAAGCTTATGAAAGAGATCACCTATCAGTTAAGCCCTGGTGACCCTATCGTCACATGGCTAGAGGGAGCGATGCTCATTATTGTGACTTTTGGCTATTGTCACCTATTTGTTGGACTGATAGTCCTGAATGGTTATTATGATCGTTGTTGATATTATATCATGTTTTATTATGTTTTCTTGTTGGGCCTTGGCTCATGGGTGCTATGTGGTGCAGGTAAAGGAAAGGAAAAGCTTGACCAGCCTTGAGTGGAGAGCTTGGGCGATGTGATGTACGTACAGGGCCGCTTGGCTGCCACGGTCAAGGAGTTCTCAGAGGGACTAGGGGTTTACCCTATTTTTGCCGCTTAGGCCGGCGGGGATTGTACATTTGGAACTATAGCGACTCTTTTGTAATACAAACTACTTGTAAACATTTTAAAAGGCTCATGAGCAGTTTGTTTACTTAATGAAACGTACCCTTTCCTTTTTATTGGTTTTTCACCTTAACCTGTTATTAGTACCTAGATCACGTTTTTAACCAAAGGACTCGGGTAGCGAGTCAAATTTCTGGTTCACTGTTCACCGTAACTGTTCTGGGGTAACCAGGGCGTTACAAGAAGCATGTATGGAAACAAAAAAGAAAAAGAATTAGTCAAGTTATTGAGTAACAAACCTCATGGCCGGGAGGACTAATATGATATATGCAAAAGTTATGAAGCAACAAAGAACATGCTTCTGGACAAAAGAACAATCCTTGGAAGCAGGACACATCTGATCAAATTGCATAAGAAAAACAGTTAAATTGGAACTCGTAATGCCACTAAGAAACAAGCAAATAATTTACAAATCATCTGACCTCTGAAAACTGTCCCTATACACGCTGAAATATTTTCATTTCTAAATAGGCTAAAACATGTTAAAGTTTTTATTTTGGGATAATAGATTTCTAAGTTTAATTGAACTTGCGAAAATTTATATGAGAAAGTTAAAGATGCATTCCAAGTTATTCTTCTTCATCAATATGATGATTCAATTTCTTCAAATCAATCTGATTAAACCATAAATAAATTTTAAAGATGCCACTATTAAACAAATCAGCTTTCTAGCAGTATTTCCGCACTTACTATGAAGTTTGGTCAAATTTACAAACTTGATCTGATGACTGATTTTGTAAAATCTGAACACTCTGTCAAAATTGTGGTTTACGTGGATATGATAAGTCAAACAAATCAACTCTCTACACACACCATCCGATTAGATTAATTTATAGCTGCCCAAATCATATGAAGCTTAATATTAATAGGAGATGGTATTAACATAAGTGTCAATTAATACAAATTTACCTTGAAGAGAATGGCAACACCACCCACGCTTGAGAACTTCACCAGCTCAGGAGCCTTCGCCGTCGCCTTCCCCATCATCGTCGCCAGCAGGAGCCTTCATCATCCACGGTGGAGGCCAGAACAATCCTCCAAACTCACAGCGGCGACGGAACTTCGGGGAGCCAATCGCGACGGAGGCCGGCGAGTGGGGAGGCGAGCTTCATCGGTTGGGGGTTTCGGGGGCCAAGGAAGCTCGTGGTGGGGTGCGTGTCATTGGGTGGTGGGCGGAGATGGCTTATCTGGTCTGGCCGACTGAAATGCGAGAGAGGAAAAGAAAGAGTGGTATCGACTGGGAAGAAAGAGGACAGAGAAGGGGATTTTTGAGATTCATTTAGGGATTTAGTATTTTTTATCTCCCTTTTCTTATTTAATTAAACAAAATTTGATTTAATGTGAACTATTGCTTTTTTTTTTTAAATATTTTCAACATGGATTTTAAAAAATAAAAACATCAATATTATTAGTGAAATTTTAAAATTATTTTACAATATTTAACCAATCAATAAAATAACTCTTTTTAATTAATTTTATCATAAATATGTTAAATAAATAAAATTTAAGCAAATTATTCATTATATCATAATTAAATTAAATTTTAATATATAAATTATTATAAATAAAAAGTTAATATAATATTAAAAATTTAGAAATAAAAGAAAATCTAAGAGGTGTATATTAAAAAAACAAAATAAACCTTTTAGGACACGCATCAGTTTTTAAGTAAAACACTTATTTTTTAGCCTAGATTTTTTTAGGACTCGCATATTTTTTTAGGACACTCATTACGAGTCCTAAAAGAGTATTAAGGACCCCCAAAGCAAGTCCTAAAAATTATTAAGTAAAACACTTATTTTTATAAGCCGGATTTTTTTAGGACTCGCATATTCTTTTAGGACACTTATTGCGAGTCCTAAATTGTGTTTTTTCAGGACTCTCAATGAGTGTCCTAAAAACTCCATAAATATTTTTAAGGACTTGCATTTAGGTGCGTGTCCTAAAAAAGTGTCCTGTAAAGTGTATTTTGTAGTAGTGTATGCATGTTGATAATTTTAATCCTTTTTTTAAACAAAAAAACAAATTGCATGTGTGTGTTTGATTGTGTAAAATTGTATTGTTAGTTTTAGGGTTTAGAAAATTTTATAAATTTATTATAAATGTGATTTGTTAATTGGAAATATTTTTCATATGTTTATTATTTATTTTATTTTATCTATGTATAATAGTATATTTATGTTACTTAATGATATTTTACTTGTGTTGCTCCAAGCTTGATGTCAATAGATTTAATGCCTTCATATGCTAGAAAGAATCATGAAATTGTTAATGTTATTAAGGTATTTTCTCTTTTCTACATAACTATTTTACTTGTTTATGAATTTATATATATTTAGCATAGATAGTGTACTTTGTTTTTATTGTTGATTGGATTGTAATTTATATGTTAGGTTATACATATGTGTGTGTTATATGATTGATATTGAATATATGTTGGTTTAATGTGTTTGTTTTATTTTCAAATAAGTGTGGATTTATATATGTGTTGGTATGTACTATGTATTTGAATGATAGTTTTAAAAATTTATTTGGATTTATATGTGTTGGTATATATGGTTTACTTTGTTTGATGTTAGAAATTAATTTATATATTTTTCTAACTATTTATGAGTGTTGAAAATATTAAGTTATTAAGTTATTAAGTATGTTTTAATATGATATGATTCAGTTAGATTTATAATTCATTTAGAAAATAAATAAATAAAAAATTTAATTTCGAAAAATGACCTACAGAGATGACATGTCGTCGCTATAGGGTCAAGACCTACAGAGACGACATGTCGTCGCAATAGGGCCCAATTTTTTTTTTTTTTTAAAAGAGAGTTTTGCGAGTGTCCTAGTGCGATGACATCAAAATGTCGTCGCAGTAGGTCCCTACACATACAGAGCTATTGTGACGACATGTCGTCCTTAAAAACCTACATCGATGACAAAAGGCTTGTTTTCCTGTAGTGTTAGTCGTTTATTTTAATTTGTATGTAATTGAGTTTTGATTAAATGCATCATGGTGCTTGGTAAGTGGTGATGGACATGAGCTATAGTGTGTGTGCATGTGCATGGTGAGCATGCAATAGATTATCATGTATTTTTCCATTTTATTTATTCTATTAAAAATGAGAAATAAGAAAGGGGAAATGGCAATGATTTGTATCAAAATGGGAAAGTTGAAAAGTTGATGATTGTAATGTGAAAAGGCCACTCATGTCCGTGTGCCTAAAGAATGGGAGAGGAATGGGGCGTGTGAATGGAGAAAGGGGAAGATAGGTTTATCTTTTAAATCCTATATTAATTTATTTTATTATTTTTGTAATTTATGAAAATTGATTTATGATGGAATAATGGGATGAATTTAGGGGAAGGAATCAAGGGGAACATAGGGTCTTAATTGGGAAACTTCCTTTTTCTTTTCCTAGCTCTAGGGTTTGGTCAAGAGGACTTATTATAGGTGAGGATAGGAGTGTGAGAACCCTAGTGGTTGGCGAGTTCTAGAGAGAGAAGGAGAAAGAAGAACGTGAAGGAGAAGAAAAAGAAAGAAAGAAGAAGAAGAAGGAGAAGAAAATAGAGGTGTTCAAATCTCTCTATAGGTATGGCTTTGCTTGGTTTGGTTGATTCTTAAGTTTAGATCCTCTCCTTAATTTCTAAGTGTTTGATTTCTCTTCTCTTGTTCTTGTGGTGTTCAAAAAACCCTAGGGTTTGAGCAAGGTGGTGGCCATAGTTTGGGTTCTTGAGTGCTATCAAGAGAAGTATTGGACTCCTCCCTCAATCTATGGTTTTTTTTATTTCTTAGTGAGGTTATCGTTTGAATGTGGGTTGGTGTTTGGCAAGAATATTTTGTTTTATTTTGCTTTGTTATTGATGGTTGTTTTCGAAAATCATGATTTGAATGAAAGCTAATGTTTTGATTATTTTGGACTTGATGAATAATTGCTTTGGTGTATGTCTTTCACTATTGGTATAATGAATGCATGAGTTGTTATGATGGCTTGATGAGAAACATGTTAGGTGGTTGATAATTTTTGGATTCAAGAGTATAAATCCCATGTAGGTTTCGGCCAAGGCATGTGTCGAGAATGCATGTAAAGTTTTGCTTATGTTTCTTTTGATGTTTCTATGAACTTGGTCGTGTTATTTGGGAAATAGGAACATGATAGGGTTCGTGTGAATGAAGCTATTGATATTTTTATGTTTGTTGTTCATATAGGTTTCAACCTAGGGAGATTGTCATTACATGTGTTTTTTTTATGTCACATATAATCATTTAAAACATGTTAGGTTATTTTGTTAAGTTTGGGAATTGGTATTAAATCCCTTACAAATGAGTATCTAGTTGGTATATGAAGATTTGGTCTAAGCATTGTTTAAACATGATTAAAAGTGGTTTTTCTTTTAAGTGTGTCTGCTATTTTTTTTTAAATTTGTGATGATAATGGTAAATTAATGTTTTGAAATGCATATATGATTCTTCAAAGTGGTATTTGATTTTAAGTAAATAAAAGAGCATATTATTTCTTATTTCAATGGTATTTTTATCAAATTAATACATGCAGATTTTTTGTATATTTTATGAAAGAAAATATAGTTTTAATCAAAGTTTGTGATTTTAATTAAATAAATAGTTGCTGGAATTTTTGGTTAATAGTAAGAAAAGTCTTTTGAATGAGATAAGTAAAACTAGTGTATCAAATAAATTAAACCCTAAGCAATGTATATGATGAATGTGATATTCTCAAAATGTAAATAAGTATTTTTTTACACTATTATCTATGTGCAGTTTTTTTTTTTAAAAATGTGAAAATATTATGGTTTAAATCCATTTGTGATTTTTAAACAAATTATTAGTTGTTGAAACTTTGGGTTATTAAGATAAAATGATTATTTTATTTAAGATGAATAAGTCCTACACCCCAATAATTTAAGTCTTAAATGATATATATATAAATATAATTTTTCCACACATTATTTATGAATTTTCACATTTAAAAACATGCAGTTTTTTTTAAGAGATTAGTAAAATTATTTTTTAAAAGGAAACAAGAGACTTATTTAGTTATTCTAAATAGCTACAAATTTTGTCACATTTTTTATGCTATTTAAATAATAAATAGAATTATTATTTTAAGAGAAGTTAGAAAAGGCTTAATGAATTATTTTATACAGTAAATATGTTGTATTAAAATTTGTTTAACAAATTTGGGATTAAGAGAAACAATTAAAGGTAAATAAATTATGTTGTTGAATTTTGTTTGAAGAGGCAAGAAATAAGCATGTAGGAATTATTGTTTTAAAACATTAAATTATAATAACGCTCCCACGTATGCATATTGCATGCAAATGCATTTTTACGTTCAAATATATGCATATTGTTCAAACACATGACTTTTACTTAGTAACCATGAAGGGTTAATAGGTAGAATTAACATTATTCTTTTATGATTTTATGTGGAAATATTGTATGTTTGCAATTATAGTGCCACGTGTGCATGGCCCATGCACACGTAGGGTTGTATGTTGGGCATGCGTAGTAGTCTTACTTGATTCTAATAAACGAACATTTGGTTATGATTATAGGCTCGTTGTGACATATTCTCGTTTTTGCTTTGCTCGGACTTAAGGTAAGGAAGCTAGATAGAATTTCTATGTTCATGCTATGAAATGGTAAGAATTGTATGTTACAAGGAATAATATGCTATGGAAATGATGATGCTATGATTCGATGATAAACCAAGTGATATGGAAAAGTAGAATTCTATCTTGATAAGTTATGACAAGTATGATGCAACATGTATTTTATTTGTTTTGATGTGAACTGGATTACATGTGTTGGTATGATGAATGAAAAGAAAAGGTTGCTAGCGTGTTGAACGCAACGCAACAAATGAGTTACTAAGGATATGACGTAACTCAAAGGGCAGACGCACCGACGTTATACAAGGACCTAAGATCCTATTTACCTCATAGAGGAGGTTTTACCAGCCTAGTTGTACTAGTTACCTCAAGATGTGACATGGACAATAGAGGTGTCATGATCACAAAGAGTATGCTTATGTTGTATGAATGTGATGGATGACTATGATTTCATTTATGATTATGAAATATGAGTATGATGATGTTATGAACTGTCCTGTTATATTATATATGTCTTTCTTGTCTTTTCTTTGATTTTGTTGTACTTTCTTACTGGGCTTTTAGCTTACCCCCTTACTTTCCCATTTTCAGATAAACAATAGGGTTTCTCTCTGGCACGCGCTGTGATGTGGGGAGTTCCGACGTGTAACGCCCCACGTCACTATGGTTGCTTCCTCGAATGACGACTAACCCTACAATCCAACACGAGTCTTTCTAGCGTGCTTTGTCCTCACTCGCACGCTTCCTGGGAAAACTTTCCAGGAGGTCACCCATCATAAGATTGCTCCAGGTCAAGCACGCTTAACTTTGGAGTACTCAAGTGATGGGCTACCGAAAAGAAGATGCATCTTGTTGGCATAGGTAGTACCCATCAATCCATTTAAGCCCTCTTCAACTATGTAGTCTCATACCTACACAATCTTAGAATCATCATACTTGACCTTCCCCAGGCGATGTGGGATTGCATAGCTTTACCTAGTCTTTCCCCCCACAGATCACGAGTAGGGGTGTTCATAAAACCGCCCACACCGCACCACACCGCACCGCAATTTGTGGTTTAGAACCCTTCGCTGTGCGGTTGTGGTTTGTATTTTTGCCAAACCACGCGGTGCGGTGCGGTTTGCGGTTTTAAATTTTATAAATGCGGCTCAAACCACACCGCACCGCATCATTATATATATTAACTTTTTTATATATTTTTTTTCAATTTTACTACATTTAAAGTTAATGCATAAATATTTATATAGTATAATATAATATACACAAAATCTAGAAAGAAATATAATGTTTCATAGGATGCTAACACATATTCTACTTCAATATAAAGATATTCCTCCTTAATTAAAATAATATTTACTTTTATATTACATTTTTTATTTGTTATTAGTTTGTTATGTTTTTATTGTTTTGCTTAAAGTTCATTAGCTTGTTGTACATTTAATTATTTTGTTAAACACTCTATGGTTATAAGATTTATTATGAATCTTTCTTAATTATAATATTTAATTGTTAAATTATTTGGCAATAGGTATAAACTGCCAAAACAGCACCGCACCACACCATATTTTTGTGGTGCGGTTTATGCAGTTTGAGGTCTATGCGGTGCGGGTTGCGGTTTAGAAAATTGTTCAAACCGCATATGCGGTGCGGTCCAAAAAATTAGAGAAAAACTGCACCAACCGCACCACGAACACCCCTAATCACGGGATATTGACTGTCACAACACCAAGAACAGAGTCGCGGCCCGACCCCTTCAAACCCAAAAAAATCACCATTTCCAACAACCAAACCTCAATCAAATCAACCTAAAACCATCCCAATGACATAATTTAGCTATCACAAACACCCTAACATGTTCCCAACAACAAAACCCAACAAGAACCTAGCTTAAATCCTCATCCAAAACTTCAATTGAATCTTTAACATCAAAAATCCAAGAACACTAAAAATCAGCCAAGAACTATAGAATTAAACGGCTAAAATCATAATTAAAAGCTTACCTCAATTGAAGATTTAATACACCAAATTACTACTGAGTTACTCCCCAAAATTCCAACTCAAATCCTTGTATTTCTAGCTAAAATTTCCCTTTGGTTTCAATGGTTTAGCTTGAGAGAGTTTTGAGAAAGAGATGAGTGAGCTGAGAGAAAGAGAAGGGTCGGTTTAGGTAGCTTCTACTTATTTCTCTTATTTTTATCTTATCTAGCTTAAGTCACTTAAGTTAATCCCAAGGCTTGGGGTATCAAAAACGTCCCCGAGGGAAAAATGGTAAATTTCCCCAATATTCCCTCATAAACTCTCTAACTTCAAATGTATCTCCAAATATTATTTCCATAACCCAAACAACTATCTAATACCCAAAATACCCCTTGACTCACCCCAAGTCAAGTATTGGGTCCCGTTGTGACTTTCCCGCTAACTGGCTCCCTAGGATCGCCTTGTGTCGTACGCTGCAAATATATCCACATAATAATGTGGTCTCCACAATTATAACATATAATCACATTTATGCCCTCAACGGACCAAAATTACAAATATGCCCATTTAAGCTAAACAGGGCCTACATGCATACTAATACCCATAAACATGCATTTCATATATCTGTATAATCATATAAGCATGCTTATCACATAATCATGCATTGAGTCATTTAAATCACACATAAACCAATTATGCCCTCCCGGCACACTGTGCGTGTCTGCTGCTTGGGGAGGTCGGGCCTCTGGTTGGAGGCGGGCCACGGCATGGAGGGCTTAGGGTCACGGCTCTTAAGGGCATTTTTGGATTTGAGAAGGTTTTAGGTGCGGGAACTTAACCTAGGGTGCTCGGGATCGATTCCACTACCGTGTTTGATGGAATTCGATGTCCCGAAGACAAGAACTTGGTCCAGAAACCTTTATTCACTTATTATTGATGGAATCCCTTATATTGGTTGTGACTAGGTGTTCGCTAGGGCTTGGGATGGGATCACGCTCGAGGGTCGACTTTCTTAACCAAAGCATTATGAATTAAAGGTAAGAAAACTACATCCAGTTGTGTGACTATGTTGGGACTAAGGGTTCCCTATACTTGTATGCAACATTGTATAATGATATTATGCCATGTGAACATGAAATAAACAACCTAAGAGTGTCGGAATTAATATTGGCGCACAGGACGCGGCTCGGCCACTGGTAGGTAAGGACAGCTTAATATTCATTGAGCTCGGTTTAAGCGGACCGGAGTCAATGGGATAAACAGAGGGTGCGACCTAAGGGTGTCGACCCTGGTTATTGTATGACATGGTTATTGATGTTAATTTGATGAATATGATATGCTGAATATCTAGATGTTAGATTGTAGATTTATTGATTATTTTCATTGATTGTGTGAATGTGTATGGACTACTGAATATATGGTTATGCTTAATGAATTATTTAATTATTGATAATGATCATGATATGATGTTATGGTTTTCTTGTTGGGTCTTGGCTCACGGGTGCTACGTGGTGTAGGTAAAGGCAAGGGTAAGCTGGATCAACCCTGATTTGGAGAGTTCTAGAGGCAGAATGAACATAGTCAGTTGCTCGGCCGCCACGGTCGAGGGATGGGCAGGGACAGAAGAACCTTAAATGTCTATTTTGCCCTTAGAGTGGCTTGTAGTTATATATAACCCTGATATTTTGTAAATTTTCATTTAAACTCTATTTCTTTTGGGATCCCATATATGAAATGTTTATTTAAATGAAATGTATCTTCTATGATAAAAATCTTTTAACCCTAGTTCAATAATGGTTTTAGTGACACATTTTCAATTAAACGACTTGATTAGCAAGTCTTGGACCTTTATAAACACACAGTGTAACTGTCTTGGCTACCCAGGGCGTTACACGACGTTTGAGTGTGTATGGCGTAGGGGGTTTCTTATGAATGAATAAACAATTAATACAAGCGTCTAGATTTAAAGAAACTATGTTGTGGATTTTATTTTTAAATATACCAGTGGGACTTAAACTTTTATTTTCTTTAGACATTGCATATGAATACTTTATTTTTATTTTAAACTATTGGGCCCAAACTTGCATGTTTTATCAAGGCCCCACTAAGTTTATCTTTTAGGTAGTATTTTTTCTAATTATCTATGGGATAAGTGACGTTTTTACAAAGTAATAGAATAGGGCGCTTTACAATGAATGAGATGATTATGAATATAATACCAAGTAAAGGGAGAACACATTTTAGCTCAAACTGTATATGCAAAGCAAGTGTAAAGACAAATGATGAAGATCTTTTATATCTAGTTGAATTTTTGCATGGTTTGAAATTTAATGGCATCGCTAATCATGAGATGCGACTTAAGGAAGGTGCTTTTGTAATGCTCCTTTGAAATCTAAATCAAACAGAAGGCTTATGCAATGGCACTAAATTGATTGTCAAACATCTTGGTAAATGGGGCATTAGAGGCGACATCATTACTGGAACAAACATTGGTCAAAACATCACAATTCCAAGAATTATCATGTCTCCCAATGAATCAAGATGACCATTCAAGCTTAATAGACGACAACTTCCTTTGGCACTATGTTTTGCCATGACAATCAACAAAAGTCAAGGACAATCTCTTAAACATGTTGGCTTACATCTCCCTAAGCAAGTATTCACCAATGGTCAATTATATGTTGTCATGTTCCGAGTTACCACAAGAGAATGATTGATCATACTAAATGCCAATGATGAGGTGGGAGACCCAACCTTCATCAAAAATATTGTTTGAAAAGAAGTATTTCAATATATTCACTCATTTAAAAAAATTTTATTCTAGAAAACCATATTTTCCTTATATATCCTTATCAATTTATATATATATGTATATATATATTTGGGTTTATACATTTCTGAACCATGTGTTTTGTCTCATTATCTATTTGGACTCTGCGTTTTGAAAAATTACTTTTTGGTCGACACTGTGTTTTGTAAAATAGTTCAAAAAAGACCCCTAAACTCGATTTTGGTCAAAGTTTTTTTAACTGAAATCACAAATAATTCACCAAACTAACAATTCTAAACAAAAACACAATGATTCTACTTAATAACTGTGTTGTCATATTCAATTTTTTTCTTCATCAAAATTGGGTTTAGGGGTTTATTTGAACCATTTTACAAAACACAAGGTCCAAAAAATAACCTGTCAAAACACAAGGTCGAAATAGGTAATAGAACAAAACACAAGGTCCAAAAATATATAAACCATTTTTTTTTTCAAGTTGCATGTGTTTATTGTATTGTAAATTACCATGTCAACTTCATTGCATAAACATAGTAGTAAAAAAAATATTAAGTAATTTCAATCTTATTCCTTACCTTATTTATTAACTCACACTACTACAAATATAGGCTTTCTCTACCCTTTTTTTTTCAACTTTAAATAAAAAGTGCAGAGAAAAGGTCCCTGTGAGTCTGAAAAGGTCTCTAAAGTTCAAAGATTGGGGAGGCGGAGACTTTTCTTCGCGGTTTTATAGAAAAAACCGCAGAGAAAAGTTGACTACTTTTCTCTGCGGTTTTTTGTATATAATCGCGGAGAAAATTACCACTTGCCCTACAAGACGAACCCGAGCCTCATTTCCCTCTTCATTTTTCATTTCACAGAGGCGAAGAAAGGAATGGCGCAGCCTTCGCCCCCAGCCACGGTAAGGTCCATTTTCACTATTTTTCATTGTTTTTTTTTGTCATTTTCTTGCCTATTAACGCTTCAAATCATGTAAATATACACAATATTGATTTATTTTGAAGTTTTAGGGAAAAAATAAAGAAATATTGAGTGGGTTTAATAAGATTTTAATGTATGTTCATATTGTAGTTTCAAGCTTTTCTATAACGTTTGTAGAAGATTAGAAGACATTTTTATTGTTCAAAATAGGTATTAATCACTAAAACTTGATTTTTTTTAATATTTCAGATTTTGGATATTTTTTATATTATTTACCTAATTTATTTGTATTTTAATAATGTTAATATTAATTATGTTATATATTTAAAATGTATTGTATTTTACTTAATTTTTTACATTATAATATTATTTTTTACATATTTTTTTATTATTTACATAATTATTTTTTTAATTAGATAATAATTTATTAAATTAGGTTATTATTATATAATATTTAAAATATATATAATCAGAATTGAATAATTGAAAATAATTGTATATAATCGGAATTGAAATATTGAAAAAAATTATATATAATGAGAATTGAATTATTGAAAAAATATATATAATTAGTAATTTAAAAAAAAAAAAAAAAAAAGCTTTCTCTGCGGCCGTGTTGAAAAAACCGCAGAGAAAGATTACTTTTCTCCGCGGTTGTATAGAAAAAACAGCGGAGAAAAATAATCTTTCTCTGTGGTTTTTTCAACACAACCGCAGAGAAAGATGTGGCTTTTCTCCGCGGTTTTTGTAGCACTTTTCTCTGCGCTTTACACTACTCCCAAAAATCGCAGTGTATTAAGTAAAAAAACCGCAGAGAAAAGCCTTTTTTGTAGTAGTGTCATCACACAAAAATAATACTATGTATGAATTTTTTTCCAAATTGTGAATTATTATATTTTAATGTAATATTTGATTGATTAAATAAGTGTTACGAAAATTGATTATTTAATCTAAGTGGGGGAATTTTATATTATTTTGAATAATATAATGTTAGATTAAATAATGTGACAAAATGTGATTTATCATACAAATGTGATTTGTCACACCTTGTAACATATTATTGAGAGTTACAAAATTGGACACATGTGTGCGCTCAAATGTAACATATTTTGGAGTTACAAAATAAATTACAAATTTATAACTCCCAAATATTACACAATAATGTGTAGATTGAGAGTTACACATTTGTGTTTGAATTTCATAGAGCCATTATGTAATATGGCCGTTGAAGACAAGTTTTTAACTCCCTAAGGTGTATGGAGGTTACAAAATCATGTAGAAAGAGATTGAGACATTTTTTGGAAAACTAAAAAAATTGGAAGCTGAAATTACAGTGTGGTCGCAGCCACTGATTATCCCTGGCTGCGGCCTAGGGCGCTAACAGTCTAATCCAATTTTTCTTTTTCTCTAAATTGAACGATTTTAACATCCTAAGTAACTCTCAAATCTTCATTTTAATTCCATAAACATCCAATTAAACATTAGTAACAACCATGGGGGTTTGTGTAATTTGAACTTCAAAGGGTATCTCAAACTCTATAAATAGGAGTCTAATGCTTAATTGTAAGACACACAATTTTCTATCGACAAAGCACTTGGCTAGAAAATACAACATACGTGCTTGATAATTCCAGAGAGCTATTTCCTTGTGAGATCCCTTAGTGCTTAGATAATAGGGGAAATAAGCTTTTGGACAAAGGTTTTGAACCTTGTTCAAGTTGGTGATCACCACTACTTTACACTTTGGTTGAGTGAGAGTTTGTGTTCATTCTTTTGTTCTTCTTGTTCTTATTTACTTTTATTATTATTGTTTTGAGTTTGTGATCTTCCTCTTCTACGTATTTCTATTTATTTGTATTTTGTGCAATTGAGTTGTAATATTACTTTTGTCAAACACCTTGTCTATTCTAATCTGCATAGAGTTGTATTTGGTTTTTTTCCATATTTCCATTGAATATAATATATTCTCCAACATTAATTATATTAAGTCTTTCACTTTTTCACTAAATATAATATTTATTATTGATCTAAAATGAAACACAAAATATGTATATTTGCATGATTCTTAAACAGAAAAAGGTCATGAATCATATTATGTCACTCATTCATTGAAAATATTGACAACTATGAATTTTCCACCATAAAAATAATAAAATCTTAAATTTTTTAAAAGATAACCCAAAATTTTATTTCTCTAAAAATATATATAACATTAATTATTATAAACAATGCGCAAGGGGCAGTTATATTGTCTAAAAAATAAATAGATCATAAACAGAAACTTATATCGTAGCACTCCTAATGGTGTTCTACTCTATCTTTTAAAATATCTCACCAAAATCCATTTTTTTCTGTTTTACCTTAAACATTTATACTACCCCATACATCACACCATACATTAGATTATCTATATTTTTTTGTTTACATCATTCAAATGTTATTTATTTATTTAAATAGAAAAGGATAAGAGAGATAGAGAGATACTGAAAAATAAAGAAAAAAATAGTTAAAAATATTTGAAGAATGCTTTAACTTATCTCCAAATGTGGAGATGTAGCATAGCTAAATTGTAAAGTTATTATAAAGCATCTGATGGAGTATGCTTTCAGTGATGATACTTCAAAATTTTAAAGAATGATATATTATACATCACTCATTGAGACTGCTCTGACTTCAAGATACTATTCTCTTAATTAGTAAAATAGAAATATAAAGAGCTTGAAATAATTAATATTATAGGGTAATTCTCAAGTTGTCCCCTAAAAGAAATTATTAGTGCATCTCCTTCATGTTTTCAGCACTCGGATAATTAAAATCTCAATTGTCTTATATGAAGGTGTATATTATAGTTGCAATAGACATCTCGATGTGTGTTGGACTTTTATGGAAATTTTCAATAAGTTATAGTGACCAAATGAGGGTTCAAATATTTTGTTGCACGTGCATATAAAAAAACTAGGCACGCGTGCAACAGAAGTGTGTGAACCTTGTTTTCGGCACATTAAATTATTCAAAATTTCTCAAAAATTAGTAGGATGTCTGTTATAACTACAATGTACACATTTTTATACATATATAAATATATATATTAAAAAAATTAGAATTTTAATTATCCATGTAATGTAAACACAAAAAGGTGTACCAGTAATCCCCTTTTAGTTATAATACTGAAAAATTTCCCAATATTATATATTATAAAAAAAAATAACATTGAAAGTCACAATAAAACACATCTGAAATAACACACTAAAAATTCATATAACAAACATATTATGAATATGCCAAATCTCTTTACTGCTTTTATTTTTTTCTTTTCATTGTAATGTAATAGCAAATATGATATATTATCATCATAAATAAAAAAAATAAAAAAAGTTATTTTAATTACATAGTGACGAAGTTTGTCTTCATTTTCACCCAATTTGAAAATTATATATTTTTCTATGTATAAAAAGATCGAAAAAAAAGAACAAAACTCTTCTTAAAGAAGCTATAAAGATTAGCTTCACGAGTATGAGCTTTTTACACTAAAAGGCTAAAGTGCATCATAAATCCAACTTTTAAAATGAATTTTAAATTTTGAAAGCTTAAAAGTGCTTTTTAAAGGCTAGCCAACCAAAGCATTTTAAAAACTAGTCATTTTGTCGAGCCCCCTTTCTCTTTTATACTTCAAAAAAAATTCAAAATATGTTTTTTTTTTATTACAATTTTCACAACTTGAAAAGACTACAATTAATATTTATTTCCTAGGAGATAAAATTCCAAATTGGTTCAATTATCATACTCAAGGATCTTCACCAAAGACCAAACTTCCTCAAAATTGGTGTAATGTTATCTTCTTTGGTTTTGCTCCATGCCTTGTTATTGAATCCAAACATTGTGTTAAAGACTCTAACTATAATGTGGAGCAGATTTCCTAACCATTTATGCGAAAATTAATAATAACACTCCTTATCTAGCTGACATTTTAAACTGTAACGCCCTAATTTCTTATAAATTATCGAGAACGCAACGTTGGATCATAATCATAAACATTACTCTTTTATTGAATGAAAACTTAAAAAAAGTATATGGGTCCATGGTTTTACAAAGATAAAATAATTGTCTTTAACATATTAAAATGAGCAACATTAAATAAAACTTTAAAATAAAACATTCTTTAATAAAAATAAATAGGCCCGCTTGATCTTCTTCGACTATATGGTCCCCACGAGTATATCACGAAGCTCCTAGGTCCCACTCGCCACTAACTTTTCTATCTTTAATTGCCTGAAACAACAACATCATAAGGGGTGAGCTTCTAAGCCCAGTAAGGAAAATACAAACAAAAGTTAGTCATACATATCATAAATTTTACAAGAGTCATTACAAAACTTATTTATACTAATCATACCACATCATAAAACCCTAGGTCATATCATAGCCTAAGTCATGATCATTAATCATAATCTAAATCATAGTTCATAGTCATAAGTCATAGTTCATAAGTCATAATCATAACTATAGGTCATAGGTCATAATAACAAGACAGATTTAATAAAAAGATAAGTGCTTATACAGGGATGGCAATTAAGCCTTGGACATAAGTCCATCATACACCGGACATCAACTTAGGTCTGTCATAAAATTTTGGCAACCAAGCCTACTGGACATAAGTCCATCATACATCATTGGACACCTTAGGTCCAGACACACTTACCCCTTTATTGTACCTGAAATGTTAGGTCATACAAAACATAAACTATGTCATAAACTAAACTACCTAATTTTCCTTACCAAATCCGAGATATTGAAGACAAGTGTGGGATCATAAACTCCTAAAACCAAACATAAAGAAACCATAAGTCCTCTAGAAAAAAGAAGATTAAGAGAAGATCTAACCCATTTGGAATAAAGACTTGCCAAAAACCTTAAGTTTCAAAGAAATCGAACACCTAACCAAAAATCATTATAACGAGTTAGGTTTTGAAATAAAAGGAAAGAATGGAAATGGACTAAACCTGAGAATTAAAAGTACCTTAGATAGCTTAGAGCTTCAATCTATACCTCAAACACTGAAATCATACAAAAGCTTACTTCCCAAGTGTTTTAGAAAAGCTTTAGATTTGAAAGCTTTAACCCTAAAACCCTAGTGTTTCTCTCTCGAACGAAAATAGCAGCTTGAAGGCTCTTAAAAGTGTTTGAAAGATGATGAAAATGGTTGAGTGAAGGGTCCTATTTATAGAGTTCAAGGAATAAATAAATAACTCCCATTTCAATGAATAAATAAATGATGAAAAATACATTTTTCGCTCAACAGATGCCCAGAACTCGGTCAAAAACGTTCAAGAAGTTGAGGGTTGTTTCTAGCTTCGGATTCCACGAAATTTCAAAAATAGCCACTAGAGCCGATATATCACCCCTATAGGCGATATATCGCCTGCACCATAATCCCGAGGCTCCATGGTTTCGTTCGTGCGAAGTTGACGTGTTTTCTGTATCATCATAGGCGATATATCGGCTTACGCTGATATTTTAAACACATTTTTGCACACTTTCAACACACTTGAAGTTGCTTAAACTACTTTGACTGAGTAATACGAGATCCTAACAGCTAAGGGAAGGTTCTAGACTTCCTAGACTTATCCATGATTATTTTTATTCATCCAAAACCTTAAATCTTTAATAAACATACATGTGACAAATGTCACATTCTTAATTATTCTATCTGAACCTTAGGTTATAATAAATAATATTCCTAGGACTATCTTCATTAATCAAACCTTATTAAAAATTAATATTTCTAAACTATAGGCTAAACTTATAAAATCCATAACTAGCTCTACGAGATTCTAACTAAATCCCGACTTTGAACCAATATCCACAAAAACTAAAATACTACAGCGTAAGATAATACTATCTAACTAAGTAAAAATTTGAGGTGCTTCAATTCTCCCCTACTTAAAATAATTTCTTCTTCGAAATTTACTTACCAAAACTCTTGGGATATCGCTCCCTCATATATTCCTCCAATTCCCATGTTGTCTCTCTTTCAGTGTTATTGCTCCACAAGATTTTAACCATAGGGACACTTTTGGACCTTAACTCCTTAGTTCCTCATTCTAGAACGCGTACTGGTCGTTCTTCATAAATGAAATCTTATTTTAACTTCAGAGCCTTGTAATCGAGCACATGGGATGGATCTAATATGTATTTTCTCAACATCGATACATGAAAAACGTTATGCGTTTTAGCTAATGATGGCGGTAAAGACAACTGATATGCTACATTCTCTACCTTGTCCAATATCTCAAAAGGACCTATAAACCTCGGGCTTAACTTTCCTTTCTTTCTGGAACTCATAAACCCCCTCATCGGAGAAACTTTGAGAAAGACTTGATCGCCTACTGAAAAATCAACAGTTGGCCTCCTAGCATCGGCATAGCTCTTCTGGCGACTTTGACCGGCAACCATTCATTGTCTTATATTTTCTACTATTTCAATTGCTTCTCTTACAGCCTTGGGTCCTAAATATCGTCTTTCACCAACCTCATCCCAAGGAAGTGGTGATCGACACTTCCGTCCATATAACATTTCATAAGGAGCCATGCCTATCATCGCTTGATAACTGTTGTTGTAAGAGAATTCTATTAATGGAAGATACTTGCTCTCCATAATCCTGAGAAGTCTAAAGCACATGCCCTCAACATATCTTCTAATATTTGTATGGTGCATTCTGACTGACCATTGATTTGAGGGTGAAATGTCGTACTTAGTTTTGTGAACATTGCATGATGTAGACCTTCCTGGAACTTTGATGTGAAAACAAATCCTCTATTAGAGACTATCGTCTTTGGAACTCCATGTAGTCTCACTATCTCCGCCGCGTAAAGCTCTGCATACTGCTCAGTGTTATAAACTATTCTTACTGGCAAGAAGTGAGTAGATTTTGTGAGTCTATCTACTATCACCCAAACAACGTCATGCTGCTTGGTGCTCCTTGGTAATCCCATCACGAAGTCCATCGCTATATCTTCCCATTTATATTCAAGAATTTCTAACGGTTGCAATGTTCCAACAGGTCTTTGATGTTCGGCCTTAACTTGTTGAAATGTAAGGCATTTTGCTACAAATTTTGCTATGTCTTTCTTCATTCCCGACCACTAGTACATTGTCTTGACATCGTGGTACATCTTGGTCGATTTTGAGTGAAGTGAATACGGAGTAGTGTGCGCTTCCTTCATAATACTTTCTCTTAATTCACCAATTTCGGACACACATACTCGGTTCCTATATCATAGCATGCCTCTTTTGTCAAGGAGAAATCAGCATTCTCTGAGCTTTGTAGTGCTGCCTTTATCTTAAGAAGAAACTCATCCTCTTGTTGTTTCTCCTTTATTTCCTCCATTAGTGTTGACTTGATCGTGAGGTCAGCTAGTTGTCCAGTTATTAACTCAATTCCGGACCTCTTAATATCATCTTGTAAGTTTTGAGTTACCCCTTTAAGTGTCGATATGCTTTGGTAACTCCGCCTACTAAGTGCGTCTGCCACGACATTAGCCTTTCCTAGATGATACAAGATCTCATAATCATAGTCCTTTACTAACTCCATCCACCTCAGTTGCCTCATATTGAGCTCCTTCTGCGTAAAGAATTACTTTAGACTTTTGTGGTCTGTATAGATTTCGCACTTTTCTCCGTACAGATAGTGCCTCAAAATCTTTAGAACGAAAACCACCGCTACTAATTCTAGGTCATGGGTCAGGGACTGTTATTCGTACTCTTTTAGCTGTCTCGAGGCATATGAGACCACTTTTTCATCTTGCATCAAAACGCACCCAAGTCCTTATTTCGACGTGTCGCAATACACTACAAACTTGCCTTTATTGTTTGGGATGCATAGAAATAGGGCGAATATGATCTTTTCCTTTAACATTTGGAAGCTTTCTTCGCACTTCTCCGTCCATACAAGTTTATGCTGCTCCCGTGCCAAATTTGTTAAGGGTGTAGCTGTTAGAAAAAGCTTATACAGGATCTTTATTTATTTTCATGTATATCTAATATTAAACAAATTAATACGAGATAGCCTAAAACATGTTTCTAAAATTGAATTCAAAGAGAAACAAAAATAGAATACTTACAGTATACGCAGCGGAATTAAGAGTCCTTCCTTCAGTTTCTCTAACTCTTGTATCCTCTCTGTCGCAGAGTATTATCAAGAAACTGAACCGATCTTCTATTTTCTTCACGATCTTCCAATGTATCCTTAGAACCACCTAGACTAGTGTGGGAAATTCTCAACACATGAGATAGATATAGAGAGAAGAAGAGAAAATAACAAAGTGGCTTAGAAAAGGACTTGTGTTTAGAGAGAATATAAAACTATCAGAAAATCTGACTTATGACTTATCTGTCGTCTCTCTCTAAGCACTCCTTTTATAGACTCAATTAGGCCATTTAATTTAATTAAAAAATCAATAAAATAACAGCCATTTTGAAGTCCTAGGTTGAAATTATCATGGGCTATAGGCTCGTGAAATTTCCCATTTGATTATAAGCCCATTGGACTTAAAATCAAGGCCTGTATTATTTTCTATTGATTTAATTAATTAAATAATTATTTAAATCCTTTATCAAATTAATTATTTATAATTTGAACCTTGATTTAAATTTATTTATTAATTTAGATACCAATTTATCTTAATTAATAAATCTGCCATAATTTCTCTTTTCTTCTCAAAATTACACAACTCTGTGAAACTATCCAAAATTGACCTGGTCAACTTTGATAACTCTAATTGATGATTAAATAAATTAATTGAGACTATCTAGATGATTTTATCCAAGGTACAATGGGGACCATGGGCCTATGAAATCAAGCTCCAATAAGTTATCATAAATCTAACAAATAAATTTACTAACTTATTAATTCCTCGTGACTCCACTATAGACTTGGAATTGCACTCTTGAATTCGTAGAACGCTCTATTACAAATATAGATACGCTATTAATTATCCATTGTTACAACCATAATTGTCACTCAATCCACTATAGACGGTCTACAATGAGATAGGACTAAAATACTGTTTTACCCCTCATTGTATTTTATCCTTAAAACACTTAGTTCCTTGTAAATGATATTTCAGTAAACTAATTTAATTACTGAAATGAGATCTCTATCATTTAACACCTTGAACCAAACTAAAAGGAAATCATCGTTTCACTTCTTCATCAGAAGCTATAGATGTTCATATCTATGATTAACACTCCCACTCAATTATACTACCGAGTTCCCAAGATGTAAGTATGGGCTAGTCCGTAGGGTAAGCTGGTAACGAACAAGTCAAAGAACTCAAATAATACAATCAGTTAGAATACTAACCACTCAGAATTGAGATTGAATTGACCTATGGTCAACTATATGATATGACTAGAATAGATAATAACGGCATGTTTACTTATCTTATCAACTGTCAATATCGGTCCTGTCCGATGTAACATATACATCCGATCTTATCTACTTTGCTAATGTTCTGGAAAGAACATAACAATGTAATGTGTAAGTAGATCATATCGTAGATTGGCAAGTCAGTGTAAATCCGGTGCACTGACTAATCTTAGGACTAACTTATTTTGAACATATAATCATATTTATATTCCACTGTGATTACGTCACTATAAATAAGATTAGCTATATGCTCGGGATTTAATAGAAGTTTATATTAAACAAATAATCATGAAAATAAAACATGTGAGCAAAGTGATTGACCAAGTCAAAAAATGATTTCTATTCTTTTATTGATAATAAAATGAGATTACAAAGAATTTGGGTTTTAATTAGGGCATAAAACCCCAACAAACTCCCACTTGCACTAATTGAAACTAATGCCTTAATTCTACTAATCTCATCTCCTTGATATGCTTATCAAATGTAGCTTCTAGTAGTGTCTTTGTAAACGGATCTGCAAGATTGTCTTCAGTTGCAATCTTCATAACCTTCACATCTCCCCTGGCCACATATTCTCGAATAATGTGATACTTCCTTTCTATATGCTTACTCCTCTTGTGACTTCGAGGTTCTTTTGAGTTGGCTATCACTCCTGTATTGTCACAAAACAACACAAGCGGTTTATCCATTTCTGGAATAACTCCAAGATCCGAATAGAACTTCTTTAGCCAGACTATTTCCTTAGCTGCTTCTGACGCGGCTATGTACTCAGCCTCCATGGTGGAATCTGAGATTGCAGACTGCTTTACGCTTCTCCAAATCACAGCTCCACCCACAAGAGTAAACACCATTCCAGAAGTAGACATTCTGTCATCGACATCAGTCTGAAAATTTGAATCGGTGTAGCCTACAGGGTTCAGAACACCACCCTTGTAGACTAACATATAATCCCTAGTCCGTCTCAAATACTTCAGGATATGCTTAACTGCTATCCAATGTTCCGGTCCTGGGTTTGACCGATACCTGCTCACTACTCCCACTGCATAGCAGATATCTGGTCTAGTACACAACATGGCATACATCAGACTTCCAACTGCAGATGCGTAAGGAACTTTTCTCATTGCATCTTCCTCTTCAGGAGTCTGGGGAGACTGCTTCTTTGAAAGATGAATTCCATGGCGGGACGGTAGACGCCCTTTCTTGGAATTTGTCATTGAGAAACGTTCAAGCACTTTATCAATGTAAGCTGCTTGAGATAAAGCTAAAAGTTTGTTCTCTCTATCCCTGATGATCTGGATACCTAGAACATAACTTGCTTCACCCAAATCCTTCATCTAGAATTGAGTGCTCAGTCAATTCTTCACATCTGATAATTTCTTAACATTGTTTCCAATGAGTAAGATAGCATCTACATAAAGAACCAGGAATACCACTATTTGATTTGCCTTCAGTTGGTAAGCACAGGGCTCATCAATATTTTGTTCAAAGCCATAGGTTTTGATTATTTCATCAAACCTAAGATTCCAGGAACGAAAAGCTTGCTTAAGTCCATAGATGGACCTATTCAACTTGCAAACTTTTCCTTCTTGTCCAGATACTTTAAATCCTTCTGGCTGATCCATATAAATGACCTCGTCAAGCTTTCCATTAAGAAAAGCTGTCTTGACGTCCATTTGCCAAATCTCATAGTCGAGAGCGGCTGCTATGGATAGGAGGATGCGAATGGATTTGAGCATGGCTACCAGACTAAAAGTTTCCTCATAGTCCACGCCTTCTCTTTGGGTATAACCCTTTGCCACTAATCGAGCTTTATAAGTCTCGATATTTCCATCAACACCTCATTTCTTCTTGTAGATCCACTTGCACCCAATGGCCCTAAAGTCACTAGGTGCTTCCACAAGATCCCAGACGGAATTTGAGTACATAGACTCCATTTCCTGTTTCATGGCTTCGAGCCATAGTTCCTTTTCAGAGCTAGCCATTTCTTGTTTTAAAGACAATGGATCATCATCACTAGTGTCACCAACAACCATATTGGTTTCACCATCCAAACCATAGCGAACTGGGTTTCTAGAAACCCTCCCACTACAACGAGGCTCTGTGACTGTTTGCTTAGGAACAGTGGTACTTTCTTCATTTAAATCGACTTGCGTCGGTTGTACATGAAGAGTGGGAATTTCATCATTAACTCGCGTTGATGACGATGGAACATTGGTTGGAGTCAATTCTTTGACCATCTCCTCTAAAACTACTTTGCTGCGAGGTTTAAAGTTCTGGACATAGTCATTTTCCAGAAAAGTAGCATTTATAGAAGTAAACACTTTCTTTTCTGAATGACTGTAGAAAATTCCACCCCGAGTACCTTTAGGATAGCCAACAAACATGCAAACTTCAGTTCGCGGTTCTAGCTTTCCCTCCTTTTTCCTCAGGACGTGAGCGGGACACCCCCAGATTCTATAATGGCGTAAACTAGGTTCACGACCATTCCAGCGTTCTAAAGGTGTTTTGGGGATTGATTTTGACGGCACGACATTGAGAATGTCATTTGCGGTTTCAATTGCATGTCCCCAGAACGAAGTTGCTAGAGTTGAGTAACTAAGCATGCATCTAACCATTTCCAATAAAGTTCTGTTTCGGCGTTCCGCTACACCATTTTGTTGCGGAGTACCTGGGGCAGTAAGTTGTGATAAAATCCCAAGTTCAGTTAAATGATCTTGGAACTGCATATCCAAATATTCTCCACCCCTATCAGATCGCAAGATCTTTAACCTTTTACCTAATTGGTTCTGAGCCATTGCTAGGAATTCCTGAAACTTTGAAAATGTTTCTGATTTCCTATGCATTAGGTAAAGACATGAGTATCTAGAGTAATCGTCAATGAAAGTGAAGAAATACTCAAAACCACCCCTGGCTTGTATATTCAAAGGTCCACAAACATCTGAATGCACAAGACCAAGTGGTTCTTTGGCCCTATCACCCTTTGCAGAGAATGGACGCTTGGTCAGTTTGCCTTCTAGACAAGATTCACAGACAGGTAATTCACCTAAGGTGAGTTCCCTCAAAGGTCCGTCCTTTGTAATTCTTTGAATCCTATCATAGCCAATGTGACCTAGTCTCAAGTGCCATAAATACGTCATATTATTGTTATCGGTCTTTTGACGTTTATTGGTCCTATGTTTAGCTACTTTGAATAAATCATTG
The DNA here is from genome assembly GCF_963169125.1 of Humulus lupulus. Classification (NCBI taxonomy): domain Eukaryota; kingdom Viridiplantae; phylum Streptophyta; class Magnoliopsida; order Rosales; family Cannabaceae; genus Humulus; species Humulus lupulus. Next base: position 52,940,479 of record NC_084799.1, read on the forward strand.
TTAAGAGCGAGGGGTTCGTTAGGTCGCAGAATATAAAGCCCGTTTTCCAAACATGCAATACACAATTGTGATCCATTAAAAGAAATAGATATATTAAAACTTGTGAAAGTCATAACAAATCGTTCTAATTGCAACATGGAAACTGAAATTAAATTTCTACTAAAATCCGGAATAAAAAATACATCTTTTAAAATTAAAAATTTATTTCCGAACTTCAGACGAGCTCTTCCTCTAGCTTGGACCGCAACGAACGCTCCGTTTCCAACTCTAAGCTTTAAGCCGCCTTCGTTCACTTCCTCCCACGATTCAAGAAGCTGTAAAGAGTTACAAACATGGTTAGTAGATCCAGAATCAATAATCCAAACAGAGTTATCATTCTCTAAAACACATGTTTCTAAGATAAATGAATTATAATCATTACCTTTGTTTTTATCTGCTAGAAACTTGGGGCAATCTTGTTTCCAATGCCCATTTTCTTTGCAGTGAAAACATTTACCTTTACCTTTCTTGTTTTTCTTATTTTTCCCCTTAGGCGTCTGTGCACTTGGTTGTGCACTTGCCTTTGCGGCTTTTGCAGGCTTGGGGTTATTGTTTTGCCCACCTTTCCTCTTGTTTCCAGCTTTTGAAGATGAAGCTTGGTTAGCTTCAGCCTTAGCTGGATCAGCAGCAGTAGTAGTAGTTGTCTTCTTTTCTCCTCCCTTACTAGGTCCACCCATAATAGACTCAAAAGTTTGAAGCTCATTCATGAGCTGCGTCAGACCATAGTTGAGTTTATTCAACACATAGTTGGTGGTGAATGGAAGGAAAGCTGGAGAAAGACTGTTGAGAATTAAGCCAACTTGAGTTTCCTCATCTATTATGGCTCCGTGTAGTTCAGCTTCCTGAAAGTAGTTTGTCATCTTGATCAGGTGATCACGAACATGTTGAGAAGGTGCCATTCGAGCATTGGCATATTTCTTGGTGGCCTCAAAACGAGTCTGCGCTGACTTGGCACCAAACATGTCTTGGAACTGATCCATGATTTCGTAGGCTGTCTCGACATTCTCCATCTTTGTCTTGAGAGTGTCGACCATACTAGTCAACATGTAGTACCGCGCCTTGTTGTTAGCCGCCTGCCAACGCTCATACTTGTCCCTCACAGACTTGGTAGCTCCTTCAGCTGGAACTTCCGAGGATTCCTCAGTCATGACGAACTTGGAGTTGTCACCTATCAACACAATGTTGATGTTTTGCTTCCATTTAAGGAAGTTTTCTCCAGTGAGTTTCTCCATCGAAAGTTGAGAAAGGATGGGAGTAGACACAGCCATAACTCAAAACTACAAAGTACCAATAAAATAGAAATCAATCACATTTGCTCAATAAAACTTCTATTCACACAAATTTCAAGAAATAGCACAACATATACAAAAAATATGTAAGATATGAGAAAAAAATACTAAAAACAATCATATCTCTATTTCTTTAGGTTTTTAACTAATCTATGATATCCTTGTCCCGGTTGGCGAGAGTCAAAAATACCACTAGTTAAATAGAGTTGTAAACTCATTTAATAATGGTCACCATTATTAACAACCTACTATTCGATCAAAATAAGAAAACAAAATCTCTTATTTTATGAGCTAGACCCACGGTTTCAATAATCATAGATTTAGTCCTAGTAGTCACCGTAGGGGTGAGTCTAGTAGAATTTGACCTATAATTATCTATCTTTCGAAATCTAACCTTGTTAAAATAACTAATGAACACCTTCCGTAGGGGGACGAATCAAAGAGCCTCGAGGCCCCATTAAGCTATTGACTATGTTAAACCAACGGTGGAGATCGAATAAAATTCTTAAAATCAGCTCATTATAAAATTAAAAATAGTATTTTTATTATTTATTTTTAGAAAATTAATGACTATGGTTTTCCAAAAAAAAATTAAACAGATTAAAATTTTTAAAACCAAAGTCCTATAATTTCTTATTAATTCTAAAGTGTCACATTGAAACAAATTCAATTAATTTAGAATTAATTTGTTGCTAATCAATATTTAGGTTTAACTAATATAATGAACCTATATAATTAAGTCCAACTCAGGTAAATGGGCCTTAACAATTGGGCTTGTATAGAGGAGGGCTGGGTCCAATATGTCGTTCCCACTACAAAGGCCCCCTATCTTCCATACAAGGTCCAAAAGACAGGAATTTAAACCTTCGTTTTATTAATTGATTAGGCCCACTATAGTCATGCAAAGCAAATGAGCATTCACAAGTGGAATCACCCACAAGAGAGGAATTTAAACTTTACATTTTCTAATGGGCCCAAATAAAACCTATCATTTTATGAATATTTTATTTGGCAAAATACCATATATCTAACAAACATATGGGCCACTATATGCATCTAAGCCCAATTGCAAAAATACCACATATAGTGCAGACAGACATGTTATAATTGGATGGGCCTAATCATGTTACTATATGAGCAATTCTATGAATTTATGCAAAAATACCACAATTTATTTCATTTGCAAAAATACCACAATTAATTATCTAGAATTTATCAAAAAAAATTCAAATTAATTAAATTTTTACAAAAATAAGTCAATTTAAATGAAATTTATCAACAATTAACAATAGTTAATTTAAATTTCATTTATCAACAATCAACTTGGTTTTAGGTTAATTTGAAAAAAAAATATTAATTTAATTTAAATAGGATTTATCAACAATTAACCAAAGTTAATTTAAATCCCATTTATTAAAAAAATATTTTATTAATTGGCTGAAAAAAAATGATATTTTTCAAAATTTAACCAATTTTAAATTTTAAAATCAATATCTTAACTATTTTCCAAAAATATCTTGTGTTGTTACAACTATTATCTAATATTTTAACCATTTAAAAATAATAAAATACAAATAGTTATAACAACCCTAAAATATCTCAAATAGTTAAACAAATTCAAATATCCATAAAAATATCTAACTAACAATGTTCAAATATCAAATAATTTAAATATTAAAAACTATAGAATAAAAAGATATTTATATTTTCAAATAAAGATTTAATAAAAATTTCAAGAATTTAAATGAAAATATCTTAAATATCTGATATCATAATTCTAATATTTTATTATATTAAAATATTTAAAATTACGTTGTTAGTCTAATTTTAAATTTGAATTTGAATCTTTGTAGAAAATATCTAATTATTCAAATCTTAACTAACCAAAATATCTTATTTTAAAAAAAAATTAAATGATAAAACAAAAAAGATATTTTAGGTTTTGATTATAAATATTTTATTTCAACAAATTTTAATTTTATTTATTTTTCAAAAAAAAAAATTAAAAATTAAAAATTCTGGATGAACAGTACCCCCGTATCAGGTACTGTTCACCGTAGGGGTGCACTGGCTGCTGGTGGCGCGCGCGCGGGGCTGGGGTGCGCGCATGAGGCGCGCGCGCGCGGATGGGTGGTGGCGCGATGAGCGCGCGCGCGTGCGTGTGCAGCTGCGCACGGTGTGCGCGCGCGGGCGTGCGCGCGCGGGCGTGCGCGCGCGCATGGGCAGCCAGGCCAAAAATTTTCGAAAAAATTTTTTGTGCAATTTTTTCAACCAAAACCATTTTCTAATTAATTTTTACCATGTTTTACACAAAATAAATCATATTTAAAAATTAATAGCATAGAAGACACAACAAAATAGCCTAAAAATTGCTAAAATTCACATAAAATCAATATGTTCATAAAAACATGAAAAACCATCCAATTATTCAAACATATCAAATAATCCAATTTTAAACATGTTCATGCATGAAAATAAAGATTACCAAAGGCTCTGAGGCCAGTTGTTGGAAAAAGCTTATACAGGATCTTTATTTATTTTCATGTATATCTAATATTAAACAAATTAATATGAGATAGCCTAAAACATGTTTCTAAAATTGAATTCAAAGAGAAACAAAAATAGAATACTTACAGTATACGCAGCGGAATTAAGAGTCCTTCCTTCAGTTTCTCTAACTCTTGTATCCTCTCTGTCGCAGAGTATTATCAAGAAACTGAACCGATCTTCTATTTTCTTCACGATCTTCCAATGTATCCTTAGAACCACCTAGACTAGTGTGGGCAATTCTCAACACATGAGATAGATATAGAGAGAAGAAGAGAAAATAACAAAGTGGCTTAGAAAAGGACTTGTGTTTAGAGAGAATATAAAACTATCAGAAAATCTGACTTATGACTTATCTGTCGTCTCTCTCTAAGCACTCCTTTTATAGACTCAATTAGGCCATTTAATTTAATTAAAAAATCAATAAAATAACAGTCATTTTGAAGCCCTAGGTTGAAATTATCATGGGCTATAGGCCCGTGAAATTTCCCATTTGATTATAAGCCCATTGGACTTAAAATCAAGGCCTGTATTATTTTCTATTGATTTAATTAATTAAATAATTATTTAAATCCTTTATCAAATTAATTATTTATAATTTGAACCTTGATTTAAATTTATTTATTAATTTAGATACCAATTTATCTTAATTAATAAATCTGCCATAATTTCTCTTTTCTTCTCAAAATTACACAACTCTGTGAAACTATCCAAAATTGACCTGGTCAACTTTGATAATTCTAATTGATGATTAAATAAATTAATTGAGACTATCTAGATGATTTTATCCAAGGTACAATGGGGACCATGGGCCTATGAAATCAAGCTCCAATAAGTTATCATAAATCTAACAAATAAATTTACTAACTTATTAATTCCTCGTGACTCCACTATAGACTTGGAATTGCACTCTTGAATTCGTAGAACGCTCTATTACAAATATAGATACACTATTAATTATCCATTGTTACAACCATAATTGTCACTCAATCCACTATAGACGGTCTACTATGAGATAGGACTAAAATACTGTTTTACCCCTCATTGTATTTTATCCTTAAAACACTTAGTTCCTTGTAAATGATATTTCAGTAAACTAATTTAATTACTGAAATGAGATCTCTATCATTTAACACCTTGAACCAAACTAAAAGGAAATCATCGTTTCACTTCTTCATCAGAAGCTATAGATGTTCATATCTATGATTAACACTCCCACTCAATTATACTACCGAGTTCCCAAGATGTAAGTATGGGCTAGTCCGTAGGGTAAGCTGGTAACGAACAAGTCAAAGAACTCAAATAATACAATCAGTTAGAATACTAACCACTCAGAATTGAGATTGAATTGACCTATGGTCAACTATATGATATGATTAGAATAGATAATAACGGCATGTTTACTTATCTTATCAACTGTCAATATCGGTCCTGTCCGATGTAACATATACATCCGATCTTATCTACTTTGCTAATGTTCTGGAAAGAACATAACAATGTAATGTGTAAGTAGATCATATCGTAGATTGGCAAGTCAGTGTAAATCCGGTGCACTGACTAATCTTAGGACTAACTTATTTTGAACATATAATCATATTTATATTCCACTGTGATTACGTCACTATAAATAAGATTAGCTATATGCTCGGGATTTAATAGAAGTTTATATTAAACAAATAATCATGAAAATAAAACATGTGAGCAAAGTGATTGACCAAGTCAAAAATGATTTCTATTCTTTTATTGATAATAAAATGAGATTACAAAGAATTTGGGATTTAATTAGGGCATAAAACCCCAACAGTAGCTATTTTGGAGAACCCTTCAACAAATCGTCTATAGTATCTTGCCAACCCCAAAAAACTTCTCACCTCCGTGGCACTCTTGGGTTTGGGCCAGTCCTTCACTGCTTCGATCTTGGCTGGGTCTACTTCTACATCATTTTTAAACATTGTCCTAGAAATGCCACCTTCTCTAGCCAGAATTCACATTTCTTAAATTTCGCATATAATTGATGACTTTTGAGTCATTCTAATGTTAATCGCAGGTGCTCTTCATGCTCGACTTTTGTCTTTGAGTAGATCAATATGTCGTTTATAAACACCACAATGAACTTATCCAAATAGTCCTTAAATACTCAGTTCATAAGAACCATGAATGTGGCTGGTGCATTCATTAAGCCAAAAGACATTACCAGGAACTCGTAGTGTCCATATCTAGTCTGAAAAGCCATCTTTGGGATATCTTCTTCTCATACTCTTAGTTGATGATACCTTGATCGCAAATCTATCTCCGAGAACACTGGAGATCCTTGTAGCTGATCAAAAAGATCATCTATTCGAGGCAAAGGTTACATGTTCTTAATCATCATTTTATTTAGTTCTCGATAGTCTATGCACATCCTCATACTTCCGTCCATCTTTTTGACAAAATGCACTGGTGCTCCCCAAGGTGAATAGCTTGGTCGAATGAAACCCTTATCTAATAACTCCTGCAGTTGTATCTTTAACTCCTTTAACTCGGTAGGCGCCATCCTATAGGGAGCTTTCGAGATTGGTGCTGTCTCAAGTGCCAATTCTATTTCAAACTCAATTTTCCTACCTGGAGGTAATCCCGATAGATCTTTTGGAAATAGGTCAGGAAATTTGCATACAATATGTACATCTTTTGGTTCGATTGGCATCTGTCGTGACTTGTCCACCACACTGGCTAAAAATGCTTGGCAACCGCTATTGACTAACCATTGAGCTTTGAGTGCTGAGACTATCGATATGTGAGTTCGGGAAACTTCTCCTTTGAAGGTGAACTGTTCTCTGTCTTCTATTTGAAAGTTGATTGTCTTACCTTTACAGTGTATCATTGCCCCATGTTTTGCTAACCAGTCCATGCCTAATATTACATCATAATCTTTAAGGTCTAACTCGATCAAATCTACTGGTAATTCTCTTCCTCACTTCTTTCTCTCATTCAAAACCGTGCATGAAAGAGAGCTCTTGGTTCAGTTCTCTGCCTTAACGACAGAAAAAAGGATTGATCAAATTCTATTGAATCTGACTCATAGTGATCATTTATCAAAGAATGACTCTCTCTTTGAATGAGATCTCAATTCCAGCGACGATTTCATTAGATATCTTACAACTAGAATCCCTCTTTTTTCCGAGCCAGTTCCTCCACCATCGCGAGCCCCAGTTAGATTTAGGCATGATACACTTTTAGTTATTGGATAATGAAACCATTGCAATTGCCGGAAAGACTGTAGTGCACCAAAAAATTTTTTAGTTTATTAAAATTTTGTGATTTATTTTATTTAAGTGTTAAGTGTGATGAATTGTTTTATTTAAATATTGTTTATTTTATTTAGTTGTTGTTGTTTTATTTGATTGTTTGATATTTTATTTAATTGTTAGAATTGTTGGTAGAATATTTTTTTGAAATTACTTGTTAAATGATATATATTTATTTTTATTTTAAAATGTGATTATGTGAGATTTGGTTTAATGCACTAAGGTACATGGTAGGTAGTGATGCACCCTAGTGATTGAGTATGTGCATGTGCATGGTTGCATGGTGTGCATGCAATAGTTTTCTACACATTAATTTCCTTTTATTGGTTTATTTATTTTTATTTAATTAAGGGATTTAAAAGGAAAATAAAAGGAAAGGGAAATAAAGAGGCTTGTGTTCACACAAGAAAAACATTGGGAAACAAATGGTGAGAAATGATAGAGTTGCCATTTTTTTGAATTCCCGTAACCTTAGACCCAGCCTCAGTAAAATGGGTATAAAATGGGCTGTGGATATCCAATTTAGATACAACTTATACCGTTAGAAAGCTAATAAAATTATCTACATTTTCTGTGAATATAATTTTTCCTAAAACGTAATAGAAACGGGTCAAAACCCAGTCCCAAGTCTCAGCACCCTAGAGTTACGAGAATAGCATTATTTCCTTTATTAGCCATGGACAGCCAAGGAAGACAAGAGAGGAATTAGTGTGCTGTCAATGATAAAATGGATTGATTTGCTGAGTATAATTTTTAATTGAATTATATTTTGATTTAGGGAAAATAAAGGAAAATGATAATTACATTTTCCTTAGCTAGGTTTTGAAGATTGAGGCATTTAAATAGAAAGTAAGAAAGAGGATGAAGGCTCATTTGGGATGGAGGGCTGCCAAATTATAGAGAGAAGAGAGAGAGAGAGAGAAAGGGCGTGACCTAGAGAGAGAAGAAGAAGAAGAAGAAAAAGGGTTCAAGCTAGGGTAAGGTTTTTGGTTGTTTTCCTTACGATTAATCTAGTATTTTGATCAGGTTGTCTCTAACCTTGTTCATCTTCTTCTCCATCTTGATTATTCAAAATATACAACCCCTAGGGTTTGAGCAAGGAGGTTATTGGATTCTTGATTTTCTATCAAGAAGAGGTATTGAAATCCCTCCCTAAATTTTGTGATTTTTGGTTTTGATGGATAGATTATTAGAGGGATTATGGTTAAAGGGGATTTATGTTTTGGGTAGGAAAAAAATGGGTACTTTGTGTTCTTGATATCTTGATGATAATAAGTTGTTTGATTTGCATGAAGGGTATTATGGTTTGATGTATAAAAGGATTTTGATGTTGATTTTCTATGTATAATGATTAGTGGTAATTATGAATGCAAATATGGGGTTTCGGCCTAGGCATACCTAAGGATCATCTTGATATTTTGTTTGATGTTGTATGATTTTCAATATATTAGATCCATGTTTTAGGACATATGTAATTTGGGTAAAATGATAATTGGAAATCTTGCTATTTGGATCCATGAAATTTTGATAGGATGCATGTGATATTGTGAATGAATAAATTTTAAGATGCATGAAAATAATGATAGAAACATGTTAGGTTAATATAAGGGCATATGTGAATATGGTATTTATGAATTAATGTATGTTATTGTTATTGTTAGTGTTTTGTTGGATTTCATGTGTAGATTCAATGGAATAGAAAAAAATGGGATTTTATAAGATTGCATGTGAATATGTTAGTAATATTCTTAGAATTATGTATATAATAAGAGTATGATGAGATTTTGGACATGTATGATTTTATGTGAAATTTTTGGGATAAAAGATGAATTTCATGAGAAATTAAGCTTGCTGATTTTTGTAAGTAATTGGGTAAAAATTTGATTAAAAAAAATGATTTGCATGCATAAGTAATGTCCTTGATGTTAGGTTAATTTTATGGAATTAAAAATGGTATTTTAAGTCCCAATAAAATGATACTTTACTCAAATAAATACCTACATAACTTTTATTGAATTTTTAGAAAAATAGGAGTTTTTAAATTGAATATAGTGATTTTTAAAGATAAAAATGGTTTCTGGAATTTTTGTAAAAAAATGTGAAGTGTGTTTCACTAAAATGAATTTGATGAGTTTTTGAAACAAAATTATTATCCTAAGTTATGGTAATATTAAAAATGGTACTTTAATATGGTATGAATGCATATTTTGATAAGTTATGATTTTTCTTTATTTTGATTGAGAAAAATATTTAGATTCAATTTATTTGTGATTTTTAAAGAAATTAAATAGTGGCTGAAAGTTTGGTTTAAATGATTATTTAATTGTCACATATGGATTTATGTTACGTAAAACTAAGTCTTAAATAATTTAAATAAAATATATTTTTCCCACACTTAAAGATATATTTTTCTCACATCATTTATGTAACACAATTAACCAATGTTAAAATTTATTTTTCTAAAGAAACATATTAATCATATGTATTTTAATTAATTCCAAGCTTTTTGTTACTTCTTTGTAATTTGAGAATAATAAAGGAAATTGTTTTAAAGCTAAATCAAATTATTTTATAAAATAAAATAATGTTTTGAGAAATTTAATCAACCTAGAAATTTTAAGAAAAATAAAGCATGTTATATGTCTATTAATTTTAAAACGATAAAAGTAAGAAATGTATAATTATCGTTTTTTAAAACGTCTCAATTACGCAATGTTCCCACGTATGCATGTTACATGCAAATCCACTTTTACGTCCAAAATTATGTTTATTATTCAACTATGTGGTTTTTATAGAAAGATCATGCATGTAAAATAGGTAAAAATGAGCATTTTTCTTTTATGGCTTTATGTGTAGTTAAGAATAATTGCATGTTATGTGCAAATATTATTATGTGTGCATGGCCCATGCACACATGAGTTGTATGGAAGGGCAAAATAGTAATTTTATGAACCTAAGAAATGTTGTTTTGGTTATGGTATAGGCTCGTTGAGAGGTTGTGAAATTTCTTAGCTCGAACCTGAGGTAAGGAAGTTAGATAGATTCTATGATTTTATGCTATGAATGGTAAGACTGTTGTATGAATGAATTGTTATGAATTATGAATGCTATAATGTGATGATATGTAACTTGTATGAATATGATATGTTTATGGATGTTAGCGTGATGAACGCGACACATCAAATGGGTTACTAAGGATATAAAGACGTAACCCGAGTTACTAAGGATATAAAGACGTAACTCCTAGGGCGGATGCGCCGAGGTTATTCAAGGACCAGAGACTCTTGTTTACCTCATAGGGTGACATGGACAACTAGCGGGCCATGCTCATCATGTATGCTGTATGAATGTGACATGATGATATGTTACGATTACGTTATGATATGTTACGATTACGTTATGATATGCAATGATGATATGTTACAATTACGTTATGATGTGCTATGATGATATGTTACGATTACGTTATGATATGCAATGATGATATGTTACGATTACATTATGATGTGCTATGATGATATGTTACGATTATGTTATAATATGCAATGATGATATGTTACGATAATGTTATGATATGCCATGATGTGTTAGATGAACGTTAGTGTTCGTATTTGTTGTATCCTTACTTGCTTATTGTTTGTACTTCCTTACTGGGCTTTTAGCTCACCCCCTTACTTTCCCTTCCAGGTAGCAAATAGGATTTCTCTGTGGCACGCGTGGTGACGTGAGGAGTTCTATCGTCGTAGGGTGTATGGCGTGGGGTATCCTATGGACGGAATAAACGATCACTTTAGGACGCCATTTTAAATATGTTATGTTTTAGGAGACTTTCTAAATTATCAGTGGGACTTAATTATTTAATATTGTTTCTTTTGAACTTTGCATAAAAACTCATATTTTCTTTTTAAACTAATGGGCCCAACTTGCATTGTTTTAAGCAAGTCCCCACTGAGACCTTTATAAAAAGTGGTTTTCTTTATGGACCAACGATATGTGAATGTTTTAGTAAGTACTAGTCTAGGGCATTCTTTACAAAGACTAAGCCCACTAAAGGAACAAAAATAGCAAGTAAGTTGCTGATAGTTGTCATAGAATGGGTACCTCGTTGATGGATCATTACCCTGATGATATAACATAATAAAAAATTCTTTTATATCGCATAATGAGTAGTAGTATTAGTAGTAGTAGTAGTAGTAGTAGTAGTAGTAGTAGTAGTAGTAGTAGTAGTAGTAGTAGTAGTAGTAGGTAGTAGTTTTCGTGGATATTGGTCAAAACCGGGATTTAATTAGGATTTAATTAGAAACTCGTAGAAATAGTTATGGATTTTATAAGTTTAACCTATGGTTTAAAAATATTAATTTTTAATGAATATAGTCCTAAGAATATTATTTATTATAACCTAAGGTTTAGATAGAATAATTAAGAACATGACACTTGTCACAAGCATGTTTATAAAGGATTTAAGTATTTTTGATGAATAGTTTAATTAAAAGAAAGATCTAGAAGCTCTAGAACCTTCCATTATCTGTTAGGATCACGTTTTACTCAGTCAGAGTAGTTTTTAATCAATTTCAAATTATCCTGAAATGTGCAAAAACGTTTTTGAAAAGTCAGCGTATGACGATATATCGCAGCTATAAGGGCCGATATATCGCCTATGATTGGTACGAAAAACACGTCGACTTCGCACAAACGAAACCACGGACCCTCGGGATCATGGTAGGGGTGATATATCGCCTACCCTAGGAAATATATCGGCTCCAGTGGCCAATTTTTGAATTTCATAGAATTTTTAACTAAAAACCATCCTCAACAACCTTGACTCGTTCCTAAACGTTTTTGACCGAGTTCTGGGCATCTTTTGAATAGATAATTCAAATTTATTCATTTTTAATCAGTTATTTATTCATTTTAAAGGATTTAGTTTCACTCCTTAAACTCTATAAATAAGACCCTTCACTCAGCTATTTTTCTTCATTCAAGCATAGCTTAGAGCCTCCAAGCTGCTAAGATTATTCTAGAGAGAAACACTAGGGTTTTGGGGTTAAAGCTTTTCAAATCTAAGCTTTTATAAACACTTGGGAAGTAAGTTTTGTGTGATTTTGGTGTTCGAGGTATAGATCGAGGTTCTAAGCTATCCAAGGTATTCATTAACTTTAGGTTTAGTTCACTATAGTTTCTATTATTCTTTCATTTTTCTTCAAATCCTAACTTGTGATAGTGACTTTTGGTTAGATGTTCAATTCCTTTGAAACATAAGGTTTTCGGTAAGTTCTTATCTCAATGGTATACATTTTCCATTTATCTTCTTTTCTTTAGAGGACTTATGGTTTCTTTATGTTCGATTTTAGGAATTCCAATCCCGCTCTTGTCTCCAATATTTCGGTTTTTGGTAAGGAAAATTAGATATTTTAGTATTATGACTTAGTTTATGTAGTTTATGATATAGTTTATGTTTGTATGACCTAACATTTCAGGTACAATAAAGGGGTAAGTGTGTCTGGACCTAAGGTGTCTAATGATGTATGACGGACTATGTCCGGTAGGCTGGGTTGCCAAAACTTTATGACGGACCTAAGTGATGTCCGGTGTATGACAGACTTATATCCGGGGCTTAATTGCCACCCCTGTATAAACACTTATCTTTTTATTATATCTAACTTGTTATTATGACCTATAGTTATGATTATGAGTATGACTTATGACCTATGATCTATGACTTATGACTTATGACCTATGACTTATGATTTAGAGTATGATTTATGATTTATGACTTAGATTATGATGTATAATTATGACTTCAGCTATGATATGACCTAGAGGTTTGTGTTTGTATGACTCTTGTGAATTTATGTTATGTTTGATTATATGACTAACTCTTGTTTGTATTTTCCTTACTAGGCTTAGAAGCTCACTCCTTATGATGTTGTTATTTCAGGAAATTAAGGATAGAAAGGCCGGTGGCGAGTGGAACCTAAGAGCTTCGTGATGTATTCGTGGGGACCATATAGTCGAGAAAGATCAAGCGGACCTATTTTTATTAAAGAATGATTATTTTAAAGTTTTATTTAAATGTTGCTCATATTTTTATGTTAAAGACAATTATTTTGTTTTTGTAAAACCATGGATCCATGTATTTATTTATTTTTAAGTTTTTATTCAATAAAAGAACAATATTTATGAATTATGATCCAACGCTGTTGTTATCCCCAAAATTTGAATATGGTGACGTGGCGATCAAAAGTGACAAGTGGCAATACATGGTAGTGAGGGACATATTAATAGTCAATGAATGTGTTATCAAGAAAGGCAAAAGGTTTGAAATTAATATTCAGAGTTGCGATATTACTGGTCATAAAAATTATTTATCTGGTTTGGAAGTGATTTGACCAACCAAGTAAAGTTTCTGACCGACCGATAAGGATTTTTGACTGACCAGTAAAGCGCTTTGACCTACCAATAAGGATTTTTGACTGACCCGTAAAGCGCTTTGGCCGACCAGTCATTTTGGAGTCAGGTTTATCCGGTCAGTCAAATGTTTTGCCTAACCAGAAGGGTGTTTTGGCCGACCAGTCTCACTTCAGGGAGTGGAGTTGGCTGACCAAATAGATCATGACTCTGCAACAAAATTTCAGTAACGACTTCAGCTAGAATTATTCGTACCCACGGCGGGAATCTCTCAGATTATCCCAAAGAAATCGCATATTGTTGTATTTTAAATTTGATTATTAATTAAATATTGGTTAGAGCAACTGAATTATCCCGATTATGGAGGGATTTTGATTTGTGCGATCCCTGAGCCTATAAATAAAGAGCTCATGGCATCATTGATGGGGGCTGATTCGATTTTTTCTGTCTAAGCTTTTGGGAACTCGGGAAATTTTGAGTGATTTTTTCTTAGAGAAATCTTGTACTTTTTCATTTACGCTTAAGAAACTCAGTTGACACAAGTTCATCTGATCTTAAGTGTAGATCTATATATCACAACTCCAAGTGAATTAGGCTATTACCAATATATTGGGGCTGAACCACTATAAAATTATCAGTGTCGTATTTTCTCTTGAAGGTTTACTGTAGTTTTGACGTCTATTCGTCATTGGCCAAAATCGTGGTCAACATTTTGGTGCTTTCATTAAGAGCCTGAAGAGAAGAAACACACTATTATCGTATCATTATGGCGCCCAAGAATACCAATGTGGCCTCCAAGAAGTCAGGCATATCCAAAGAGTCTGCTAGATCAGAAGGTCCTGGCCCTCAAGACCCTGAGACTAAGCCCAGGGTCTTTCTCAAGGAGACGACTCCAGAGGTTGAACAACTCCAGGAAGCCATGGGGGCATTCCAAGAGGAGATGATGAATTCAACGCTCGACAGGAGTCATTTGCTGAAGGGATGGCCAGACAGAAGGCTGCATTTGAGCAGCAAAGATGGGAGATGGACGCCAGGAGTGAAGAGATCAGGCGACGATAGGAGGAGGCTGATCGGTGACACTGCGAGGCTACACTTGCTCTGGAGGCAGCTACGCAGTTGACCCAGGCCAATGCCCAAACTGCAGCACAAGGAGCAGTTACCCAGGAAGCAAGGAATACATTTGCTGGTCGAAAAACTACTGACAGAGCCAATTCTCGGGGATCGGAAAGAAGTAGGAGTAACCCCTCTGGTCGGGAAGATGATGGGATCTGATCCGGAACTACCTCGACTCAAAAGGAGAACTCTAGAACCCCCTCCAGGAGCCACCGATCAGAAACTTTTAGATCAGGGAGTCACTGATCGGGTAGTAAAAAGACTCCACCTAGGCAGGATCAAACCAAAACTCCTCGAGGTAAAGGAACTTTACAGTTCAAATATGGACATGGTCGTGATGAGGCTGATAGTCATCACACCGACCGGTCGAAGGAAAAAGATGGCAACGACCAACAAGGAGGAAAAGACTGCTCGGCATAAACAGGAAGGCCACCACTGCATCCCGGCCAACAGCGCAGTGGGAGAGAGCACATCCCGCGCGGTAAGCCTTCTGAAAAAACTCGGAGCACAGTGTTTGATCGGTTAGGAGGACGCACTTCTCAGAAGGATTTAAGAGCTGTCATCACTGAGAAGAGAAGGACCATCCCGGTCGAAGGGCGAGATCTGACCCGATCTGCCAGTCAAGTAGAAATACTTGATGACAGTGCACTAGATAGGAATGCCTGACTAGGCGGTCAAGACCTTGAGCCCCCAACGGTCGCCCCAGGCATCCAGGCCCAGATTGATGCGCTAACGGCCGCAGTTCAAGGTTTGTCAAAACGACCTTTCGCAATCAATTTGGTAGACCACAAGAGTGGCAGTCCATTTTGTGCCCGAATCAGAGCAGCCCAGCCGCCAGCAAAGTATAAAGCACCGGTACTGCCAGTATATACAGAAAAGGCAGACCGCATAAGGCATGTTGGGAAGTTTGAGGACCAAATGGAGCTGCTCGGGGTGAGTGATGATTATCGTTGTAGAGTTTTCCCCACTACGTTGTCTGATACTGCTCAAGAGTGGTATTGGAGATTCAAGCCAAACTCCATTACCTCTTGGGAGAATTTCAGGAAAGAATTTTGTAGACAGTTCAGCGCTGCTCGGACTCCTCCAGTTTATGCCAATCACTTGGCAGATATCAAACAAGGGAAGGATGAATCTCTCAAGAATTACATACAGAGGTTCATGAGAGAAGCCAACCGAGCAACTGCTGTGGGAGATGAGGGGAAGATGGTTGCTTGTATAATTTATCGGAGTCCTTTGTGGGATAGTATACATCGCAATCCAATTTTAACACTCCAACAATTTCTTGACCGAGTAAAAAAATATTTGAAATTGGATGACGCGATTGAGAAAGGAGAGAAGGGCCTAAACAATCTGGGAGGATCAACTGATCCTCATAAGAATGGTGGGAATGGACAAAATGGTGGAAAGAAACGTGGAAATAACGGGTCTGACCGCCATGAGGAAAAGAAGGCTTAGTCGGGACCAAACAACAAGCCAACCAAGTATGAACCTCGGTTCACCAATTACACCACTCTTTCGGCCAGCCGGCAGAAATATATCTTGCGAGTCATCAAGAGGTTCCCTACCGAAAACCCCCACCCATCAAGAAAGAGATGAGTAAGAGAGACATGAATAAGTTCTGTCATTTCCATGGAGATTATGGTCACGCACAAATGAATGCAACCATCTTAAAGACGAGATAGAGATTCTCCTCCGGTCGGGAAAGTTAAAAAAGTATCGAGCAGAAAAGACCCAAGGAGAAGGAAGTAACAACAATCCTGGGTTCAAGCGACAGTGGTCTCCACCCTTGCAACCCGAGCCTGTGGACTTCACTTTAGACACTATATGTGGAGGTCCACACCTGGCTGGGGATAGTAACAAAGCAAGAGAGAGATATGCTCGAACACTTCGACATGAGTTGGATGCAACATCAACATTAGAGGTCATGGCTGTAGAGGAGTGACCTCCAAAGAATCCATGGTATGAAAGTGAGTCTCTCACTTTTACTGAAGATGATGCTCAGCATGTAAGATATCCTCATAATGAACCACTCGTCATTACAATCCAAATTGCGAACATGAAGGTGAAGAGATGTCTGGTCGACACGGGAAGTTCTGTGATTATTTACAAGTCATCTTTTGAAAGGATGAAATTATCCATTAATGACTTGAAGCCATGCTCTCAAGTTATTTACAGATTTACTGGAGAAGAGTTGTCACCAGCTGGAACAATCAAGTTACGGTCACAATAGGAGATGCTCCTAGGCACGAGACAGTCATGACAGAGTTTTTGATAGTCGATTGTTCGTCGGCTTATAATGTGGTGATTGGTCAACCACTACTCATGGCCTTGCATGCAACAGTCTCTATATGGCACCTTTCCATGAAGTTCCCGACCAGTGCAGGACTAGGTTGTGTTCGAGGAGACCAAAGAGAAGCTAGAGAGTGTTACAATGCTTCGGTAGTTAAAGCATGGAAGGGAGCTAAGGAGAATAATATGATTATGTGTGTAGACAGAGAAGAAGTAGAGGAGATGAATATCGACCAACATAGCATTATGGTTGTAGCCGACCAGGAGAAAGTTTTAGAAGTTATCAACCAACAAAGTAATCTTGGTTTCAATAAGCAACAAGCCCCATTCGGTGATGAAGTCACCAAATAGGGCATTGCCCAAAGCGAGGGAATGGACTTTGATCCTCGCTTTGGGGATTTGGATAGTGAAGTGGGACCCATGGAAGAGTTAGAGGAGGTCTCAATAGATGAAAGTGACCCGACTAGAGGGGTCAAAATTGGGAAAAAGTTGAAGTTGGAAGTGAGAGCACAGCTGGTCGAATTTTTGCGAAGGAATCAAGATGTCTTCGCCTGGTCTCACAAGGATATGGTGGGTATCTCAGCAACTGTGATCAGCCACGTGCTTAACGTGGATGAAAGCTACACAGTAGTGCAGCAAAAGAGAAGATTGCTTGACAAGGAGCGAACGAAGGCTCTCAAATAGGAAGTCGAGCGACTAAAGGAAAATGGGTTCATAAGAGAGGCTTATTACCCCGCTTGGGTTTCAAACCCAGTATTAGTGCCCAAGTCTAATGGGAAGTGGAGGACTTGCGTGGACTTCACCGATCTGAATAAAGCATGTCCTAAGGACTGTTTTCCCTTGCCAAGGATAGACCAGTTGGTTGATGCAACTTCTGGTCATGAAACTTTTTCTTTCATGGACGCTTACTCAGGGTATAATAAAATTAGTATGCATCCTCCCGACGAAGAGCATACCAGCTTCTGAACAGACATAGGGTTGTATTGTTATAAGGTTATGCCATTCGGCTTGAAGAACGCAAGAACCACCTACCAGCATTTAGTGAATGGCATGTTCCGTGACTTAATCGGAAAAAACATGGAGGTATACGTAGACGATATGCTGGTAAAGTCAAAGGAAGTTGAAGGACATGTACGAGATTTGGAGGAATGCTTTGCAGTACTGAGAAAGTACAACATGAAACTGAACCCCCTCAAATGCTCATTCGGAGTAAGTTCTGGAAAATTCCTTGGGTTTATTGTTAACTCGCGAGGAATAGAAGTGAATCCTGAGAAGATAAAGGCACTCGCGAAAATGAAGTCTCCAGCTAGGATTAAGGATGTGCAAAGTTTGACTGGACGAATTGCTGCTCTAAGTAGGTTCATTTCCAAATCAACGGACAAATGTGTCCCATTTTTTAACTTACTTAGAGGTAGCAAAAAATCTGAATGGACGGAGGAGTGTGAGCAAGCTTTTCAAGCCATAAAAAAACATTTGGCTCAACCTCCTATTCTTTCAAAGCCGGTAGATGGAGAGGACCTTTTTATTTATTTGGCAGTCACAGAGCATGTTGTTAGTGTTGCTCTAATACGAGAAGAAGATAAGGTACAACATCCAGTATATTATGTTAGCAAGCGGTTGATAGGAGCAGAGTCGTGGTATCCCATGATCGAGAAATTGGCATATTATTTAGTACTTGCATCTCGCAAATTACGGCTGTACTTCCAAGCACATCCCATTAAAATACTTACCGACCAGCCCTTACGCCAAGTCTTACAAAAACCATAATCTTCTAGTCATTTACTTAAATGGGTTGTCGAATTAGGCCAGTTTGAAATCAAATATCAACTGAGGTCAGCCATTAAAGGACAAGCTTTGGCAGACTTCATTGCTGAGTGCACTGGGATCCCTGACCTTCCCGACCGGTAGGCAAATGTGACTGGGCAGAGAGAGAATTTTCCTACCTGGCAACTTTTTGTTGATGGTTCATCAAATGAACATCATTCAGGAGCGGGAATTATATTGATCACACCTGAGCAACATCGAATTCATTGCGCGTTGAGGTTCGAATTTAATGCTTCTAATAATGAGGCAGAGTATGAAGCCCTCCTAGCAGGATTGTGCCTGGCTAGAGATGTTCATGCCCAGTCAGTCAAAATAAACAGCGATTCCCAGTTGGTGGTCTACCAAATTTTAGGGGAATATCAGGCAAGAGGTTTGCGCATGGCGGCGTACTTGAATAAAACCAAGGATCTGCTAGCACAATTCAAGGAGTATACTATTAAGCTAGTACCACGTGAGCAGAATTCCAATGCAGATGCTTTGGCAAAATTGGCTAGTGCAAAAGATGTTGAAACTTTAAATATAGTACCAGTAGAGTACTTGGCAGAACCGAGTATTAATGAGCAGGAAGCCATGCCCATCACATTAGCTAACACTTGGATGACACCCATCATTACTTACCTTGAACAAGGAGTCTTACCAAATAATCGTAATGAAGCCAAGAAGATTATGAGGCAAGCTGCTAGGTATATTATGATGGATGGGGTATTGTATAGAAGAGGGTCCTCTATGCCACTGCTTAGATACATAACACCCGACCAGTCAAAAAACTTATTGACCGAAGTGCACGAGGGATTCTACGGAGATCATGCTGGGGGGAAAAGTCTCTCCAAAAAGATTTTGCGGCAAAGATTTTTCTGGCCTACAATGACTGAAGATTCCATGGACTACTTGAAGAAGTGTGATAAATGCCAGAGATTTTCTAAAATACCCAGGGCACCTCCGAATGTTTTGAAGCAGATGCAGAGTCCATGGCCTTTTGCAGTATGGGGAATTGATCTGATCAGGAGGCTACCCAAAGGAAAAGGAGGGGTGTAGTTCGCGGTAGTTGCTGTGGATTATTTCACTAAGTGGACCGAAGCTGAACCGCTAGCAACAACCACCTCGAAGAAAGTGTTAGATTTTGTGGTTAAGAATATAATATGTCGCTATGGTCTGCCCAAGAAGATAGTCTCTGACAACGGCACTCAATTCGATAGTGATTTGTTTACTGATTTTTGCACTAGACATGGCATTATAAAAAGTTTCTCCTCGGTAGCTCATCCACAAGCCAATGGGCAAGTTGAAGTCGTGAATAAAACTTTAAAGGATACTCTAAAAAAGCGTCTAGAACAAGCTAAGGGTACTTGGGCAGAAGAATTGCCAGAGGTTCTTTGGTCATACAAAAATACTGCTCGGACAGTAACTGGTCATACTCCTTTTTCCTTGGCATATAAATATGAAGTCATGTTGCCTGTCGAGGTCGACCCACCATACCATCGGAGAAGTACATATGATGTAAAGAACGCCCTAGACTAATACTTACAAAACATTCGCATAACATAATTTATAAAAGAATACCATCCATTATTAAAGTCTCATGGGGACTTATTTAAAATCATGCAAGTTGGCGCCATAAGTTTAAAATAAAACATAGGTTTTTATGCAAAGTTCAAAGAAAACCAAATAATTTAAATAACAGAGTCCCGCTGATAATTTAGGAAAGTCTCTTAAAAACAAAACATAATTTAAATGGCGTTCTACGTTGATCGTTTTATCGTCCATAGGATTGCCCCACGCCATACACCCCATGATGAAAGAACTCCTCACGTCACCACGCGTGCCATAGAGAAATCCTATTTGCTACCTGGAAGGAAAGTAAGGGGGTGAGCTAAAAGCCCAGTAAGGAAGTACAAGCAAATAAGCAAGTAAGAAAAAAAAAACAAACAAATAAAACACTAACATTCATCTAAGACATCATGGTACGTCATAACGTAATCGTAACATATCATCATATCATTACATAATCGTACATATCATCATATCATAACATAATCGTACATATCATCATATCATAACGTAACATATCATCATATCATAACATAAATGTGACATATCATCATATCACAAACATACAGCATACATGATGAGCATGGAACGCTAGTTGTCCATGTCACCCTATGAGGTAAACAGGAGATCACTGGTCCTTGAATAACCTCGGCGCGTCCGCCCTAGGAGTCACGTCTCAATGTCCTTAGTAACTCGTTTGATGTATCTGACATCGTAATCTGTTTTATGTTTCTAACATCGTATTCTGTTTGATGTATCTAACATCCATACACATATCACATTCAACAGATCATCACATTAAGGCATTCATAATTTCATAACAGTTCATTCATATAACAGCCTTACCATTCATAGCATAAAATCATAAAATCTATCTAACTTCCTTACCTCGGGTCCAAGCTAAGAATTTCACAATCTTTCAACGAGCCTATATCATAATCAAAATAACGTTTCTTAGGTTCATAAAATTACTATTTTGCCCTTCCATACAACTCATGTGTGCATGGGCCATGCACTCATGATAACAGTTACACTAAACATGCAATTATCGCCAAAAAGAATAATGCTCGTTCTACCCATTTTACTAACATGATTGTTTTATAAAAATCTCATAGTTGAATAATAATCATGATTTTGGACGTAAAAGTTTATTTGCATGTAACATGCATACGTGGGAACATTGCGTAATAAAGACGTTTTCAAAAACGATAATTCTACATTTCTTTTATTATTTTAAAATTCATAGACATATTACACGCTTTATTTTCTTAAAACTTCTAAGTTGATTAAATTTCTCAAAAACTTTATTTTATTTTTTCATAAATTTATTTTATTTTAGCTCAAAATAAAATATGTGACATTTTCATTAAATAAAAATTAATTTACCAAGAATTACCCAACAAGCTTGGATTTAATTAAAATACTTATTTTAATATGTTTCTTTAGAAAAACATATTTTATCATTGTGTTACAAAAATGATGTGAAAAATATATTTTAAGTGTGGAATAATACATTTTGATTTAAATTACTTAAGACTTAGTTTTTAAGTAGCAAAAATCCATATGTGACAATTTAATAACAATTGTTAACCTTTTAAAACAACTTTCAGCCACCAATTATTTTATTCAAAAATCACAAATAAGTAGAGTCTAAATATTTTTCTTAATCAAAATAAATGAAAAATCATTACTTATCAAAATATGCATTCATACCATTAAAATATCATTTTTCAATATTACCATAACTTAGGAAAAATAATTTATTCAAAAAAATTAATCAAATTCATTTTTAGTGAAACTTACTTCATATTTTATTACAAAATTCCAGCAACTATTATTATCATTAAAAATCACCATATTCAAGTTTATAAACCCATATTTTCCCAAAACTCAATAAAAATTCTGTAGGAAATTAATTGAGTAAAATATCATAACATGAGACTTAAAATCCTCTTTTAATTTCATAAAAATTAACATATTCATCAAGAACATTATTTATGCATGCAACTCATCTTTTTATCAACTTTTACCCAATTATTTACAAAAAAAACAGCAAGCTTAATTCTTTATAAAACTCAACTTTTGTCTCAAAAATTACATAAAATCATACATGCTTAAAATCTCATTATACTCTTATAATATGCATGATTCTAATATCACTAACATATTCACATGAATCCTTTTAAAAACCATTTGTTGCAATTCCATGAAAACCAACAAAACACTATCAATAAAATAACATATAGTAATTTATAAGCACCATATTCACATATGCCTTATATTAACCTAACATGTTTCTATCATTATTTTCATGCATCTTATAATTTAATCATTCAAAATATAACATGCATCTAACAAAATTTCATGATCAAGATATCAAGATTGCCACTTATTCTCTTACCCATATAACATAGGTCCTAAAACATGGATCTAATATATTGTAAATCACACAACATATCAAGAACACCCTTGGGTGTACCTAGGCCGAAATCACCAAACATGCACTCATAGATTATCACAATTTTTTATGCATAGCAAAATCAACATCATAACCCTTTAACACAAATCATACTCTCACAATATCCAAATCCTATACATCAATCCTACCAAAATCAACCATTAGCATTATTAACAAAACCTCATAGACAACCCACCAAAAACAAATATAAGGGCTAAGAAAAGGCCATTACCTCTCTTGATTGTAAAATCAAGAACACAAAAGATCAATACCCAAACTCCACACCCTTGTTCAAGCCTAGGGTTTTTATTGGAAAACCACCATGAGGAGAAGGAAGAACCCAAACACACACAAAAAAAATAACACAAATCAATATCATATTATCAAATAAAGAGATTATGCAAAAGAGAAAACAAGAAGACATACTCTAGGAGGGGCTCCTCCTCACCTTCTCCTTCCTTCTTCCTTTCTTTCTTTCTTCCTCTCTCTCTCTCTCTCTCTCTCTCTCTCTCTCTCTACACGCCACTCTCTCTCTCTCTCTCTAGGTCACGGCAGCCACACACAAGAGCAATGGCTCTTCTCTCCTTTCATAACCCTTTTATCAAAAATCCTCCCATAAAGTCTCCCCTAACACAATAAGGTAAGTTTCCATTTCCCATTTATTTTCTCTTAATTCCTCTTTATTTTAAAAAGATATAAAGGAACAAAATGATCATGCCTATCCCCAAAATAATTATGGTCTTCAATTTTTTATTTTTATCATTTTAAGGAAATCCTTCCTTTCCCACTAGGTCACACGCCCAACACTCTTCTTCCCTTTTCTTTTCTTTTTTTTTTTATAAATAAATTAACCCAATTAAAATCTAAAATAAGGAAGTATAAAATGTGTAGAAAAATCTACACATGTGCACCATGCCACCATGCACTAGCACACACTAAATCACTAGGGTGCATTACTATCTATCATGCACCTTAGTGCATTCCACCATAGCTCACATAATTACCTCATTTGTCACACTTAATTAAAATGTAACACTAATAGTAAAATAACATATTACACATTTATTCACTTATTAAATTAATTAACCAAACAATTCTAACAATTAAATAAAATAATAAACAATCAAATAAAACAATTAATCAACCAAATAAAATAACAACACTTAAATAAAACAATTCATCACACTTAACATTTAAATCAAATAAATCACATAATTTAAATAATCTAAAAAAAAAAAAAAATTGGTGCACTACATATGACCAGGAGGAGAATCACCAATTGTTAACTAAATCTTTGGACTTTGTTGAAGAAAAACGAGAAAAAGCAAGCTTGAGAGTTGCTGCCCATCAGCAAAAAGTGGCCTGCTATTTTAATTCCAGAGTTAGAGATCAGAAATTCCAGGTCGGAGATTTGGTCCTTAGAAAAGTGTTCGTCAAAGACCCAGCATCTAGAGTGCTAGGACCAAACTAGGAGGGACCGTATCAGATTGAGCAAGTCTTGCCACCCGACACTTACAAACTTTCTCGACTAAATGGAGAGCTGATCAGGAACTATTGGAAAGGCGAGCACCTGAGGAAGTATTACCAATGAATACTGCTTACAGAGCGGTAGCTTAGTTTCAAGTGTTTAACTTGTTATTTAAGTTTGTTTGTGAGCTGGTTATTTGCTGACCAGTCATTTTATTTTTGAAACAATTTTAGTTTGTTTGAGACTCGTGATTAGACATGCTTTATCCTTATTTTTTACGAGTAATAATAGAGATCACGCGCAACGCGGTCGAATCTTGCTACAAATTTTGCATATATGTTGATTATTTTTACTTTGGCAGTGTTCAACTGTCAATGCATTTAAAAAAAAATTCTGAGAGGAAAAAATCGGGCAGTGTTCAACTGGTCGGTATCCATCAGGTAAATTACTAGTATTTAACTGGTTGAATATTTTTGCAGTGTTTAACTGCTCAAATGTCTTCTTTGTATTCGATGTGTTTCACTCAAACTGATTCGGTCAAGTAGCAAGTGACCAAGGATTTTTCAACCCTCGATCACTTGGGGGGCACATAGGGTATACTTATATGTAATTCAACATAGGCAATAAGAGCACGAGTAAAGATATTTGTTTTTAGGTTGACTTGTAAATTTTTGAAGTAAAAAAAGGCCATTAAGCTAACTTGTTTGACAAAGCTTAAGTAATTTGGAATTTTTCAAAATTTTCAGTTAGGAGCAGATATTTGTGTGTAAACAAAACACTATGCTCATAAAATGTTAGAGCAATAAGAGTGTGAGAAAGTATATTTAGTAGGGATTTATGAAATGTTTATAATTTCTAAGTTAGAAAATTAAGTACTCATGTGAAAATTCATGATATAAACCAAAGAAACTTTACTGTTCGGAAAAGGCTTGAGTGCTTTAAGAAAAGTAAAATGAAGTATCAAATAGCTTGGCCGTACGAGCAAAATGTCAAAAAAACCAAAGTACTGGCCAGGAGACAAAGCTTTTACAAGTTGAGCATGGCCTACGGTTGGCCAAACACTTTCTTTGGTCAGTCCAAGATGCTCACTGGTTGGAAGGATTGTCGTCATCAGGAGCTTCCTCAGGTCGAAAAGATAGAGCAGAAGAGGCAGGCACAGTGTCAATTGGAAGGGTTGCCTCCTTAGTGGCTTTGGCTTCGCATTTGGCGAGCTCCTCGGCTTTTGTTTCTTCAGAAAAAAAGTCAAGGTTGAGAGGTTTGTTTAGCTTCCAAATCTGGTAGAAGCAATTGAAGCAGATTTCTTCATAGCGAGCGAGATCAGCTTTCTTATCCTGCTTCAACTCCTCAATCTCTTGAACATATTTCTCCTACTGATTGGTTAATTTCTTATTGGTTTGGAGGAGTTTGTTGTTCTCATCCTCAACTCCTTCAATGTTCTTTCTCGGTCAGCAACTATTTTTTCTGCCTGCTCAGTTTTTCTTGAAGGTCTTTCTTGGATTTGGTCAGTTGCTCTATCTTCGCTTGGGATTCCACCAATTGATCATTCAAGACTTTGACCAATTCCTTATAGTCTACTGCTCGATGTTGAGCATGACTGATAGTGATAAGTGCCTAAAATGGATCAGAGAAAGCTACTTAGAGTAAAAACAATTAATAACAAAGTGTGACGTTTGGGTGATAGGATACTTACACTCATCATTTGAGCAAGACCTCTTTGCAGGACAACTTCAACACTAAGTCGGGGTAAAGACTCAAAGGTTTGAGTTGTTGTGGCATGGTGTAGGGTGTGGTCAAGCAATTCCTTTCCAATATCACCAGCAATGCGAAGGGGCTCGCTTAAGCTAGCCGCTCGAGCAGTTGTTAAGCTAGCAGAAGGAGGAATTGATGAAGGAGTCAATTGTGGGATGGTGATAGGCTGGTCAGATAATCTCCCCTAGCTGGTAGGTACAGTCTTTGCGACTTTGCTCGGAGGGTTTGAGCTACTACCTTCCCCATATTTCCTTTTTTGGACAAAGGAAGTGTTGAATTGCTTGAACATATCTGGATCTGCAAAAAAGAATGAAGGACAAGACTCGTTAGTAAAAATGAGAGACAATATATAAGTAAATGAAAATTTTACTACTACCACATAACCCTACAGATTTCATATGATCATTCTCAAAGAAAGTTATTTATAACAAAACACCAAACTATGGTTACTGTTAGCAGAATAACCTGAGTTTAGAATTTCATCGAGAAAGTCATCTTCATCTTCTGATGATGAGCTGACTTCTCTAGGAACCTCAAGGTTCTTTCCTTTCCCAGGTCTGGTAAGAATGGCACGTCTACGATGGTCTTCTAGAAGAGGTTCCCTAATAATAAGGTCACCTTGTCGGCATGAGTAGGGAGATGGTTCAGGAGAGAATTGATCAGTCACTACTTTAGTATCAGCATTTGACTGGTCAGTTGCGTTCGCTTCTTCAGTAGTGCTACCTTCTATGATGTTTTGATTGCTTGGTAACAACCCCACCAGCTGAAGATTGTCCACGTTGACCAACCCTTTGACATTTTTCTCTTCAACAGACATATTAGCAAGTTCTTCTACTCAGGAATACATTTCCTTCATTGGTAGAGGTTGATGGAAAGGACCTGCATGCATGAAAGCCAAGTTGTTGGCCTTAATGTCTGAAGTGAGAAAATACTCTGTATAGTATTTTTTGGGATTCGATTTATGTGTGATACCATGGAGGTATTTAATCCCTTTATGCCTATGGAAGAGGTGGAAAAAACCTATATTCTTGTGGCTTAGGTTGGTCCTAAAGTCGAAGAGGTAATGCACTTCATGAGGAGTGGGTGGATCCCAGCCTTGAAAGAAGTAGATAATATATAAAGCAGATAATGCCTAAATTTCATTAGGAGCTATCTGGAAAGGAGAGACATTGAAGTAATCTGCTATTGACTGAAAAAAGGGGTGCAATGGGACAGTAGCTCCTGCAAAAATGTGGTATCTGGACCAGGCACAATAGGGTCCACTAGGATTGTTAGCTCTCTGGTGAGGTCGCGGGCATATCACGTTTACTCCTTCAAGGCCCGAAGCCTGAATGTGTTTATCGAACATGCTGGAGTTAAGTTTAGAAGGTTTGGCTATGAACCAAGAGGGTGTTCCATTGTCATCTTTTCTTGGTTTTAGAACAGCTGATTGCCGAATCTCAGTTGTAAAATTCTGGATAGACTTTCTCTGGGGTTTACTAAATTTTTGGATCTGGCACGGTGGCCTTGAAGAAGCTGCAATTTGAGCTTCACCACATTCCACTACCTTTTGTGTCACTCTACGAGCCACTTAAGGATCTTGATCTTGAGGAAGTCGATTAGATTTTTTGACCCTCATTGGCGGATGTTGAAGCTATTGATTAAGAAACTGTTCTTCGTGAAGGAAGTATAAAGATGACCGGGGAAGGATTTTCTTAAGGCGACAAAGGCGATCCTCGGGAGTATGACTGCTAGGAGATTTGGATGAAGAATCGCTACTTTGAGGAGTGTCGCTTGACTTGGGACCTAAAGAATCAAAGTTTGTATGGTTGTCACCTCCCCTGTAGTCGAAGCGATTCATCTACAAAAAAGTATGGGGAGGTGAGTGAACCAAACAAACATAAATCAATGAATGCAAAGAAAAAATATTTAAGGAGTAAAAATATTTTTCACTCCCCAGATAAACATGTGTTAAGACAGCAATAATAAGCAAAAAAAATTTGGTGCCTAAAATGCATGATTTTCTTTACAAGCTCAAAGGCTTGGGGGCATTCAGGTCGAGCAGTTCTTGTGGTGTCCGAGCGGATGGCGTGGTGGCCGAGCGGTGTGCATGTCATCCGAGCGGATGGCGTGGGTGGCCGAGCGGTGTGCGTGTTGATCGAGCGAATGGAAGAGCGCCCAAGCGGTTTGCGCGATGGGCCGAGCAGTGTGCATGTCGTCTGAGCGGATGACGTGGGTGGCCGAGCAGTGTGCGTGTCGTCCGAGCGGCTGCCGTGGTACCCGAGCAG
This sequence comes from Humulus lupulus, assembly GCF_963169125.1. Taxonomy (NCBI): domain Eukaryota; kingdom Viridiplantae; phylum Streptophyta; class Magnoliopsida; order Rosales; family Cannabaceae; genus Humulus; species Humulus lupulus. The sequence goes on from NC_084799.1 coordinate 52,968,759, forward strand.
TCTACCAGGCATCCCAGCGGATGGAAGAGCATCCGATCGGCTGGGTGATGGTCCGAGCGGATGCAGTGGTGCCCGAGTGGTCCATGTGGTGTCCGGGCAGATGACGCGGTGTCCGAGTGACTAGACCAAGCATCCAAGCGGTTTGCATGGAGTGTCTGAGTGGTTAGAAGAAGATAACCGGTCGTTCATACACATGTGTTTTCAATAAGCTATTTCCAAGGAGCTAGGAGGTCATGTATGAATTTGAGGGCCAAAAACAGTAACCGGTTGGCTATAGGGTCCGAAAAGACCATAAATCTCAAGGGCTTGGGGCACAAACATGTTCTTCTATTTATGGGACACTACATCAAGATCAAAAGGTGGGATTTGAAAAGCTCAAGAGGTTCTAAGGAAAGAGGTGTTCATCAAATACCCATAAACCTAAATATGCAATGCAGAGTGAAAAATCATTTTTTCTTCAAATTTTCATGAAATTGGAGACCAAATTGATTTACCCATAGCCTAAACTACATCAAAACAGCCACAAATTGCATCATTCATCAAAGATTCATACACAAATCCAAGAGTGCATTCTAAGAAGAGGGTTTCGACACATATGGGTTCTAACAAACTTTTATGTGAAATTTTAAAGCTTAAAAAGCTTACAAATGAAGATGAGGAAGAAGAACTTACCCAAATATCTTGAAGAGGTGTTGATTTCTTGAAGGATCCTTGGATATCCTTGAAGAAATTGGAGCCCTTTTGGAGTTCTTTGAAGGTTTCGGCCAAAAGGAGAGTAATGGGTAGTTTATGAGCCTTTTTGCTTATGAATTGTGAGCACCTATTGGTCTATTTAAAGAGTGGAAACTTTCACTTACCCTTAGACTCTTAAAATTATTTTTGCTATTCTCTCCCCCACGATTGGGAACAGGTAACTACCATAAGCGTGGTCTAGTAAGATTTCAGTCGTGGTTTGTTTGAAAAGGCGGGAGAATGTGGAAAGTTAGTTTTTCTTTTTATGCCCTGAGTAGTTGAGAAAAAGTTTATTATGTGAGTATATCATATAATAAACTTGGGGGGCAAATGTTATCCCCAAAATTTGAATACGATGACGTGGCGATCAAAAGTGACAAGTGGCAATACATGGTAGTGAGGGACATATTAATAGTCAATGAATGTGTTATCAAGAAACGCAAAAGGTTTGAAATTAATATTCAGAGTTGCGATATTACTGGTCATAAAAATTATTTATCTGGTTTGGAAGTGATTTGACCAACCAAGTAAAGTTTCTGACCGACCGGTAAGGATTTTTGTCTGACTAGTAAAGCGCTTTGGCAGACCGGTAAGGATTTTTGACTGACCAGTAAAGCGCTTTGGCCGACCAAGCATTTTGGAGTTAGGTTTATCCGGTCAGTCAAATGTTTTGCCTAACCAGAAGGGTGTTTTGGCCGACCAGTCTCACTTCAGGGAGTGGAGTTGGCCGACCAGATAAATCATGACTCTGCAACAAAATTTCAGTAACGACTTCAGCTAGAATTATTCGTACCCACGGCGGGAATCTCTCAGATTATCCCAAATAAATTGCATATTGTTGTGTTTTAAATTTGATTATTAATTAAATATTGGTCAGAGCAACTGAATTATCCCGATTGTGGAGGGATTTTGATTTGTACGATCCCTGAGCCTATAAATAAAGAGCTCATGGCATCATTGATGGGGGCTGATTCGATTTTTTCTGTCTAAGCTTTTGGGAACTCGAGAATTTTTTAGTGATTTTTTCTGAGAGAAATCTTGTACTTTTTCATTTACGCTTAAGAAACTCAGTTGACACAGGTTCATCTGATCTTAAGTGTAGATCTATATATCACAACTCCAAGTGGATTAGGCTATTACCAATATATTGGGGCTGAACCACTATAAAATTATCAGTGTCGTATTTTCTCTTGAAGGTTTACTGTAGTTTTGACGTCTATTCGTCGTTGGCCAAAATCGTGGTCAACAGCTATGTTCTCGATAATCTATGAGAAATTAGGGCATTACAACCGTACATGCATCTTTTGTACATTGCATACGGCTCTATAATGGAATTCACTTTTCCCTTTCTTTTACCTTACATAGAAGAAATCTAAAATAAATTAAATGATAGGGTCTATCATATTCACATAGGTCAATGATCCAATAACCACCCTTCCTTTTTTATTAAGGAGCTGGTCAATGATGCTCGAACATGTACTTGTTTTGAGTGCCTACTTATTTTCTATCGGTATCTATGGATTGATCACCAGCCAAAATATGGTTAGAGAGTTGTCTCGCGCCCCTAGGTATTCTCTACCTACCTACCTGCGTCGGTTTCGGATACAGTTACCCTTTTGTTAAAGGTCATTCGAGCTTTTCCTGGGAGTATGGCATAGGTTACTTCAGCGTCATAGCGCCTTGGTAATAGAATATTGGCGCTGATGAGCACATTGAACTATCCATGTGGCTGAGAGCCCTCACAGCCCAGGCACAATGACACAATTATTAGGGGCACACTCTACCACTGAGCTAATAGCCCGTCGTGCGGGGTCCATGAATCTAAGAAATAGTGAGAATTCTTCATCTCTCTCAATTCAAAAATCCAAGATTTGAATTGATGTCCTTTCATTAAGATTAAGTCCTCCTAAATTTCATTTAAGTGGATCAAGGCAATGGATTATGAATCCACCACGTGCGGGTTCAATTCCCGTCGTTCGCCCAAAACCATTCATTATTTGAATTTTTTTAATTTCATTATTGTTTAGCTAAATGTTCGGGTTTGGGAGTTCCTCTATTCAATCCTTTTCCTTCTTCTTCTTGTTGGATATCTCGTTCGTACACATCTTCTTTTTGTTTCTCGAGCCTATAGTGAGTATAATAGTATTTTATATAAGATAGTATTATTACACATATATTATACTTAGACATATATTTGCCTATTTATAACATTTTTGGGGCGAAAAGAAGGCCCGACTCCAAGTTGTTCAAGAATAATGGCGTTAAGTTTCTCGGCCTTTTGCCTTAGGATTAGTCAGTTCTATTTCTCGATGGGGGACAAGGGATTATTAATATTCATATAAATTTTATTTTTCTACGTCTAAATCTTTCAATACAATAGTTATATGACAAGTGTGTCTTTTTATTGGATAGCCTCATCCTCAAGCTTGAGGTTTTAATTTTTTCACAGTGTTGCCTTCGTTGACTTCAGCTTTACTAATAATTAAAAATTATAATAATACTTCACTTTATTTATATATTTCTATTATTTATATATTTATTCCTTTTAAAATATAATACAAAAAAGGACTAATTCTATTAGATAGAAATCAACACAGTTACCACAAAATATACAAATTCTGAAATCAATGTTGTAATTAAGTAATCATTTCTTATGAATATCGGTTTCAAATTTCCAATCAATGATGGGTAGATCTATTGGACATACACGAACACAGACTTCACAAGCAATACATTTATCAAATTCAAAATGGATTCGACCTACGTCAAGCAATACGTGGAGTAACTCTCGATATAGCAGTAAAAGCAAGACATGTTGGCGGATCGACTCATCAGATTCCCATTGAAATAGGATCCACATGTATCATCCCCCCTAGAACAACATTTTCTTTCAGACCTTTCAACCAATCAATACGACCGCGTAAAGCGGCTTTTGCCTGAAAACTTAACATTGCTATTTGTAACGCCCTGGATAGCCAAGACCGTTACACTGTGTGTTTATAAAGTGCTAGACTTGCTAATCAAGTCATTTAACTCAAAATGTGTTACAGAAGTTACGAAGGAACTAGGGTTAAAAGTGTTTTGGTCTCAAAAGCCGCACTTTCATTATGGAACGTTATCTGTTTACACGGGATCCCAAAAATACAAGTTTAAAGATCGTTTACAAAAGTTATAAGACTCAGATACAATAACCAGCCATACTAAGGCAAAATAAGCAGTTAGGTAATCCCTGTCCTGGTCCACTCCTCGACCATGGTGATCGAACAGCTGGCTATGTACATTACACCTCGGAGCTCTCCATTTCAGGCTTGGTCTAGCTTGCCCTTGCCTTTACCTGCACTACGTAGCACCCGTGAGCCAAGGCCCAGCAAGAAAACACAATGACAGCAGAGCATAAGCAAATATCATACAAGTCAATATCTCACATTGCGTCACATAGCCTCAGTCAAATAACCATTCAATATAGTCAAGTATTCCACACACTAGGCATATCAACTTGTAACATGCACAGTTTATAAACGATAACCAGGGCTAGCGCTCACAGGCTGCTCCCTCTGTTATCCCAGTGTTCATGGCTCCCAGTGGCCAAATCGCGCTCTGTGCGCTAATAGTATGTACGACACTCTTAGGCTGCTTTTACATGTCCCATGGCGTAATACCAACATTGATACGATACAATTCTCGGGAGCACTTAGTCCCGTCACAATCATATAACCGGGTGCAGTTTTCTTACCTTTCAATTCACAAGCTTTGACCCCTTGACTCCTTGAGCACGATCCCCCTCGAGCCCTAGCGCTCACCTAAACACAATCATGGACAAAGTCATCATCAACCCTTAAGTTCAAAACCTAGCCCCGGGGCCAATCCCGAGCCCCCGGGAAGTTCTAGTTCCACCAAACAAGGTGGTGGAACCCAACCCCAAACCTTAGGTCAAAAACCCTTGCAAATAACCCTAAAATCCCCTTCAGAAGGAAGGGTAGCGCTACAGCGCTCTTGGGAGGGCGCTACAGCGCTACAGACAGAAGCCAAATTCCCCTCAACATTATGGCCTAGCGCTACAGCGCCCAAAGACTAGCGCTGTAGCGCTAGTCATAGACAGCCCAACACTAGAATTTCTCTTCTGCGATTTTCTCAAACCAACCTTAATCAAACCTCTTCCAACTCTTACCCAAACTTAAAAACAACCTCATGAACACATTCCACTCATCCCAAGCACCCCAAACATCTAAAACCCAAGCACATGCAATCACAAACTCAGAATTCACCATAGCCACTTCTAAACTCTAAAACCCAACATAAACCAGCTGAACATCAGAGTTAGAGCTTAGAATCCATACCTTTGATAGGATTTCGCCCACAGGCTATCCCTAGACCTTCTTGACTTGCTTTCCTTTGATCTTTGCCCTGAATTTCCCCAGAGTTCCCCATCAAACTCAACTTATACATCAAAGTTCAGAAACTAAACCAGCAGTTGAAGAATTACAGAACCTTACCTCAAGTGCTGATGAAACCTTGCTAAACCTCTGCTAATTCCTCAATCTTAGTCTAGGATTCTTGATGCTTAATTATCCCAGCTCTCCTCTGAGTTTTACTCCAGAAATCCTCAGGAAAATGGTGAAGGAAGCTTGAATCGACTCAGAGAACTCCCTCTGTTTTCTCTCTTTCTTTTCCTTCCTTTTTCTTCTTTTTCAGACTTCTATAATATTCTAAAAATCCTACTAACATAAAGCCTTGGTATTACTTAACCTATGTAATGCAAATGACCATTATACCCTCCCTATTAATTCTAACCCTTTAGTCCACTTAAGGGTATCTTAGTCATTTTACCCAATTCCCGCTAATTCCTCGAGTGTCTCTAATATTTCCCGCTTAATTCCCGATACCTAATTAATCACCAATGGTATTCCTCAATGTCAAAATAGACTCCAATATACCCGCCAAACTCCCATTTATACCACTAAGCTCACCCCGAGCCGGGTATATATCCTCGCTATGACTTTTCCGCTACTTTGCTCACTAGGATCGTCTCGAGTCACGGATCACAGATATATCCACATAATAATGTGGTCTCGAAAATTATCACATATATCAAAGCAGTTATGCCCTTAGTGGCCAAATTACGATTATGCCCTTCTAACCTAATCAGGGCCTACATGCATACTAACACACATAGTCATGCATCTCAAATACTCAAGTAGTCATATAACATGTTTTAAACCATAATCATGCATCTAAATCATTAAAACCACACATAATTCCCATTATGCCCTCCAGGCACACTAATCAAGGCCCTTAAGCCTTGTTAGCGAATTCGGGTCGTTACACTATTACAAGAATAGCAAATCCTTATGGACACCCTAATATTCTACCAGAATTTATAGTCAGACAATTAAAAAATAGAGTTTCATTTAGTATTGTCATAATATCAGCCAATTTCATTCTTTTAACTAACTAAGGAAGAATTTGCACAAAGCGGATTTAGAATTGTCTTTCATTCCAAGGCATAACCTATATTCATGCGCTTCATATTCGCCTGAAGTTCGCTCCCAGAAATATAGCCATCCCTAAACAAATAGCATGTCCTTCTACTAACATGGGTTGGAAGGCATGTATGCTTAATCTATGTAGAGTGGGCGCCCTATTCAGCAATACAGGATGCCCATTCGTCCATAGGTCAAATTGGATATGTAATTATTAGAGACTCAAATGGTGGATATGCAAGCATGATAACTTATATGATGTTCTATATCTCCATGAATCTAGGAACTTTTGCTTGCATTGTATCATTTGGTCTACGTATCGAATCTTGATATACTACAATACATTTTTGTTACCACGAGATATATTGGCAGCTGAAGATCATTTGATTGGAATGAAATTCGTAATGGGTATACTTGACGATATGAATCATTTGAAAAATAAACGTATTCGTTGATAAACCATTTGTTCTTCTCCAGAAATGCTCGATACCCATCGAAAAAATCAAAAGTCAAAATTTTCTATTATGATATTGATATATCTTACCGTTATCGCTATTTATTTACTTTATTTCTTTTTGGCGGAACGAACCAGGAACCAATTCATTTATTCTGAAAAGTCATGGCATAAACTAATCTTATAAAACTGAATTAAAAGAGTAAATATTCGCCTGCAAAAAATTTTATCTTTTGGATTTCGAAATTTTAGGCAATCCGAAATAATAATAAAATGCAAACCAAAATAACGATTTGTCATAACTTTCTATTCTAATAAATAAGAAAACGAAACCTTTGTAACTTTATGGTATACCCATGGATTAGCAAGTTCCTATTTGAAAGGATGCAACTTCTTAACTGCTGATGTTTCTACTCCTACTAATAATTCAGCACACTCTTTGTTGATACTTTGGGGTCCTGAAGCACAAGGAGATTTTACTCGTTGGCGTCAATTAGGATGCATGGTAAGAACATGTAACACTCTCGGAAGAGGAAATGTAGAAGAACCCGAGGGTCCAAAGTAGAAACCGTACAAATATTAGCAATGGGAAGGGAATGTAATGCCGCGACTATTTCTAAGACCTCGAACCATTAAAAACTACTATGACATAAATACTATTTTGAAATACATTCATATGAAATAACATAACTTTATTTAAAACCCAAAATATTGTACCAAATACAAAATATGGTATGAAATATAAAATGTGATATGGGATCCCATTGTTTATAAAACATAAAACATAAATCAATTGTTTAAAATACTAAGTGCGGAAATACATCAAAACATAAATTTAAAGACTTTAAACAACGTCATCCTCGATCGTCCAGCAGTCCATTCATCCTCAACACATAGGCCAAGCTGCCACGAATCCTTCCCGCCTTCCATGTTCATTTTCCTGCATCATTCTAAAAAGAAAGGAATGAGCCTAATGCCCAGTAAGAAAAATCTACTAACAACATATATCATAAATCATAAACATAAGACTATATCATATACATATACCATAAAACATATGACTATAAAAACGTATATCATATAGGACTACAATATTAATGGCCATTAACTCATTAACATGGTATGTGATAAAACCATCTAGGTCCTCACTCTACCAATCGAGGTAGGTTAGATCACAACTATAGTATATGATAATCCATCTAGGTCCTCTGTCTACTAATCGAGGTAGGGTAAATCATAACTCTAAACCATGAAAATGATAAAAATTGTTGAGACTTGCTATCTAAGCAAGTCATATGCCCAAGCGACTACAAAACATATTTATACATATACATATCATAGCATAAAACATATCATAACATATAAACACATATAATCTAACCTATTTTCCTTACCAAAAACCGGGATATGGAGACAAGAACAGAATTTGGAACACTCCTTAAACCAACAGTAAACCATGAGTTTCTAAAGAAAAAGGAGATGAAAAAGAGAACTAAACCATCAAAGAAGAAACTTACCGAAAAGAACCTTAAGTTTCAAGAAACTTAAACACCTAACCAAGAATCATAAACAAGATTTAGGATCTGAAAGAAAACAACGAAAACTAAAGAATGAAGAACTGAACTTAAGGATAGGAATACCTTGGATAACTATGACTTTGATCTACACCTTGATATTGAAATAACACTATATCTTACTTCCCAGGTGTTTAGAAAAGCTTAGATTGGAGAAGCTTTTATCCCAAAACCCAAGTGTTTCTCTCTATAGTAATCTTAGCAGCTTGGAGGCTCTGAACAATGCTTGAAGAATGAAGGAAATGGCTGAGTACTAGGTCTTATTTATAGAGTTCAAGGAGTGAAACTAACCCCTTTTAATTTGAATAAATAAATGAATATAAAATGAAAAAGATTTGAATTTTTGTTCAACAGATGCCCAGAACTCGGTCAAAATTGTTCAAAGGCAGGTCCAAGTGGTTAAGGCTGTTTTTAAATTTAAAAACCTCAAGATTCCAAAAACTCACTCCCAGGGGTGATATATCGCTTACCCTGGGTGATATATCGCCTAGACCTATATCCCGAGCCTCGTTCGTTCGTTCGTGCAAAGTCAACATATTTTCCGTATCTCCCGTAGGCGATATATCGGCTCCTATAGCTGCGATATATCGGCATACATTGATATATCAAACACGTATTTGCACTTTTTCAGCACATTTTGAATTGATTAAACAGCTTTAACTGAGTCAAAACGTGATCCTAACAGCTACTGGAAGGTTCTAGTGCTTCTAGATCTTTCTTTTAATTAATTTATTCGTCAATAATACTTAAATCCTTAACAAACATGATTATGACAAGTGTCACATTCTTAATAATTCTATCTAGACCGGTTATAATAAAGAATATTTCTAAGTCCAGCAATATTAATCAAACCTTATGTTATAATTAATATTTCTATACTATAGGTTAAACTTATAAAAATCTATAACTGTTGCTATGAGTTTCCAACTAAGTCCCGACTTGAATCAAAATCCACGGAAACTAACATACTACAAGCTACAACTAGCTACTACTACTACTATCTAGCTAAGTAAAATTCCTAGACACTACAGGGAATCATTGTTACCAACCATAACTTGATCACTGCCAACAGTGTGTCTACCGATTTCACCATAGCGGCTTGTTCGAAATTATAATAACCTAACAACCTATTTTCATTCAATCGTCCATTTGTATTTTTTTTATTACCTTCCTCACGTATGTATAAGACCGAATCCATTCGATTTCTAAAAAGGATTACTAATCCTTAACTTTTTGAGGAATCCTTCATCAGTGGTTGTGAATGACTGATTTTTCTCAATCTTTTCGACCTTGGTTCCGTAGGAGCAAGTCAGAAAATTGAGAAATTGAACCATCTGATTTGATTCGTTCTCAATAGCCATGAGATGATCATCTTAGGGATGAGTGGATGATTAGAAACACCAAGATACACAAAGGATTTGTAATGGAGATTATGTAAAAGAATATTTCTGCATAATATTTAAAGAATATGAATTTGGGGCTTTAAGTTAGTAGAAATGATCAAGCAATACTCCCCACGATTCCGATCCAGAGTATGCTCCTATATGCAAATAAATCTTTCAGTAGTACGAAGTCAAATGCAAGAAAATTCATTTCTAATGGATAATGCTATGAAGAAGATCGATACATTAATTCCAATTAGTCCTCTGTAGAAGCTCATTTACTTCGAAATTTAGACAAAAAAGGCATTGTGATGTTGGGGTCTTGGGTGGAGACGAGCGATATTTTAGTAGGTAAATTAATGCCTCAGATGGCGTAAGAATCATCGTATGCTCCAAAAGATAGATTATTACAAGCCATACCTATACTCTTTTTTTTCTTTCTATATGAAATATAGTTTATAAAGAAGTAAGTTTCAGCAAGAATTCAATTTCACTCCAAATACACATATTTAAAACTATTTTATTTTAAATTTAATTTAAATAGTTAAAAAAACAAAAAAATTATTTTTAGTAGATAGAAGACCCATCTGTATAGATATCATCATCTACATCTAGAAAGTCGTATGCTTTGGAAGAAGCTTGTATAGTTTGGGAAGGGGTTTTGATTGATCAAAAAGAAGAATCTACTTCAACCGATGTGCCCTTAGGCACGGTCATACATAACATAGAAATCACACTTGGAAAGGGTGGACAATTAGCTAGAGCAGCAAGTGCTGTAGCGAAAGTAATTGCAAAAGAGGGGAAATCGACCACCGGATTCGTTGGTACCAGATTTAAAGGATTAGTGCACTGTTCAAGGAAGCATAATAACATTCCTTTGGAACCCCAAAATAAGAATTTATTTAAGTGGGAAATGAGAGATATTTTATTCCACCACAGATAATTATTTTCTTTTATATGAAATTGAATGAATGTCAGAGTGCTCAGAGACTTTGATGAATGAGTATGTAGACAGAGCATCTTCTGCTCTTTCTGCAACTAGCAACTAAATTAGATTACTCAACGAAATCCGGATAAATACCAATAGCTATTATGGGTAAAAAAATACAGATCGAAATAAATAATTCTCGCGGTCCAGAATCAACAAAATAAGAGTTTGGTGCATTAAAAAACCTATATCCATAGAACATCTATCGTAACATCAGTGCAATGGGATGTGTCTATTTATCTATCTCTTGACTCGAAATGGGAGCAGGTTTGAAAAAGGATCTTAGAGTGTCTAGGGTTGGGCCAGGAGGGTCTCTTAAGGCCTTCTTTTTTCTTCTCATCGGAGTTATTTCACAAAACTTTCCATGGTAAGGAAGAAGGGAGGAACAAGCACGCTTAGAGAGTCGGGGGTGTCCTCATCGACAAGGAACATGTACTAGGGTGTATGTGCGACTCGTTCAGATCATGGATTAGGATGCATCCTAACAGACTGGTAGACTTGAACCGTATTCCTACATGACTTGATCAATTTGATCACGCACTCGCCATTTATTTTCATTGTTCCACTCTTTGACAATACGAAAATAAAAACGCCAAAATGATACAAAATAGATGACAAAATTTCTTTTTTTTTTTTTTTGTACTTGTATTTTGAATCTCGTTTTCTTTAATCCCTTTCCTAAAAGAAATCCTTCTTAAACGGTAAGGTCATCTCTATACACTGGAGCTTCTTCCCTCATTTAATCAATGTTAAAAAAGATTCATAAGTAGTTGTTAATGTAGTTGAAGTTACCAAATTATGAGGGGTCGGTACCCATGGAACCATACATCTCAATCGAAAAAGAATCAATAGAAAAATAAAGAATCGGAATTGATCAATATATTTCTTGAAATAAACGAAAGATGAAAAATAAAGCAATCAAATAATCTTCTTCACAGTATACATACTATAACGCCCTAATTTCTCATAGATTACCGAGAACACAACGTTGGGTCGTAATCGTAAATATTGCTTTTTTATTGAATAAAAACTTAAAAAAAACTTGAAAATAAATACATGGCCATGGTTTTTCAAAAAATAACATAATTGTCTTTAACATAAAAATGAGCAATATTTAAATAAAACTTTTTAAAATAACATGTTTTAATAAAATAAAAAAATAGTCCCGCTTGATCTTCCTCGACTATATGGTCCCCAACGAATACATCACGAAGCTCTTAGGTCCCACTCACCACCGGCCTTTCAATCCTTAATTTCCTGAAATAACAACATCATAAGGAGTGAGCTTCTAAGCCCAGTAAGGAAAATACAAACAAGGGTTAGTCATATAATCAAACATAACATAAATTCACAAAAGTCATACCAACATAAACCTCTAGATCATATCAAAACTTAAGTCATAATTCTAAATCATAATCTATAAATCATAGGTCATACTCTAAGTCATAAGTCATAGGTCATAGATCATACATCATAGGTCATAAATCATAATCATAACTATAGATCATAGGTCATAAATCATAATCATAACTATAGGTCATAGGTCATAAATCATAATCATTGTAACTATGGGTCATAATAACAAGTCAGATATAATAAAAAATAAGTATTTATACAGGGGTGGCAATTAAGCCCCGGACAAAAGTCCGTCATACACCGGACATAGGTCCGTCATACACCAGACATAGGTCCATCATAAAGTTTTGGCAACTAAGCCTACCAGACATAATTCTTCATACATCATTGTACACCTTAGGTCCAGACACACTTACCCATTTATTGTACCTGAAATGTTAGATCATACAAACATAAACCATATCATAACTAGATCCTAATACTAAACTACCTAATTTTCCTTACCAAAAACCAGAATACTGGAGACAAGAGTGGGATTGGAACTCCTAAAACCAAACATAAAGAATGGTGAGTTTCTAAAGAAAAGAGATGAAAAAAAAAACTAAACCATCAAAGAAGAAACTTACCGAGAAGAACCTTAAATTAAATAACTCAAACACTTTGGATAAACTAGAACCGTTCTACACCTCGATATCGAAATCACACTATATCTCACTACCCAAGTGTTTACAAAGCTTAAGATGATAAAGCTTTTATCCCAAAACCCTAGTGTTTCTCTCAAAATAATCTAAGCAACTTGGAGGCTCTGAACTGTGCTTGAAGAATGAATAAAATGGCTGAGTGAAGGGTTATTTATAGAGTTTGAGGAGTGAAACTGTCCTATTAAAAAAAATACTTAAATCTTTAAATAAACATGATTATAACAAGTCTCATGCTCTTAATGGTTCTGGAAGGTTCTAGAGTTTCTAGATCTTTCTTTTATTTAAACTTAATTCCTTAAATAAACTTGATTATGACAAGTGTTATCCTCTTAATGGTTCTGGAAGGTTCTAGAGTTTCTAGATCTTTCTTTTATTTAAACTTAATTAATTTCATTCTAACTATAATCCAAATTTAAATTTAAATAAAATAGAATCCTAACTTCTGTAAAAAAAAATCTCTAAATTATCTTATTAATATTTTTATTAAATAATTGAGAAATAATCTAACATAAAAAAATATCCCAACCTCTAACTTCCTAAATCTCATAACTCTAAACTCACCTATGGTAAAATCAACATAACTGGAGCTGTAGGATTCCAATTTAGACCATCTTTACTTTCTAGAAATACTATATTTCGAAATTCATAATATAATTGGGTCAAAAATAGGTCGGAAGTTACAGCACCCTAAAGTTATGAAATATCTATTTAATTATCTAAATAACAACCTAATCTACAAATATCTTGACTAACCATAAAATAACAAACTCTAATTTCCTAGGCTAATTTCGAACTTACTAAGCCCAAAATCTTATTGGGCTTTTGGGCTTTATGTAGGCTCGATCCATAACACTTTTTAATAATATCATAATTAGTTTATTCTTATCCAATCACCCCCTTTTTCACAAACAATGCTACTAATATCATAAACCTATACTATACTACAATAATCATAACTACTAAAAAAAATTAAACCTTATGTTATGTAGAGTCCCAGAATTTTACTTAGCTAGTTAGATATTAGTAGTAGTAGTAGTAGTAGTAGTAGCTAGTAGTAGTTATAGTCTGATAGTTACTATGGATTTCGGTTCAAGCCAGGACTTAGTTGAACACTCGTAGCAACACTTATAGATTTTATAAGTTTAACCTATAGTTTAAGAATATTAATTATAACATAAGGTTTGATTAATATAGCTGATTATAAAGATGTTATTTATTATACTATAAGGTTTAGATAGAATTAATAAGATCATGACACTTGTCGTGTGCATGTTTATTTAAGGATTTAATTATAGTTTAAATAAAAGAAAGCTCTAGAATCTTCTAAGACCATTAAGAGAATGGCATTTGTCACAATCTTGTTTATTTGAGGATTAAAGCATTTTAAGTGGATAATTCAAAAATAGAAGTTTCTAGAAGCTCTAGACTCTTCCAGAACTTGCTGGAATCTCGTATTACTCAGTCAAACCTGATTAATCAATTCAAATTATACTGAAAAAGTGCAATTACATGTTTAATATATTCACATATGTCGATATATCGCAGCATAGGAGCCGATGTATCGCCACACGGGGAATACGAAAAATACGTCAACTTCGCACATACGAAACGACGAGCACTCAGGACATAGGGCCAAGCGATATATCGCCTATGATGGGCGATATATCGGCCCTAGGGCCATATTTTCAAATGATGTTGAAAGCGAGCTTGATTCATTCCCTAACCTCTTAACTAGCCTCTAAACATTTTGACCGAGTCTTCAGCACCTGCTGAACGAATATTCAAATATTTTTCAATTAATACTCATTATTTTTATTCAAGCTAAAATGAGATAGTTCACTCCTTGAACTGTATAAATAGTACCTAGTACCCAGCCATTATTCTCATTCTTCAAGTTGTGTTCAGAGCCTTCAAGTTGCTAGGGTTACTATAGAGTGATAAACCCTTGGGTTGGGATAAAAGCTTTATCATCTTAAGATTTATAAACACTTGGGAAGTGAGATAAGTGAGTGTTTTCAATATCGAGGTGTAGTTCGGTGCTAGTACATTCAAAGGTATTCCTAATCTTAAGTTCATTTCTGTATGGTTCCTTAGTTTCCTTTAGTTTTCTTTACTCAAATCCTAACTCGTTGTTTCCATTCTTGGTTAGGTATTTAAGTTCTTTGAACTTAAGGTTTCTTTTCAGTAAGTTCTTCTTGGTGGTTTAGTTCATTTCTTTATCATCTCTTTCTTTAGAAATACTCACATTCTTATTGTTGGTTTTAGGAGTGTTCCAAATCTCGTCCTTGTTCTCACAAATCTCGGTGTTGGTAAGGAAAATAGGATAGATTTTGTATGTTTTTATGTTTTGGTATATGCTATGATTTATGTATTATATGTTTTAGTTTTTTTTAGCATATAAATTGTTTAGATAACAACCACATAAATTGTTTAGATAACAATCACATAATTTGTTTAGATAACAAATATATAACTTGTTTAGATAACAAGTCCCAATAATTTATTCCTTGGGCATATGATTGTTTAGATAACTAAGCCTCGTAAATTTATGGGCATATGATTGCTTAGCTAGCAAGCCCCAAGAAGTATGATGGCCATTATAATGCATGTTTTATAGTATATGTTTAGTAGTCTTATGTTTATGTTTTATGCTATATGTGCTAGTAGATTTTCCTTGTTGGGCATTAGGCTTATTCCTTTATTTTTATGTATGCAGGAAAATAGTTATGGCGACGGAAGGATTCTTGGCAGGTTGGTTTGTGTATTAAGGATGAAGGGATTCGATGGACTGCATGAACGATTCGAGGATGACGTTATTTTAGTCTCTTTAAATTATGTTTTATGTATTTTTCGCATTTAGTTTTGTAAACAATTTCCTTTAGTTTAAAGTTATGTTTTATTTTAAAACAATGGGATCTCATACCCCGCATTTATGTATTTCAATATTTACTTTGGATTTTTTAATAAAGTTGTGAATATTTCTTATGTATATTTTCTAAAAAATAGTAGCTAAGTCTAGTAGTTTTAATGGTCCAAGGTCTTAGAATTAGTTGGGTCATTATAGTTGGTATCATAGCAGCAGTTCATTCACATGAATTTCTCCTTGATACACATGCTCAAGCTCCGAATCTAACCGCCAATGTAAGTTTTTATGTGATAGATATTATGTTTATGTGTATAGCTAACGTTTTAGCCTTATGTTTTCAGTTAAGAATGAATGGAGCATTAACTTATGAGGATATCTGAGCCATTAATGCCTTTAAAAGAATTAGAGAACCAAGAAACACCGTAGGAGTGCTAGAAAGAATCACTCGAAGATTAGTCTTATTCCACAGGGAGATAGGTCACCTCCAAGAAACTATGCAAATCATGATGAGAGCTACAGAGCAATATGTTTTAGTGATTAGACTTTTTAAAGACTATCCTACTGTAATTGCAGCCTTAGAAGACATATGGGAGACAATAGATGATGAAGATGAATTACCAGTAGCTATGAGATATTATTTTCTCATACTTAGGTTCACCTCTAAGATGGAGTTCCAATTCACAAATGCGCAAAAACATAGAATCTTTACGAATCTTTCTCAAGGGCATTTTGAAGCTCAAGATAATGATGACTACGAAGAGATAGACGATGATATGTTAGATGAAGGATTAGATGTAGAAGATCCCAATTTCTAGAATAGATTAGTTTCTTTATTTATTATTTGTTTTCTTTTATGATTGTACTTAGTGAAAAACTGTTTTTCCAAATAAATATCAATGTTATTTTGATGACATGTATGAGTTTGATTTTTCTTTTGCAATCATAATAAATAATGACCAAGTTCGGTGAGGGTGGATACAAGTCAATGTAACAGGTTCCATATTGAGAGTTAGGGGGCCATAGTAGTGGGAACGATTTTACTGATCCCAGCCCTCCCTCAATATGATTAACTTTGGAACAACGATAAGTTTCGAGCCTGAGAATTAAGTCATATAGGATGATTAGAAACAGACTTAGAAAATAATAAAGATGGCTTATTTTTCTAAGTATAGAAACACACCCTAATCATAAAGAAGGCTTACATAATTTTCATAAGAAGACATAATAAATAGGTCCAAGCTATGTTTGCTTAGATTAAGTTTTGCCTTAGAGCCTATTAGGGTAAGTTCTAACATGTTTTTCTCAACTGTTAGAACTCCGCTGAAGATGTTGCTAAGAAGGTCTGCTCACACCAATGCCAATGCCTCCAACGCTGCTCCTGAGAGCAATGAAGCCCCTCCAGTTCGCAGAAGGGGACTACGTGCTACTGCCAACCGAAGTGCGCTGTCGCCGCCGCCACCGATTGACAACACTGTGGAAATTGCCAGACTATGACAGCAAGTTGAGGAATTACTGCAGCAACAGCGACAACAGGCTTAGCCTCAGACTCAGCCTCCGCCGCAACCAAAGCCACAGCAAATGGCTCCAGCTCCCCAACAAGTTGGTCCATATGGGGGATGGCCAATGGCAAACTATGCGCCATACCCAGCTCAGCACATGGTGCCAATTTATGAGCAATTTTGTAAGCAACACACTCCGAACTTTGAAGGGACAACAGACCCCTTCGAGGCGGAAGAATGGCTCATAAATGTGGAGCCAATCCTAGCGCACATGAATCTCGGCAACGCGGACCGCATATCCTGAGTTTCGTCTTTGCTTACGAAAGATGCTAGAATATGGTGGGACTTAGTTCAACAGACTCCGATGTCGCCACAATGGCTTGGACCAGATTTGTGGAGCTGTTCCAAAAAATGTACTACAATTCGGCAGTCATCGCTTCAAGGGTCGAGGAGTTCGCTGGTCTGAAGCAAAGGAGTTTATCAGTAGCAGAGTATGCTCGGCAGTTCAACCGATTAGCCAAGTTTGCACCAAAAATGGTTCCAACTGACTTTCTGAGGGTGACTAAGTTCGTTAGAGGACTTCGACCATAGATTGAGCTAGGGGTTAAGCTAGCAAACCTGGGCAATACTACCTATGCTGATGTTCTAGAAACGACAATAGAAGTAGAAAGGCTTCAGGCAAATGTTAGTAAAGAGGAGGCTAGTAAGCCTGAGCCTAAACAGCAGAGTCAACCTCAGAATGGTCAGAACAACAACCACAACAATAACAGCAATCAATACAGCAACAATAATGGTCAGAAAAGAAAGCATCTTGACAACAAGCAGTCCGACAATGATAAAAGGGCATAGACGAACAATGGAGGTGATCGGCTAGGTTATGTAGAATACCCACAATGTGCTAAGTTCCAAAATAAACATCCTAGTGAGTGTCATGCAAACACCAAGGGATGCTTCAACTGTGGTCAGGAAGGTCACCAAAAGAGGCAGTGTCCCCAGCTCAAGCCAGAGGGAAAAAGGGAAGACAAGATGGTTCCTGCCAAGGTTTTTACCTTAACCCAAGGAGAAGCTGACGCTAGCAATAAAGTAGTTACAGGTCAAGTTTCTATCCTCAATAATGTATGTTCTGTATTATTTGATTCGGGAGCCACTCACTCGTATATCTCGTTAGGAATGATAGATAAATTAGACAAACCTTGTGAAAGATTTAGAACTAGGTTTGTAACAGAGTTGCCTTTGAGCAAAGTAGTCCTATCATCACGGATAATACGAGGCGTACCAATCAAGATTGAGGAAGTAGAACTAGAAGGAGACTTGATAGAACTGGAGATCAAAGACTTTGACGTGATACTAGGCATGGACTGGCTAGCAAGGCATGGCGCAACCATCAACTGCAAATGTAAGAAAGTGACATTCGAGACTCCTGACGTCCAGATATTATGCTTTATGGGACAAGTTTCAGGATTACGCACACCGCTTATATCATCTCTCAAAGCTCTGAGGATGATAGAAGAAGGATGCCAAGCATTCTTATCCAGCGTCACGAATGTGGTAAAGGAAACACCACTAAAGGTTGGAGACGTCCACATTGTAAAGGAATTTTCAGAAGTATTTCCCGACGACTTACCAGGGTTGCCGCCGACTCGGGAAATTGACTTCACAATCGAATTAGTACCGGGAATTGAGCCTATCTCCAAGGCACCATACTGGATGGCACCTACCGAACTCAAGGAGTTAAAGACGTAGCTACAAGAACTCCTAGACTTGGGTTTCATTAGACTGAGCCATTCGCCATGGGGAGCACCGGTTCTATTTGTAAAGAAGAAGGATAGAAGCATGCGAATGTGCATAGATTACTGTGAGCTGAATAAGGTGACGATTAAGAATAAGTACCTGCTACCTCGGATTGGCGACTTATTTGATCAACTCTGAGGAGCGACCGTGTTCTCAAAGATCTATTTATGGTCCGGGTATCATCAGCTCAAGGTACGGGAAGAGGATATTCCCAAGACAGCCTTTAGAACTCGTTATGGGCATTACGAGTTTTTAATTATGTCTTTCGGTCTCACCAACGCTCCAGCCGTGTTTATAGATTTAATGAATAGGGTCTTTAAGGACTACTTGGATAAATTTTTTGTATTATTCATCGATGACAGCTTGGTGTACTCAAAGGATGAAGTCAAGCATGAAAAACATTTAAGGTTGATCTTGCTATGACTAAAGGAGCATCAACTTTACGCTAAGTTCAAGAAGTGCGAATTTTGGCTTTCGCAAGTAGCATTCCTCAGACACATTATATCCAAGGATGGAGTTGCAGTAGACCCATCTAAGGTAGAGGCTGTGAAGGATTGGCCAAGACCAAAGAATGCATCAGAGGTAAAAAGCTTTCTGGGATTAGCAGGTTATTATCGGAGGTTTGTAGAGGGCTTTTCTAAGATAGCCACTCCACTCACCAACCTGACCCAGAAGCAACAAAGGTTCAATTGGACTGATAAGTGTGAAGAGAGCTTCCAATTTCTTAAAGATAAGCTGTGCTCAGCACCAGTACTTTGTGTACCGACACCCAATGACAAGTTTGTAGTCTACTGCGATGCATCGAAGCAAGGGTTGGGTTGTGTGATGATGCAAAATGAAAAGGTGATAGCCTATGCCACAAGGCAGCTGAAGGAATATGAACAACGCTATCCAACACACGATATGGAGTTGGCAGCGGTGGTCTTTGCGTTTAAAAATATGGTGGCACTATCTTTATGGAGAACGGTGTGAGATTTATACAGACCACAAAAGCTTAAAGTATTTCTTCACTCAGAAGGAGCTCAACATGAGGCAGCGCAGGTGGTTAGAATTAGTGAAGGATTATGACTGCGAAATCCTATACCACCTGAGAAAGGCAAATGTAGTTGCTGATGCGCTAAGTAGGAAGAGTTATGGAAGTCTAGCAGCACTAGCCGGAATAGAAAAGCCGCTACAGTAGGAGTTTATCAGTGCCGGAATAAAAGTAATCATCGGTAAGCTAGCTAACTTGTCTATCCAGTCAAGTCTGTTAGAAGAAATCGGATCAGACAAGGGCATGATGACACATTAGTAGCACATATGGATGCAGTTTAAGAAGATAAGGCCACATATTTCTCGATATCAGGGCAGGGGTTATTAAGCTATAAGGATTGGGTATGCGTGCAGAATGATAAAGGGGTTAAGATGAAGATCTTAGAAGAAGCGCACAGTACCCCGTACTTAGTTCGCCCAGGGTCAACCAAGATGACTCACGACATTAAGGCAATATATTGGTGGCCGGGAATGAAGAAAGATATAGTAGAATTTGTGTCTAAATGTTTAGTATGCCAGCAAGTGAAAGCAGAACATCAGCGGCCTGCAGGCTTATTGCAACCACTTAGAATTCCAGAATGGAAATGGGATGATATAGCCATGGATTTCGTGACGGGTTTTCCACAAACAAGTAAGCAGCATGATTCGGCTTAGGTAGTAATAGATAGACTAACCAAGTCAGCTCATTTCCTGCCTGTCAAGACTACGTATACCACATATCAGTACGCAGATGTTTATGTTCGAGAAATAGTACGACTGCATGGAATCCCTAAGACTATAGTGTCCGATAGAGGATCGATGTTTACATCGAGATTTTGGGGAAGTTTGCAGCAAGCTATGGGTACCAAGTTAAGTCTTAGTACGGCATTTCATCCTTAGATAGACGGTCAGTCCGAATGTACCATACAGATTTTACAAGATATGTTGCGCACTTGTGTACTTGATTTCAGAGGATCATGGAGTAAGTATTTTCCACTGATAGAATTCTCCTACAACAATAGCTACCAGTCAACGATCGAGATGGCGCCTTATGAGTTACTTTATGGAAGAAGGTGTCGATCGCCGTTACATTGGGATGAGGTAGGATAAAGGAAACTTCTTGGTCCCGAAGCTGTTAGAAAAGCTCAGGAAGCAGTAGCGCTGATTCGAAAGCGTATGCTCGTTGCTCAAAGCCATCATAAAAGTTATGCGGATGGCAAGCGGCGTGATGTGGAATTCAAGGTCGGAAATCAAGTCTTCCTAAGGATATCTCCTATGAAAGGTGTGAAGCGGTTTGGGAAGAAAGGCAAGCTTAGTCCCTGGTTTATAGTTCCTTTCAAGATATTGGACAAAGTGGGAGCAGTTGCATATAGATTAGCCCTACCGCTAGCTCTAACAGATAGCCTCAATGTGTTCCACATCTCGATGCTATGAAAGTATGTGTCAGACCCATCTCACGTCCTCAAGTACGATACAATAGCACTCCAGAAAGACTTGAGTTACGAGGAATGACCAGTTAGCATCCTACATAGAGGGATGAAGCAATTACAATCCAAGAGTTTTCCGATAGTCAAAGTCCTATGGAGTAATAGTTTTGAACAGGAGGCAACGTGGAAGTTGGAGGGGGAAATGTTAGCCCAGTATCTGGAATTGTTTGGTAAGTAAATTTCGAGGACGAAATTCTTTTTAGTAGGGGAGAATTGTAGAGTCCCAGAATTTTACTTAGCTAGTTAGATAGTAGTAGTAGTAGTTATAGTATGATAGTTATTGTGGATTTTGGTTCAAGCCAAGACTTAGTTGAACACTCATAGCAACACTTATAGATTTTATAAGTTTAACCTATAGTTTAAGAATATTAATTATAACATAAGGTTTGATTAATATAGCTGATTATAAAGATGTTATTTATTATACTATAAGGTTTAGATAGAATTAATAAGATCATGACACTTGTCGTGTGTATGTTTATTTAAGGATTTAATTATAATTTAAATAAAAGAAAGTTCAATAAAGCTCTAGAATCTTCTAAGACCATTAAGAGCATGACATTTGTCACAATCTTGTTTATTTGAGTATTTAAGCATTTTAAGTGGATAATTCAAAAATAGAAGTTTCTAGAAGCTCTAGACTCTTCCAGAACTTGCTGGAATCTCGTATTACTCAGTCAAACCTAATTAATCAATTCAAATTATGCTTAAAAAGTGCAATTACGAGTTTAATATATTCACGTATGCTGATATATCACAGCATAGGAGCCGATATATCGCCACACGGGGAATACGAAAAACACGTCAACTTCGCACAAACGAAACAACGAGCACTCGGGACATAAGGCCAGGCGATATATTGCCTATGATGGGCGATATATCGGCCCTAGGGCCATATTTTCAAATGATGTTGAAACCGAGCTTGATTCATTCCCTAACCTCTTGACTAGCCTCTAAACGTTTTGATCGAGTCTTCAGCACCTGCTGAACGAATATTCAAATAGTTTTCAATTAATACTCATTATTTTTATTCAAGCTAAAATGAGATAGTTCACTCCTTGAACTCTATAAATAGTACCTAGTACCCAGCCATTATTCTCATTCTTCAAGTTGTGTTCAGAGCCTTCAAGTTGGTAGGGTTACTATAGAGTGATAAACACTTGGGTTGGGATAAAAGCTTTATCATCTTAAGATTTATAAACACTTGGGAAGTGAGATAAGTGAGTGTTTTCAATATCGAGGTGTAGTTCGGTGCTAGTACATTCAAAGGTATTCCTAATCTTAAGTTCATTTCTGTATGGTTCCTTAGTTTCCTTTAGTTTTCTTTACTCAAATCCTAACTCGTTGTTTCCATTCTTGGTTAGGTATTTAAGTTCTTTGAACTTAAGGTTTCTTTTCAGTAAGTTCTTCTTGGTGGTTTAGTTCATTTCTTTATCATCTCTTTCTTTAGAAATACTCACATTCTTATTGTTGGTTTTAGGAGTGTTCCAAATCTCGTCCTTGTTCTCACAAATCTCGGTGTTGGTAAGGAAAATAGGATAGATTTTGTATGTTTTTATGTTTTGGTATATGCTATGATTTATGTATTATATGTTTTAGTTTTTTTTAGCATATAAATTGTTTAGATAACAACCACATAAATTGTTTAGATAACAATCACATAATTTGTTTAGATAACAAATATATAACTTGTTTAGATAACAAGTCCCAATAATTTATTCCTTGGGCATATGATTGTTTAGATAACGAGCCCCATAAATTTATATGACTTGTTTAGATAACTAAGCCCCATAAATTTATGGGCATATGATTGCTTAGCTAGCAAGCCCCAAGAAGTATGATGGCCATTATAATGCATGTTTTATAGTATATGTTTAGTAGTCTTATGTTTATGTTTTATGCTATATGTGCTAGTAGATTTTCCTTGTTGGGCATTAGGCTTATTCCTTTATTTTTATGTATGCAAGAAAATAGTTATCGCAGCGGAAGGATTCTTGGCTGGTTGGTTTGTGTATTAAGGATGAAGGGATTCGATGGACTGCGTGAACGATTCGAGGACGACGTTATTTTAGTCTCTTTAAATTATGTTTTATGTATTTTTCGCATTTAGTTTTTTAAACAATTTCCTTTAGTTTAAAGTTATGTTTTAATTTAAAACAATGGGATTACATACCCTGCATTTATGTATTTCAATATTTACTTTGGAGTTTTTAATAAAGTTGTGAATATTTCTTATGTATGTTTTCTCAAAAATAGTAGCTAAGTCTAGTAGTTTTAATGGTCCAAGATCTTAGAATTAGTTGGGTCATTACATGTTGTAATTAATATTTCTAAACTATAGGTTAAACTTATAAAATCCATAACTATTGCTATGAGTATCCAACTAAATCCCGGCTTGAACCAATATCCGCTAAAACTAACATACTATAAGCTATTACTACCTACTACTACTGCTATCTAACTAAGTAAAATTTCGGGACGCTACACATACTATAAACTAGTAATGTGTTCCAAGTAATTCTCAAAATATGATATGATATAAGATAGAAAAAGAATATAAACAAGCCTAAAGACTTTTCATAAACTTTTTGATAGAATTCCATACCATAACAAATACGAGTCAAGGGAATGGACCCTTGTCCTTTGATTTCCTTATAAAGAACACGACGAGCATAAATACCTTCTTTAACTTATATTTTGATGGATTGAATGTCTTTCATAAAGAATCAGAGGAAGATTCGATGATTTTTTCTAGGAAATCCCCAACGAAAAATTCACACTATTCCTTCTTTTAGATCAAATCGATCATAACCACTACCCACATTCCACGAAATTGTGTACCACAAATAGGAACTAAAAAACAAAAAAATATGCTGATTTGGGTCGGGCATACTCGATTTTCATTTTCAACCTTTAAAGATTAAAGAAAGAAAAAGAAAGAGTAAGGCCATTCCATTATTTTTTTTCAACAAGTTTTGATCTTATCTTGCTAATGATCTAGATTCCTATCAAGATCTAGAAATGTAAAGTCTAAGGAAAAAGGAAAAAAAAAGGTAAAGAAAAGAAATTCTTCGATTTCTTCTGGAAGCAGATGAATAATCATCTGCTTCTCACGTTCCGTGAATAGCCGGGACATTGAGGAATATCCAGAAAGACATTTAGGGGGAAAGAATTGTCTTTTATGTATACTTTCTGCGGTTCCATTGCAAAGCAGCACCCAATACCCCTGCAACTCCCATCATATGAAATGGGTTCAATGTCCAATTATGAAACCCTTGGAAAAAGAGGATGAATTGAAATATAACTGCTACACCAAAACTTGGTGCAAAGAACCAACCAGACTGAGTTATCAGTATTTATCAAAGTTGTTCCTATCTAACGAAACGCTATTGGATCAAATGACAAAGACATTGTTGAGAAAAAGATGGATTTTCCCGGATGAAATGGTTGTTTCTATCTGCTACAATAATGAATCATTGGTTTAACTGAATAACTAAATAAAATAGATAGACATTTCTCTTTTTTAGTTAGGGATAGTTACTCTATATATTTTGATATTGAAAATCAAATTTTTGAGATTGACAACGACCCTTCTTTTCTAAGTGAACCAGAAAATTCTTTTTGAAAATTCAAGTGGCTGAAGCCGAAATGAAGGAAAAATAAAGAGTAAAGTTAGTGCATCGACATAACGAAGCTCCCTACCACGGAACAGATAGGCCAGTAGCTAGGGGCTTGTCTATTACTAAGGAGAAAAAAATGAAGAAATCAAGGGAAAAATCTATATAGGGGTCGGCCCAGTGAGACTAAGCTCAGGCCGACCACCATAGGACTTCCCTAGATTTGGAAAATTTGATCGAAGTCTTAAAGTGGGGGTCGGCCTAGTGGAACTAAGCCTAGGCCGACCACCCTGAGTCATTGAGCTTACAAAACGTAAAAGAAAAGACCTAGGTGGTTGGCCTAGGCCTAGGCCGACCACCCTAGGATATTAGAGACCCAATAACGTGCAAAAAAGAAGACTAGGTGGTCAGCCTAAGCTTAGGCGACCACCCTAGGGATTGAGGAACACTTTGGCGCATCAAGGAGACAAAGAGGAGCTAAGGTGGTCGACCTACCATCTTAGGCCGACCACCCTGAGGATTTAAACTCCAGAAAATCGCAAAAAGGCTAGGGTTCAAGTCTCCAAAATATTGTGCAACACAAGGAGGATCTAGGGTCAACCAAAAATGAGGATCTGAAACCCTAGAAATTTCCTATGCTAGGGCACATAAGCCTGGAAATTGCCTAGCCAAGAAAACCCTAGGGGTAGTCAGCCTAAACCCTAATTCCATAAGCCTGGAAATTGCACAGGCTAAGGAAACCTAGGATGGTCGACCTATGAGGGAATTTGAAGACCTGGAAATTGCCTATGGCTAGATGGGGAACCCTGGAAATCATTCAATCCTAATTTCCTAAGTCTGGAAATCACCTAAGCCAATGAATCTAGTGGGTAGTCAGCCTATAGGGATCTAAACCCTAAGCATTACACAAAGAGGGGTAAAGAACAAGCCAATTTTTTTTTTATTATTAAAGAACAGTCTTTGATTTAAACAAGTCAATTATTTTGGATAAGAATACTTATCAAAGAGGAGACACACAGAGTTGAAGAAGAATTGGAGAATTCCAAAGCTTAGAACTTCTTAAAGGAGGCGCATGGGTCAAGAATCTAATGAGTGAGGCCCTACTTATAGCCTCTCAGGCTAATCATATTTTTAGGAATTCAAAATCCTTGAAAAATATCTGGTATGGTTAAAAATTCAAATTCCTTGAAAAATATCTATATTTTTAGGAATTCTAAATTCCTTTAAAAATATCTTATATTTTTAGGAATTCAAATTCCTTGAAAAATATTTTATATTTTTAGGATTTCAAAACTCCTTGAAAAATATATTATATTTTTAAGACTTCAAATTCCCTTGAAAAATATACTAGATTTTTAAGAAATTAATTTTCCTTGAAAACTCTAGTTATTTTTAGGAATTACAAATTATCCTTGAAAAATTAGTGCTGAGCAAATTACCGATAGTTGATGAAAATACTACATAATGTTCCGAGGGACTTTACTTTTAGAGTATTGCTACGATATGTTTCTCGGGCCAGATCAAGTTTACCGTAATGTTGAACACATTACGATAAACTTGGGGGGAAAATGTTATCCCTCAAAAATTCAGGGATGACGTGGTGAATGAGAAAGCGGCACGTGGCATCACAAATCAGGGAAAAACGTTGAAGTATTGAAAAAAGGCCGATAAGCAAAAAAGATAGGTCCAGGACCTATAGGGAAGTCGACCAAGCCTAAACTCCCTAGGGGTGGTCGGCCTGACCCCAACCCCTAAGGGTGGTTAACTTGAGATGTTCAAAAGCCACATGGGTGGTCGCCCACCCTATTCTTCATAGGGTGGTCGGCCTAAACTCCCAAATACACTTTGTTGGATAAAGTTCACACTCGTTCAAGTTGAAATCATCAGGCCTAGCACCCGGAGGATCAGCAGGCCTAGTACCTAGAGGATCAACAGATCTAGCACCCAGAGGGTCATCAGGCCTAGCACCCAAGCTCTGAAGGGTCATCGAGCCTAGCACCCAAGTCTCATAGACCAACCGAGACTTAGCATTTTCCCATAGGTTTCAATCGTGCATTGTCTACCATGATCCAGAGAAACAACGAGAAGACCCACGATCTCATAATCATGGGGAGGTGGACACGTATCTCCACTACCTAATAATCATGTACCAAACTACGATCCCAGTATTACTAATCATGTAACAGCCCCTGGGTACTATAAATGAAGGACCCAGGACTTCATTAAAGGGGATCTGACGAATATTTTGGGAGAAACTTTGGGCAAATTAGTAACGAGGGAATACTTTTGTTCATCAATGTAATTGTCTATCGAGTGATTCAATACTAAAAACTAAGTGGATTAGGTTATTACTGTTCATTAGAACAGGGCTGAACCACTATAAAATTTTTGTGTGTTTGTTTAAGATATTTGTACTCTTTCGTATATTATATTTATTTCGTTCAAAATGTGTCATATACTGTACATACGATCGTTGGCCAATTGCACAGGTCAAATATATATTTATATATATAAAATAAAATATATTTATGTTATTATATACATTTTACTAAGAAGGAAAAACTTATTTTTCTTATGATATACATTATATATAATAGTTATATTTGGTTAGTTTTTTGTTTCCTTTATATTAAAACTAGGTAAGTGCTGAGTGAGCTCAATTCAAATTGTCTTTTAAGTAAAAATTACTTATTTTGGCAAAACAAGCTTTGTTTTTTAAAAAATTACTTATACGAGGAATTTAATTTTTAAAATAATAAAAAAAGGTGCAATGAATTAGAATGGCAATACATTTAGCCCGTTCGGTAACCCTTAAAAAAATATTTTTTTAATTAAAAATCTGAAAATATGGTTAGGAAGCATGTTCGACGATTCAATTTTTTTATTTTTTTAATTAAAATCAAAATTAATTAAATTTTGAAAACATAATTTTGAAGCTTTTAAAAAAAATTAGAACATATTTTCATTTGGTTCTCTCGTCTTCCTCACCTTCCTCAAGCAGCAAAGCCCAATAATGGCGATTTCTTCCTCTAGCTTCCACTCTCCACTCTAATTTCTTCAAGTAAGATTATCATCTCATTCTCTTGTCTTTGTGATCTATATCTCACTCTCTTTCTCCCTATATCCCTCTCTTATATCTCTAAGATTTGTTTCTCACTCTCTTTTAGTTTAAATTTTAGATTTGTGCAAGAATAGGTTCTTAGAGGAAGATTTTATGTTATTAAGGTATGAAGTTCTGTCATTTTCAATTTTAGGTCTGTGCCATTGAAATTGTTTTGTATTTCTCTTATTTCTGCTCTTAATGTTTTTTTTTATGCTATTTCTCTCTATCTCTTGTCAATCTGTAATGTGTCGTTTATTTAGTGTTAGGGTTTTGCACAAAATTTGGGTTGGACTTGTTTGATGGTCTACAGAACTGGGTTTTGAATTTGATGCTTTTGGTTTTCTGTTTGTGTATTGTATCAGTATTTTGTATGTCTATTTCATTGAATCTATGATTTTAGTGTTCAATATCTTGAGTACGTATTGTGTTAGTATTTTGAATTCGTATGTTATTGAGTTTTGTAAGGTTAATAAAATTTGTACAGTTGACTCCATTGGTTGATGGATCTTGATATTAATGGGTCAACTTTACGAGGGAAGAATCATCGAAAATGGTGTTGTCTTCTTTATTACGTGTGTTGATAGCGTGAATTGCAACTCTTCTTTGCTAGTATACTTTTTTGTAAGAGATGTTGAACGCTGTTTTGATGAACCTAAAATAGTTTGAATTAGGACAGATCAATTTTACATTTTTCCCCTTCCTTTTTTAGCTGCAAAAACAAGTGTATTTACATTTATTAGTTTTGGATCTCAATTATCAGTACATTCTATTTTTTAGTTTTCATTAAGCATGTAGAAATAATTCCTATGTTTAAAGAATAATGGATTAAGCCTTTCTAGCAATTTATACTCATAAATTCATTTTAGTTTTATATTTTATTGATATTAATATATATATATTTATATTTGTGCATGTATAGATATACAATTCAAATTTGTGAATATGATGTCTTATAGCTTTTGTGGTTAGAACTTGAAAGCAGTAAACAATTTTATGCAAGTGTGAGATTGGATATCCTATTTTCTACTTCTCTAGTTATCAAATATACTATGTTGACTATAAGCATCCTTATGCACTTTCACCATTTATTCATTTTTCTCTTTTTTCCCTTTTAACAACAAATTCACTGAATTATGTGCTTGTTTTAAATATGGAACAAGAGGAGATTTGTTAGCATCACTGTAAAAAATATATTGTTGTATGTACAACTTTGTACCTTAGGCATTGTTTTACATTCATAGATATTTATTTTTTCGGGGTTGTGCTGATATTGTAACCAAACGTTAATTCTTAATGCTCACCATTGTGGTATTTAAGCCTTTTGCCTTTGTCAAGTGTTTAATTTGGTGTTGCTTGACCTCCACTCTCATGAGAGAAAAGAAGTGTGTTCACGTGCCTTTGCAACTTAGTAGAAGGCCATTTATAAATTTGAAATATGTGAAATGAGTAATCACAACATAAACTTGCTTACAACTGAATATTGATTATTAGTTAATTCTAAATAATCAAATGAATATCTTTCCATATTTTTGTTTGTGAATGTTTTGTACATTTGCATTAGCAGCTTGTGCATTGTAGCCCATTTTGGAGGTCTGCCAACTCCTATCCTAGCATGCCCTTTTAGTTGTTTATATATTGATTCTTATGCCGAGAATTTGTGTTTGATGAGCTATGTATCGATTTTTATGAACCTTTTTCTGGTTTGGTTTGCACAAGGCATTGTATTTTACTTTTATTTTCTTGTTGCTTTGAGTTGTTTGTTTTTTGTTATGTTTATTTTAAATATCTTATCTAGTTTGTTCTTGATCTGGTTTTACTAGTTTCTTGTGTTGTTTTTGGATAACAAATATATGGCATAT
The DNA here is from genome assembly GCF_963169125.1 of Humulus lupulus. Taxonomy (NCBI): domain Eukaryota; kingdom Viridiplantae; phylum Streptophyta; class Magnoliopsida; order Rosales; family Cannabaceae; genus Humulus; species Humulus lupulus. The sequence goes on from NC_084799.1 coordinate 52,998,659, forward strand.
ATCTAGCTTCTTATTGTTGTTCTTGAAATGACTGTTTCTTTGTCATTTCCTTTGGAGACTTATGTTTGGACTCAAAGACATGAAGAAATTTATATTGAAATTATGGAAGAAGAAGTTTTAAAGGGAAATAAGAATACCACAACCTTTACAAAGCAATCATGGAAACATATAAAGGAAGAGCTTTATGCATGAGCACAAAGAAATTATAGTGATATGCAACTAAGGAACAAATACAATCAATTAAAGCAAAAGCATAAGGATTTTAAGTCTTTACTGAAAAAGACTGGTATGGGATACAATGCAGTGACTGGACAAGTTAGTTCGACTGGTGAAGTTTGGGATAAACTTATTCGGGTAAAAATTATTTAAAATAGATTTTATGCTTGTTTTATTTTAATATGTATTGGTATATTTTATCATTATAGTTTCACTTCATGTAGGTTAAAAAGTATGCTAAAAGATTTAGAAAGAAATGTTGTAAGTTTTATGAGAAATTATGCACTATCTTTGGTGATTACACTACAACTGGTTCCAATGTTCATCCTTCAACTCGAAGTCCTTTTAATGATGATGATGATGATGATGATGCAACATTGATAAGTCCTTCTACTAGGAATGAAGAAAGTGGTTTTGATGAGGATGGTAGCAAAAGAAGAGGTAAATCAAACGCCATTTCGAACTCTCGATCAGTAAAAAGAGCAAAGTTTTCATTAACTTTGGCAGATGCACTGGTGACATATAATGAAACTACAAAGTGAAAGACAGAATTAATAGAGAGATCAATGGCAACATCTGCATCACATTACTTATTGAATGAGAGTGTTGAAGCTCTTAATCAAATCAATGACATTAGGGGAGAAGTATACGCAAAAGCTATTGAGAAGTTTGAGGTGTCTAGAGCAGTGTTTCTAAAGATGCCAAAGCATAGAAGAATAGATTGGTTGCTGAATTTGAAGTGAAAAGTTTAGACTTTGTTTAGTTATGAACTAGATGACTTTGCTTAGCTATGAAATGAAAAGTTTAGTTTTGTTTAGCTATCGACTGAATAAATTTGTTTAGATATTGACTGGATGACTTTGTTAGCCATTTATTAGATGACTTTGTTTAGCTATTGACTAGATGACTTTGTTAGTTATTGACTGAATAACTTTATTTAACTATTGACTGGATGACTTGTTTAGCTTATTTTGTTTTATGGTTTGAGTTGGATTTTGAAAGTGCACAAATTTAATCAAATGTTTATATATTTCGATGGTTTGAGTTGGATTTTGTTTAGCTATTGATTGGATGACTTTGACTTTCAGTGTTTATATATTTCTATATATTGAATGTAAAATTTAAATATTTTTTCTACTATTAGGGTAAAATGTCTTTAAACATTGTTCGGTTCAACAAGGATAATTTACTGGACGATTCAGATGATGAGTTTGGAGAGATTTTGCTATATTTTGCTTGCGAGGAATATAATCAATTATATCTATCTAAGCGACCTTGCAGAAATTCAGCACTTCCAGGCCATGAATACGTTATGGAAGTGTTGCATGACCATTGGAGTAGGTGTTATGTTTGTTCAGAATGAACAAAGATATCTTCAAACTATTTTGTGGTGTTCTAAAATAATTTTTTTTATTGAAGAATTCACGATATATGTCTGTTGAAGAACAAGTGGCTATGTTCTTATTTGTGATTGACCATAATGAATGACATCGTGTGGTTGCTGAATGATTTCAACACTCCATTTCAACCACTTCTCATTATTTTAGGAAGGTTTTAAAGGCAGTATGTCATTTATCCAAAGAACTAATTACTTCGGCTATTCGATTCAATCCAAGATAATATCCATTTTTTAAGGTACAAAAATTTGAATTATTTTTTTCCTTTCTTTCAATATTCAATATAAAAATTCCTCTCATTTATTTTGTATTTTAGAATTGTGTTGGAGCTATAGATGAGACTCATATTTCTGCGCGTGTTCCAATTGATGAACAAATACCATATCGAGGTCGGAAAGTGGATACAACTCGGAACGTTATGTGTGTATGTTCATTTAACATGAAGTTTACATATGTTGTCCCTAGATGGGAATGATCAGCTAATGATGCACGAATTCTTCTAGAATGTGTCACAAACCCAAATTATGGATTTCCAATGTCGCCCCAAGGTAAGTGTTTATCAAACTTATTATGTTGATTGATATATTAAATATCTATATGTAAACACTAACACGAATTATCGTTAGATCAAGAAAATATTATCTTGTTGATTCTGGCTATACAAACATGCATGTTTATTTTTTTGCCATATCGAGGGGAAATGTATCATTTGGGCCAATACACAGATCTTAATCCCATGGGAAGAAATGCACTTTTTCAATTATCGACACTCTTCCTTGAGAAATGTCATTGAGCGGTGTTGAAGGAGTGTTGAAGGCTCTCTTTCCAATCCCAAAGAAAATGTCTTCATATGATCTAAGAATGCAAAAGTACATTGTCATTGCTTGTTTGGGATTCACAATTTTATAAGGACTAATGCAGATGTGTATTTTGATGGAGGTGAAAGAAATTTTGAAGTACAGGCAACTACTTTACAAAACACAAATGGAACTTTGACTGATAGTGTATAGTTCAATATTTCCATAACTCATATACGTGAAATGACTAATGTTCGTGATGAAATTGTTAATCATATATGGAGAGCTAATCGACGATAGTGAGATTGAGTAAAGACATTACTTGATGGTTATGACTCGTTTAATATTTTTCTTTAAGTTTGGACAATTATCAGTTCATACGTTTTTATTTTATTATGTAAACTTTATTGATCTTGTGTTATCTCATAGATTGATATTAGTTTTAAAATTTGAGATTACTTGGATATTATTAATATAATCTTTTTTTTACTAAAATTTTCTTATTGTGTTTTTTTGAAATAGTAGTCACAAAAAATATTTTTTTTAATTTAGAAAATAAAAATATGTCTACCAAGCATGTTTTTTATTTTCTATTTTTTTTAAAATAAAAATAAAAGTTACCAAACACATTTTTATTTTATGAAAATAAAAAAAATAAAACAAAAATATATTTTTATTTTTTAGTTTAAAAAATTTTAAAACAAAAAATTTACCAAATGCAACTAATTGGGACTGTTGAGTAGTCATTAACTAATGAGTTTTTTTATTTATTTAAATAGGTTTTGGATAATAAAAATACAAAAGGTGTTTGGTAAACATATTTCCATTTCTTGTTTTTTATAATTCACAATAGAATTAATTAAATTTTGAAAACATACTTTTTTTTACTTTTAATTTTTTTTTCTTTCCTTTTCTCGATTTCTTCAAGCAGCCATGGGTCTTTCCTTTCAAGCATCCATATTTTCAAGTAAATGCTATTAAGTTAATAAAAATTACCAAGTATTTTTTGATTTTTTAAAAAAAAAATAAAAATAAATATTTAGTAAAAATAAAAACATATTATGGCCAAACATTGTTACCAAACATATTTTTTATTATTTAAAAATAAAAAATAAAAAAATATTTCAATTTTTGTATTTAAAAAATTAAAAAAACAAAAATTTTAACGAACCCAACCAATATTAAACAAATTTAATGGAGTATATTTAGTAATTGTATTTATTTTTTAATACTTATTATGGCCATGACCCGATTGAAACCCATGCCCGGAAGAATTGGATAACTTCCTTCCAAGACAGGGAAGGAATGTAAAATTTAGGGGTGATAATGAAAATATAAACTATCAATATTCTTTTACACATTTTTAAGAAATCTTTGTGGAGCAAAATACAAATTTCATAAAATTATAGCCCAAAGTCACTACTCATCTCCAGTCTCCACTCTCCAGATGCACATTCAGCGAATCAGTGTACAGTTTGTTCATCAGCCAATATATAGATTTAAATATTCAATATCAAAGTTGATCAATTAAAGGGACTACTACAAACCAGATTAAATATTACTTCGATACATACGTATTTATCTTATATATAAATATATCTATAGACATTTTCATCGACTTTCTACTTTGTCAGATCGTCCATGGCTTCTTCCACCAGCAAAATTGAATCTGATGGTGAAGATGAAGACCATGAAGAAGAGGTTCTTCCTCCATTAATCTTGTTATTCTATTTTAAACTCAAATTCATTTTCAGTAAAGAACACTGACTGTTTACGCTATAATTGAAATCTTGGCAGGTTGAGCATTTTGATGATTTCACTCTCGCCTCTTCATGGGAAAGGTAATTTTTAATTTCACATACACATGTAATTTATATATATGAGTTCGTTTTTGAGGTTTATGTACGGACATGTAAATTGGGATATTTACACTTGGCTTTGGGTGGATAATTTCGTTTCTTTATTTTATATATATGTATATATATATATATATATATATACATATTTAGGTTTATATCTGAAATAGAGGCAATTTGTCGGCAGTGGATGGCTGACGGTCCAAAGAATCTTTTGGTAGGTTTTGGAAAATAGACAATATGAGCATATGCATTTTGAGTTTTCAATGGAAGTAGTACTGTGTTATCTTACTTCATAGTTCATTTTGCCCCAGTGATTGTTATGCATTTCATTTGGTTGTAGAAAAAGAATGCAGTTCAGTTGGAGTCCTTCGAGGGTTTATTTAGGGTCAAATCTGAGTTGAAGGATGTCACGAAAAGTTATTCCATGGAATTCTACTTTCATTCCAACAGTGATGGTATTCCTCATTGTTATTTTTTAACGGTTTGTAATTTGATTATCAGTATGTAAATGAGAATAATATGTTATACTGGTTTTACAGTCAAAACTATGGACTGGAATTCTATGTCACATGATCTACAGTTGTGCTTTGGGGTGAAGGAGTTTTTGGTATGCTTCAACTCCGCTTCGCTGTATATCTTTCTTGCTGTGTGTGGGGATGTATATATATATATATATAATGTATATGTGTCTCTTTGTCTATTATTCATGGTGCTTTCACTGTTTTTACACATGTTGCGTGTCCATAATCAGGTAATCGCTCCTCAAAGTGCAAGTGGAGTGGTTCTTGATGCACCCGAGGCTAGCAAGCTACTAAGCGCCGTTGCAATTGCTTTATCTAATTGTTCAAGGTATGGTCTCTTTTTCGTAACATTTTTTTTTATTGTAAAATTGAATGAAGCATGGAAGAAAGCATGCCTCAACTGTCTCTACAGTGCACCTGTACAAATTATAGTGTTCCCTAATAGTGTTCAAGTTTGGATTTTAAGGGTTTTGGATTGCTAGGGAAAACTCAGCTCAAACTGAGACAGAGGCAATAGCATTTCATATATATAGACAAGATACAGAAAACAATCAGCCAATGGCTGGAGTACACGACAGCAGCAATTCTAAGAGGAAAATGTTCTAGAACAAAATATCTAAGAGCGAGTACAATGAGGTACAGAGGTCCATAGGTAAAGTAGGACAACACCCAATACTATACTAAGATAGTAAAAATTCATTGTCTAACACCACCCCTCAAAACAAAGGGTGTAGTTGCACCCTGAGTTTGTCAACTAGAAATCTGAACCGAGTGTGAGATAGGCCTTTTGTCAAAAAGTCTGCAATCTGATCATGTGAAGGCACATAGCAAATCTCAACCTTCTTTTGAAGAACCTTGTCTCGAACAAAATGAACATCCAGTTCAATGTGCTTTGTCCTTGCATGATACACCATGTTAGACGCTAAGATACTAGCACTCATATTATCACACCAAATCACTGGTACAGTTGGTTGATGAAACTTCATTCCTTGGAGTAAAGCTTGTAACCAAGAAATCTCTGTTGCTAGGTGTGCTAGTGCTCGATATTCAGATTCGGTACTCAAATGAGCCACTACCGTTTGTTTCTTGGATGACCAAGAGATAAGGGAATCTCCAGAAAAATACAATAACCAGCCACTGACCTTCGATCATCCGGGCAACAAGCCCAATCAGCATCTGAGAAACCTGGTAGAACAATTCTGTCAATTGGAGCAAGATGAAGTCCACGATGCATTCTCCCTTTGAAATACCTTAGTATTCTTTTGGCTACACTCCAATGAACTGTTGTGGGGCTCTTGAGGAATTGACTGAGCTTGTTTACAGTAAAGGATGTGTTTGGTGTGGTGTGGCTAAGGTATTGTAGTGCTCCAATCACACTTCTATAGTTTGTAGCATTTGTGAGTGGTTCACCATCTGTTATGGATAAAGGCTTGCTCGCTACCATAGGTGTAGGAACTGTCTTCAGATTTTTCATGTCTACTGTTTGCAGCAGCGCAACTATACATTTTCCTTGTGAAAGGTTAATCCCAGTTGCATCTCTAAAGACTTCTATTCCCAGAAAATAGTGTAGAGACCCAAGATCCTTGAAAGCAAAAACTTTGTTCAGCTTGTGAATAAAAGCTTCAAGTTCTTTAGTATTGTTCCCTGTCACTATAATGTCATCTACATAAATGAGAAGCATTATAACAAAATGAGGATCCTTCAGCATGAAAAATGAAGTATCAGTCTTGGAGTGTTCAAAGTTTCAGCTTAGCAAAGTTTTTTTCAGTTGCTCAAACCAAGCACCTGGTGCTTGTTTGAGACCATATAGCGACTTGTTTAACTTACAAACATAATCTGGTTTTGTTTGATCTTCAAAGCCTTGTGGTTGGGCCATATAGACAGCTTCATCAAGAGTACCATCCAGGAAGGCGTTGTTGATATCAAGCTGTCGAACATCCCAGTTTTTAGCCACTGCAATGGTAAGCACAACTCGGACTGTAGAGGCTTTGATAACAGGACTAAAAGTCTCACTAAAATCAACACGAGGTCGTTGGTGAAAACCCTTTGCAACAAGTCGAGCTTTGTACTGTTGAAAGCTGCCATCAGCATTGTGTTTCACTTTGAACACCCACTTGTTACCCACAATGTTGTAACTAGCTGAGTTGGGTACTAAGGTCCATGTATTAGTTCGTTGGAGAGTACTAACTCTTCAGCCATGGCATTTTTCCACCCCTCATGCTGAAGGGCATCCGAGATAGTGAGAGGTTCATGGGCAGCAAGATCCCACTGAGCTTGGCCAAGAAAAACACAAGGCTTAAAAATTCCAGCTTTACTGCAAGTAATCATAGGATGGGTAGGTTGAGGTGCAGTGGGAGCTGGAGCAGAATCTACAAGAGAAATAAAGTGTGGTTCTGTAGAAGCAATGTCAGGAACAATAGAAACCAGAGAACCAACTGAGAGCTCAGAGGGATGTACCTGACCATGTGAGGAAGAAGCATCAGTAGGAGGCGAAGGTGGTGCTAGGGACTCATCACGAGGCCCTGAAGAGGAAGAATAGGAAGGAGTTGTGGAAGTAGGAGGGACTGAAGGGAGAAAGAACCAAGCTGAGGGAGTAGGAACCTTGACAACCTATTCTGGTTGAAAGTTGTTTAAAAAGCTAGATCGAAAAGGAAAATCCTATTCGTTAAAAACAACATTCTGAGAGAGATAAATGCGACCTTGGGGACTTAAACATTTATAGTCTTTGTGGGTGTCACTGTAGCCTAAGTTAACACATTTAATAGAGTGAAACTGGAATTAGTGTGCTTGGTAGGGTCTGAGACAGGGAAAACAAGCTGAGCCAAAAACTTTGAGAAACCCATAATCAGGAAGTTTAGAATAAAGAACCTCAAAGGAAGACTTACCACTAAGCACAAGTGTAGGGAGGCGATTAATGAGGAACACGGTAGTGTGGAAAGCATCAATTCAATACTTATGGGGCATATGGGCTTGTGCTAGTAAGGTGAGGCCAGTCTCAACAATGTGGCAATGCTTACGTTCAACACGACCATTTTGAGCAGAGGTGTAAGGACAAGGGTGCTGAAAAATGATACCACATTCTTGGACAAAACGAGTGAAGGCCTGATATTCCCCGCCCCAATCGGTGCGGAGTTGCTTAATTTTGGTGCCAAACTGAGTTTTTGCCATAGTTTTAAACTTAATAAATGCAGCCAAGGCATCAAATTTGTGTTTAAGCAGAAAAAGTCAAGTGTAGCGGCTGAAATCATCAATAAAATGTATATAAAAACGACAATTATTGTTAGACATGGTGGGGGTTGGTCCCCAAAGATCAGTGTGAACTAATTCAAGTAAGTAGAGGCACGACCAGCGGAATGTTTGAAAGGTAATGAGTGTGACTTGCCAAATTAACAAGCATCACAAAAAGCTTGTTTTTCATTATAGCCGTTTTTACATTGTGAGATTTCAACACTTGACTCAAGACTACACTAGAAGGGTGACCCAACCTCCTATGCCAAAGGTCTTTTAGGGAATGCTTAGACACACTAATACTAGAAACAGGCTCAGTTGTAGTGGCTGAAAATAGTGACACTGGCGAAGAGCTTGAGGATGGATGATGGAGTTTGGAGATGATACAACCCGTCTTTAAGAGTCCCGCGTAGCACCACTGTTTCTGTTTGAATGTCCTTCACTCAACAAAAATTAGAGAAAAACTCAATTGAGACATTATTATCGGCAGTCAACTTAGAAACACTTGTAAGATTTTTGGCAATCTTGGGTACATGTAGCAAATCTTTTGATAGACCTCCTCTCTTAGTTTATAAGAGGAGGGGCCGAACATAAAATGTGGCTGTTATTTTGAGAATGTGGCTGTTATTTTGAGTTTTTTTTGTATTCTTTTAGATTCTGTAATTAGGGGGCTGAGTTGTCTTTTTGTTATAGGCTCCTAGTTGGCATTAATTAATTGTAACTAGTGCCTATTTTAAGGAGAGGAGGTCTTTCTTTGAGGGTGGAGAATTGTATAGAGAAGTTTGTGGAGAGTTTCACCCTCTCGAAAGGTGAAGATAGGAGAGTAGAGCCTCTCGAACAGCTTTGTGATTGTATCTACTTTTCTGTGATCAATAAAAAGCTTCTTTGAGGGAATCAATTCTGGTGTTGTGTTATTGATAGAAATTACTAACTAATAAGATTCTATCAAATTGGTGCAGTGAGCGTGGAGGCCATGGGACCCAAGAAAACCATGGAGAAACAAGACACGGTCATTGACGAAGAGGTAGGCACTTTGAAGATGGAAATGGCATCTGTCAAGGAGTCCATTCAAGAATTGGGGCGCCAACTTCAGCTACAGTTTCTAGAACAGCAGAAGCAACAACAGCAGCAGCTCAGATTGATATTGGAAGCCCAAGACCATCCAAGAATCCACCAAGAACCAACGGAACCAGTCCATACAATGACTGCCACCATCGGCGATGCGACGGAGAATAGTCTAGGGGGTGTTCGCGAGTCGACAGACGGACGGAACTGACCAGAAGTGCCTCCGGCAGCAGCGAACATAACACCCACAGGGGACTTTCGAGGTACTCGGTACTCAGGAGGAAGGGAAGAACGTGGCAGTCACTCCTACTCTAATTACCGTCATGAGAAACGCATGAAGAAATTGCGAATGCCAGGGTTTGATGGAGAAAATCCAGACGGATGGATAATGCAGGCTGAACGGTATTTTGCTTGTTACGATTATGACGAAATTGACAAAATAGAAGCGGCTTTCATTTCTTTCACAGGGGATGCACTGCTATGGTATCAGTATGAGAATAAAAAGAGGACCATTATGAGTTGGGAAGAGTTGAAAAGGTTAGTGCTGAAACATTTTTGCGACACCCAAACCGGCTCCTTATACGATCAATTTGTATCTATACGACAAGAAGGGACTATGGCCGACTATAAGAAGAATTTTATTCGTTTATTGGCTCCATTGGACAATGTATCCCCAGAAATACAGCTGAGCACTTTCCTTAATGGTTTGATACCCTCTCTATGGGCGGAAGTGCGGGTGCACCGACCAAGAAGCGTTGATGAAGTTATGGAGATGGCCCAAGATATTGAGAAATTGCGAACTGCTGGCTCTTCGAGGGCTAAGTTTTACAGCAGTGGACGCACGAATTTCTCGAGTCTTGGACAGCCCTTAACTAAGAACTTCCCACCCCGTCAGCAAGGAGAAGTAAGGCGGCTTACCGGGGCCCAAGTGCAGCAGAAAAGGGAGAAGGGGCTGTGTTTCCGATGTGATGACAAATGGGCTCCGGGACATCGCTGCAAACAGAAGGAAATTAATGTCCTAATCATGTCGGCTGATGAAGAAGACAACCAAATTGACCACGACAATTCCAGCAACACTAGTGACCATACTAACCCCGAATTAGACTCAACCGAAGTTAGCACTAAAGTGGAGGTATCCCTACAGTCGGTGGCTGGTCTTTCTTCCAATAATACCATGAAATTAAGAGGGAACATCGACAATAAGGATGTGGTAATTTTAATCGACCCCGGAGCCACCCACAACTTTATCTCCCTAGATTTGGTCTCCCTTTTAAAACTACCAACCACAACCACCGATACATATGGGGTTACAATGGGAAATGGAGAGTCTACAAGGAATGAAGGCATATGCAAAGGGGTTCATGTCCATTTTCAAGGGGTGGATGTTTATGATGATTTCTTGCCACTTAAGTTAGGGAGTGCAAATGTAATACTCAGTCTTCAATGGCTAGCTACCCTCGGCATGACTCACACCGATTGGAAGCTCCAATCTATGTCCTTTCAACTAGGCAGCCAACACGTCACTATACGAGGGGACCCCTCCCTTGGCCGAAGCCTAGTTTCCTTAAAAACCATGTACAAGACGTTACTAGCTGAGAAAAACGGGTTCCTTGTTGAACTAAATGTGGTCACCAAGGAGCCAGCCCCTACGGATGAGTGTCCCCATTATTTACAAGACATAATCCAGAAGCACGATTCCATTTTTGCTCTACCTGAGGGGTTACCACCATCACGGCAGTGCGAACACAAGATCATTCTCCAACCCGATGCACCCTCGGTTAATGTTCGGCCCTATAAGTATCCTCACTACCAAAAGGCCAAAATTGAGAGGCTCATAAAAAAAATGTTGGACAGCGGCATCATACAACCCAGTAACAGTCCCTTTTCAAGTCCTGTACTACTGGTTAGGAAGAAGGATGGATCATGGCGCTTTTGCATCGATTATAGAGCCCTAAACCACGCCACGATTCTAGATAAGTATCCTATCCCTATTATCGATGAATTATTAGACGAGTTACATGGAGTGGTCATTTTTTCTAAACTAGATCTTAAATCTGGCTATCATCAGATTCTTGTCCATAAAGAAGATGTCCACAAGACAGCATTTCAGACTCATGATGGCCACTACGAGTTTCTAGTGATGCCCTTCGGCCTCACCAATGCCCCCGCCACTTTTCAGTCATTAATGAATGATGTGTTTCGGCCTTACCTCGGAAAGTTTGTTCTTGTCTTCTTTGATGACATCCTCATTTATAGCAAAACCGAGGAAGAACACGTACTACATTTAGACAATGTCTTTGAGGTACTCTCAACTCACAAACTGTTTGTTAACAAGAAGTGTGCCTTTGGACAAAGGAGGATAGCATATTTGGGTCACTTTATCTCTCAACAAGGAGTGGCAGCTGACCCCGATAAAGTACGAGCAATGACGGAGTGGCTAACACCGCGAAACATCAAACAGTTACGGGGATTTCTGGGCCTTACAGGGTATTACCGAAAATTTGTGGCCCAATATGCAAGGATAGCACAGCCGTTGACAATGCAGCTCCAAAAAGACCAATTCGGATGGAATTCCGCAGCTGAAGATGCCTTTGCTGCCCTTAAAAAAGCTATGATTTCGATTCCCATACTCACTTTACCCGATTTTTCTAAGCCATTTATTATAGAGACCGACGCATCCGGGTTTGGGTTGGGAGCTGTTTTGTTGCAAGATAACAGACCCATAGCATATTGCAGCCACACTTTGGGTCTACAAGCTCGAAAGAAGTCGATATATGAGAAGGAATTAATGGCCATTGTCTATGCAGTAGCTAAGTGGAGGTCGTATCTCTTGGGTAGAAAATTTCTGGTAAGGACAGACCAACAAAGCTTAAAGTTCCTCCTTGAGCAGCGAGTCATTGGTTCTGAGTATCAGAAGTGGGTGTCTAAACTAATGGGGTTTAATTTTGACATCGAATACAAGAGTGGAGCTAGTAATTGAGTGGCCGATGCTCTTTCCCGACAAGCTGAAAGTATCCTACAACATGTATTAGTGACGACTGAATGGACTTTGTGGCCTGAGTTGGCCAAGGAAGTAGCTGCCGACCCATTACTGGCCAAAATTACATCAGATTTGGAACAAGGGACTGCACATCACGGGTTCACTCTGGAAAAAGGGGTACTGCACTATAAAAACAGGCTGGTCATTCCAAAAAAATCAGCTCTTTTGTAGAAAATTATGGCCGAATTCCATACTACTCCTATTGGTGGTCATTCCAGTGAATTGAAGACATTTAAGCGAGTACAGGCTGAACTGTTTTGGGAAGGTATGCGGAAGGATATCGCTAAGTTTGTGCAAAGGTGCACTACATGCCAGCAGAATAAATATTTGACAACCACACCCGCTAGTCTTTTGCAACCTATTCCATTACCGGCTCAAGTTTGGGACGAGATCACCATGGATTTCATTGAGGGCTTGCCTAACTCTGCGGGTTGGGACACTATATTGGTTGTAATTGACCGTCTTTCCAAGTATGCTCATTTTTTGAAGCTTCGTCACCCTTTTACAGCCAGCACAGTGGCTGACCAATTCATGCAAGAAGTAGTGCGATTATATGGATTGCCACTCTCCATAATAACAGACCGAGACCGTATCTTCCTCAGCAATTTTTGGCGTCATTTGTTTACATTACAAGGCACACATCTCAAGCGAAGCACCGCCTACCATCCACAAACGGACGGCCAATCCGAGGTATTGAATAGGTGTTTGGAGACCTATTTACGTTGTTTCACCTATGAGAACCCAAAAAAGTGGTCTAAATGGTTAGCATGGTCGGAATTTTGGTATAATACGTCATACCATTCAGCTATCCAAAGTTCCCCCTTCAAAGCATTATATGGTCGCAAACCACCACCTCTACTTCCCTACAAAAAGGGGACAGCAGTAGTCTCTGCCGTAGATTCCTTACTTGAGGTTCGGGATGCTATCCTTGATGACCTTCGAATGCACTTATTACGAGCTCAACAGCAAATGCAGCGTTATACGGCTTCACAGCGACATCTCCTCGAGTTTCAAGTGGGAGACCTGGTGTACCTCAAGCTCCGTCCATACCGCCAGAAGTCCCTTGCACGCCGTACAAATGAGAAGCTCTCCGCCCGGTATTATGGCCCTTATCCTATTTTAGAGCGAGTTGGCAAGGTTGCTTACAAACTGCAGCTTCCCGATCAGGTCACCATACACCCCATTTTTCATGTTTCCCAGCTAAGGCGTGCCCTCGGAACCAATCAGTCAACACCGACCATACCCCCTTAGCTTAACACCGAGTTGGAACTTCGTGTTGTGCCAGAAGCAGTCCTCCAACAGCGTCCCAAAGTCTCTGATCCCACTGCCACAGAAGTCCTCATTCAATGGCACTCCCTTCCCGGCTTTGAGGCGACTTGGGAAGATTACAACACAATCCTAGAGCAATTTCCTTCTTTCCACCTTGAGGACAAGGTGAAGGTTCTTGGGGGGTAATGACAGACCTCCTCTGTTAGTTTATAAGAGGAGGGGCCAAACATAAAATGTGGCTGTTATTTTGAGAATGTGGCTGTTATTTTGAGTTTTTTTTGTATTCTTTTAGATTCTGTAATTAGGGGGCTGAGCTGTCTTTTTGTTTTAGGCTCCTAGTTGGCATTAATTAATTGTAACTAGTGCCTATTTTAAGGAGAGGAGGTCTTTCTTTGAGGGTGGAGAATTGTATTGAGAAGTTTGTTGAGAGTTTCACCCTCTCGAAAGGTGAAGATAGGAGAGTAGAGCCTCTCGAACAGCTCTGTGATTGTATCTACTTTTCTGTGATCAATAAAAAGCTTCTTTGAGGGAATCAATTCTGGTGTTGTGTTATTGATAGAAATTACTAACTAAGAAGATTCTATCATCTTTTAAAAGTAAAGGTGGAACATATTAAGTGTTCAAGTGTCCAAGATCAATATGGGCAATAGAAATCTGACTACCGTTACCGACTTTAATTCGTTCCTTACCACCATAGTCATACTTGATCTGCATTTTGTCAAGTTTAGAAGTGATATGATTGCTAGCCCCACTATCAATGTACCATCCTTCATCAGTGACTGTCTCAGGAGTAGCTACAAGAGCCGAGGGAGTTGGCTTGTCCTGATGGTTCACAACATAAGGGTTGGAGCCCATATAACTCTCATCATTTCTGTTATAACAGATAGTAGCTGAATGTCCATATTTCCCACACACTTGACACGCGAGTTTGGATCCAATACCCCGACCAGCTCTGCCCCTAATACGAGGACCACCTCCACGAGAAAATTGAGACGAGGGAGACGAAGAGCCTCCTCGAGTGGAGGAAGACACTGGAACGCCTCTGAGAAGTAGATAGGGATTTGTTGGCAAAATTTGCAGTAGGTGGAGCTGGAGATTGAAGAAATTTGCTAGTTGGAGACATTGAGTTAAGCCTCTCCAAGCGACTGTCGTAGCTGAGCAAAATACTCAGCAACTCCTGCCAAGAGAGGTGCTCACGAGCCTCAAGTTGAACCATGATTGGTAAATAATTTGCATCTAAGCCAATGAGAACATTAGTAATCAAATGTTTCTCAGGACATGGGTCTCTAGCCAAAGTGAGAGTATCAACCCACATTCTCTATTGTTTGAGATACTCAACCATAGATAAAGACCCCTTGCTGGTGGTCTGAAGTTTGGTGCAAGTCTCATCCATATGCGCCTTAGAATGAGCACTGTAAAGATTTTCAAGAGCTCTCCAAAGAGCAGCAGCTGTAGAGCAACCCATGACCTCAGTAGCAATGCCTTCTGTCATGGAACCACAGAGCCAACCCATGGGGGGTTGGTCATGGACCATCCAAAGCTCATACTTGGGATTCAAACGAACACCAAAACCAGGAAGACTCGAATCAGAGGCGGAAGTAATAGCAGGAAGAAATTCGGGAGGACACGACTTCTAGCCAGTGAGGAAACCATCTAGACGATGACCTCGAATAATTGTGGTGACCATCGTTTTCCACAAGGCAAAATTATGCTGATCCAACTTGAGAGCGAACGGCTGGCTGAGTGTGTGTCTGAACGGAGCAGCAACGGAGGTCAGAGCAGAGGTGAAAGGCGGTTGAGGGTGCTGGAGACCAGAGCTTGCTGTACCACTGTCAGTGACAGCTAGGGACGGCTTCGCAGCAAGAGGAGGGACCTTGGGAACTTCGGCCGGTCGGGAGGGAGTCTGACTTCCCGACATCGGGAGCAGCAGCTACAGAGTTCTCATACCAAGTTTGGATTTTAAGGGTTTTGGACTGTTAGGGAAAACTCAGCTCAAAATAAGACTGAGGCAATAGCATTTCATATATAGGCAAGATACAGAAAACAATCAGCCAATGGCTATAGTACATGACAGCAGCAATTCTAACAGAAAAATGTTCTAGAACAAAATATCTAAGAGCAAATACAATGAGGTACAAAGTACCATAGGTAATGTAGGACAGCACCCAATACTATACTAAGACAGTAAAAATTCATTCTCTAACAGTTCATACAAACATATTTCCGTACCCTAAAAAGCTAGTTAGCTTGCCTTTGTGAACTTCTGATGTTGGATAGGTTGTCTAGTTAATTTGATTTATTGATTTATAGTTATTTGTGACCTCTCATGTGATTCTCTATGCAGTTTATGGCCAGCATTTGTGCCTGTGCATGCTCCTTCTCGAAAAGCATATATTGGCATCCATAACATGGGAACTGTTTTTACTAGAAGATTTGAGGCAGATCATATTGGTAGTCAGGTCCCAGTAAAACTTATGCATTTAGAAGGATTATACGAGTTGTTTGTTTCTAAATTTGTAAGTTTCTAATTTATACAAATATACAATCAGTTAAAAAATTCATGTTTATTTACTTCATTCTTGGTTTCTATACTGAGTAATGTCTAATGGTTCTGTTCATTTGCCCAATGTGCCCTAATTTGGTCCTCTTGTATTAGTTGTTCTTAAACACAATTATAGCTAATTTGGCTAGTAAGTAAGAAGTAAGAACTAGGTAATGCTCGTTTGGGAATTCGGTCTGTGTTTTTTTACAAACCTAGAAATGTTTTCAATATTTTTTACGGGAGTATTATGCCATGTTTTTTTACTCATGCTGTTGGAAGTTCTTTTCTTGCCATATATTTCTAGCAAAATTTTTGAAGTGTTATTTTAGAAGCTCCCTGAACTTGTGTTGGTTTATTGTCCCCATTCCTTTTTCCCGGCTGGTAGTAATATTTTTATTTGATGTTGAAGGCCTACTCCACATTGGACTTTTCTGTTCATCTTTTCAAAGTCCATTTTACGATGAAGCTAACCTACAGAACCCTTCCCAATGATGAAGATGACAATGATGTTCTAGAAAATGATGTTGAAGTTACTCAAGATGGGTCTAGTCCTCGTGGTGATATCCGCAGCAGAACACAGTGGGATGATAGTTGTCCTTGGAGTGAGTGGTATTCTGCAGAAGATCCCATAAAAGGTGATAGAACTAGATGAAATTCATTTTTTTTTCTCGTGCTTCATGATTGAGATTGATTCTACATTAGTGCTAAGGGTATGTAAGGAATTGGATCATGCGCTAGTCATATTAATGCTCTTTGAAATAATTAAAAATCATGTGTTCCGTGTTGAAGAAATTATCTCTATTGATCGTGGATTACAATACTATTTTTTTCTTTTAATATTCATCTGTTTTATCTTTATTAAGACGGGCCATTGAAATTCATTTTCTTTTCTTTCATAGTTGACGCATCTAATGCTTTTCATAATTCATAATATGGGTAACAGTTTTTCCCCTTTTAAATGGTTTACTGCCTGCAGGATTTGAATTGATTGCCTTGTGGTCAGAAAAGATGGTTGAAAACTCTCTGGAAATGGCTGAACTTGAGAATTGTTCACCCCACGAAGCTGAGAAGTGGATCTTATATCCAATTTTGTCTCCAAATCTGTAAGAAACCACTTTCTTAGTATGTAATAAAAATTACCAAGATTTAGAATATAGACATTATTCTACCCGAGAGGGGTAGCTCAAATGGCCAGGCATGTGGTTTGCTCCCACAAAGTTTGTGGTTTGAGTCCCCTCTTGGGCATCTACATAGCAATTGTTATAGTTTTCTGGTCCCCAAATATCATAGGGTTAAAAAGAAGACATTATTCTTATGAGCTGATATGTTTGTGTTGGTTTTTTAGCACACATTATTTCATACACTTGGCTTTTGGTTTGCTGCTCTCTCCTTTTCTGGTACAATTAAATGTATGCATAATTTGCCACATTCTTCAGAATTATTGTATGATTTTGATAAGTTGTTGCTCTATTTAGTTATTTAAAGCCTTAAATTTTGAGTTATTAATATTTTTGTAAACTAAACTAAACTGTAAAGCATGTTAGTAATACATCATTCTTGTTTCTAGATCTGAGTAGTATCTACAAGGTAATGTGATAATGCTGTATGCTTTTCAACTTTCATTGCCCATATAATAAAGGAGGCATTATATTTTTAATCTTATAAATTCACTAAAATGAATTAGTGGACTAGCTTCTTTTGAACATTAGTAGTTTATTTAGTTATTTACTTCTTTTAAGTGTCCATATGGACGTTAAACTATATTTACTAATACTATGTACTTATGTAGTAGTTTCTTCTACTACCTCCATATGCTTGGTTAGACGTACTTTTTGCACAAAATACATACCACTTTCTTTGTTCGTTGTGTATGCATGCTGTCTATGTTGTTTTCTCCATATGATGCTCAAAAACATCTATTTTAATATTATCATATTTTATAAAAATGATAATGTTTTTTCTACAGAAATGATGGTTCCCAAGGAAACTGGGTTGGTTTTTCCTCGCAGTTGTGCCTATTAGTTGATGCATTGGATATGTCCTTCACAGCTCAGTTTATGGAAGATTTTGTCTCAGGTTCGAATTAATTTATGGAGAACATTATGCCATATCTAATATGTTAAACTGCATTCGGTAAATGTATGTTCTGGTCATATTAGTTGGAGATGATGATTTCAATCCTTATTCTTTCGTGCTATTTTCTGCAGTTGAAAACCCAGGTTCTGACACTTTGAAGTCCTCGAGTGTTATTCCTCCACCTACGGTTATTGATCGTGTGCTTAAAGAACTATTTCCGGAGGGTATTCTCCTGCCTAAATTATTATTATTTCTTTTTTTTGATCTATTGTTTTGTTTTTGTTTTTGTTTCCCATGTTTCTCTTTTGACAAAATTGTTCAGTTCTCTGGGCATGATTGTTTGATATTATAACTTCAGCATGCCTTTAAAGTTAAACGATATATGACATATGCTTGGTTTATTTTCTGAATTAGCTCCGAAAATCCTTTTGGCACTGAGAGAGAATTTTGTAACTAATTTCACACGTGCTTGCGTGAACTTATGTTTTTAGAGATAACACAGCACAAGCAATTCATTGGTGTAAGTAATTGATAGGTTCACTTAACAACTAATTAAGTTAGTTGTTATGCTGTTTTGTGACTTGTAATTAGTAGTTGCTGATTTTGTGGCTGTTTGTGTGGGATTGTAACTGATTAGTTAGTTGGATTGTTGGGGTGATTAGTAGAGTAAAAATAGCTTGTTTTAAGATTGTAGAGGGGTCTTTTGGACTAGGGAAGATTGGCTATCTCGAATTAGCTACTGTATTGTTCTTTGTGATTGTTCTACACTTAGTCTCTGATTTGGGGACTAGGATTTGAGTAATAAAGGAGAGGAATTTCAGATATTAATTGAATTTTATCAGTAATTTCACATGTGCTCTTGTGAACTTATGTTTTTAGACACAACACAACACAAGCAATCCATCTATTTGACTTGTGGAGGCTTTCTATGGTGGTTCAGTTGTAGTGTTTCTTGCTCCTTCATTCTTAGGGTCTGATTCATATGAAGCACATGAAGAGAACTTATGGGTTCAATTTGTCTTATCTAATATATCTGTTGACAGTTAGAAAAAATGGGGTATTAATATTTGATCTTTGAGATTCCTAGGAATAGGAATCGATTTCTATTTCTGTGATTATTGTAATTATTCTTGTATATCCTATATATATATATCTAGTCCTAGGTTGTACAAAATATATCATCAGAGAATAGAAATACAGCAAGAAAGGTGTTTTTTTCTCACCATTTCGACATGGTATCAGAGCCATAAGGCTCGGTTCCGACCACCCTCTGTTTTTTTTCCTCCATTTTTTCCGGCGGTCGTCCCTCCTTCCAGTCGCAAACCAGTCTGGTGACACTCCAGCTCCAGGCCTCCGGCGAGTCATTTGGCACCTGCTCCAGATTTGCAATCCCTTCAGTCGCTCCAATCCGGCGCTCAACCTCTAGTCGCTCCACTCCGGTGTCTCGGCTAGTCCAGTCCGGCGGCGCTACAGTCGGCCCCTGTAGCCCTCAGAAGCTCTCGGCCAGCTCTCAACTCTCTCCCTCACAGCAGCCAATCTCACTGTGATGTCGAATAGTGAGGAAGTTACCTCTCAGAATATTGGGCCTCACCCAACCCAGCCCAATGAAGGTAACCCTAACCCCAACTCAGTCCACACTCAGCCCAGTGGGTCTATGGGCTCTCTTTATAGTCTTGATAGTGGTTCACTTAATATTACAGCCCATAAACTTGATGGCAAAAATTATTTACAATGGGCCCAATCTGTCAAACTTGTCATTTGTGGTCGTGGTAAACTAGGATACATTATTGGTGATCTCCCTACACCTCTTTTCAATGATCCTACATACAAGGTATGGCAAGCTGAAAATTCTATTGTACTTGCATGGTTAATTAATTCAATGGACTCAAAAATCAGCCACAGATATCTATTCTTTAAGACTGCTAAGGAGGTGTGGGACGCTGCTCGAAAAATGTATTCTGACCTTGGTAACGCCTCTCAAATTTTCGAAATCCGTACCAAGCTTAAAGAAATCAAGCAAGGTAATCAAACTGTTACCCAATATTTTTCCGACTTACAAGACTTATGACAGGAGCTTGATTTGTATCTAGATACCACACCACTATGTGCTAACTGCACTACAATCCAGTGGCAGCAGTTAGAGAAAGAACGAGTTTTTGAATTTCTTACGGGGTTAAACAGTAATCTTGATGAAGTTAGAGGTCGTCTGGTGGGTCGGGCCCCATTTCCTGACACTGAAGAAGCCTTCTCTGAGGTTAGATGTGAAGAAGCAAGTCGTCGTGTCATGCTCACTACTCCCGACCTGCAGCCCATTGAAAGCTCAGCTCTCGTATCAAAATCTGGCCCTCCACCACATGGCAAATCCACTCCTGACCCTCGACCTAATCGTAAGGGTGATCGGCCTTGGTGTGATCACTGCCAACTTCACAGTCATACTCGATCTACTTGTTGGGTAATCCATGGTAAACCACCCAATTGGACCCCTCGCCGCCAAAATGAAAGAAAAACTCAAACTGAGAGTACCAATGATCAGAATAGTGCTGGTACCCCTTCATTCAGTAAGGAACAACTTGCCCACCTATACACTCTTTTGAGTCAATAATCCATGAACCCCAGTTCCGGTCCTGAGACTCATAGTGTCTCTGTTGCACACTCTGGTAATTTTTCTTCCACCTCCAACACACCATGGATCATCGATTCGGGCGCCACTGATCACATGACAGGTTTACCACATTTGTTTGATACTTATTCTCCATGTTCCACTAAATCTAGTGTCACAATTGCAAACGGCACCCATTCTCCTATTGTTGGAATAGGCACTATTAAATTATCTGCTGACCTCATTCTTAAATCAGTATTTTATGTTCCTTCTTTGCAATGCAATTTAATCTCTGTCCAAAAATTAACCAGTGATAATCATTGCTTCGCTAAATTCATGTCAAATTCTTGTCAATTTCAGGATCTATCATCGGGGAGGATGATTGGCAATGCTAGGGTTCGTAACGGACTTTATTTCTTTGAAAGGCAACATCCAGTTAATGAGCTCTCTTCTCTACTACGTTTGGGTTCAAGTTCTATTTCTAATTCTTGTTCAAGTTCATCGTTTGTTTCAAACTCTGTTTCAAAAACAATTATGTTATGGCATTGTCGACTTGGGCATCCAAGTTTTTTATATTTAAAACACTTATTCCCATCTTTTTTTGTAAATAAGAATATTACTGATTTTCATTATGATATTTGTCAATTTGCCAAGCACACACGTATTTCGTTCCCTCACAAAATATATACACCTTCCACCCCATTTTCTCTAATTCATAGTGACATATGGGGACCTTCCAAGGTCAATACTTCTCATGGTAAGCGATGGTTTATCTCTTTTATTGATAATCACACACGTCTCACTTGGGTCTATCTTCTTAAAAGTAAGTATGAAACATGCCAAATTTTTCAGAACTTTCATCAAATGATCCAAACACAGTACCAAACATCTATAAGAATACTCCGTACCGACAATGGTACTGAATATTTCAATACTACTCTTGGTCCTTCTCTTCTCAAAATTGAGATTGTTCATCAAAGCTCGTGTGTTGATACTCCGCAATAGAATGGAGTTGCTGAATGCAAAAATCACCATCTCTTAGAAGTAGCTCGTGCTCTTATGTTCACTATGCATGTCCCTAAACATCTTTGGGGCGATGCTATCCTTACCGCTGCTTATCTCATTAATCGCCTCCCTAGTTGACCCCTTCAGTTCAAAACACCATATTCTGTTCTTCAATCTCTACATCCTCACATCTCTACAAATACTCTACCTGTTAAAGTATTTGGTTGCACTGCTTTTGTGAATGTTCACTCCCACCATCGGAGTAAATTTGATATTAAGACTGTGTTTTTGAGTTACTCTCCTACCCAAAAAGGTTATCGATGTTATTGTCCCATCACCAAAAAAACATTTGTAGAATTATGTAAATATTTTATATTTATTTTGTATCAATTATTTAGGGAAACAGAATAATCTTATATCCTAATATATTGTATATCCATGATTTTTAGGAGATTAGTTGACCTAGGTTAATTGTATAGCTTTGTAATCTGCCTATTAATATGTAATTCTTTGATGAATAAAATTATTCCAGCCATTATTCAAAAATCTACATGGTATCAAAGCACGTTGAAAATTCTATGCCCTAATCGTATTTTTTTTTCTTTTCTTCTCTGCCCTAAACGCACTAGGCCCTAAAATCGTACCAGCCTTTCTCATCTTTTCAACGCATCACATTCTTCATGGCTACTGGAAAAGAAAGCCTAAACTCAGATGCATCCTCCTATCCATCAACCCTCTCTAACCCACATGCATCAATAGGTTCTTCATCTCACAGTAATGATGCTGTTTCTCTGGTCACCAGCCACAAGTTCAATGGCCATAATTATCTTCAGTGGTCACAGTCAGTAATGATGTATATCGGTGGAAAGGGGAAGGAAGAATATCTCACAGGGGAGATTGAGACTCCAAAACCAGACGATCCAAAGTATAAAAATTGGAAAACAAATAACCACATGATCAAATCTTGGCTGGTTAGTTCAATGAATAATGATATAGGAGAAAATTTTCTTTTATATTCGACAGCCAAGGAACTTTGGGATGCTGCCAAAGACTCTTATTCTAGTTCTGATAATACATCAAAATTATTTGAGATTGAAGCTGCTCTTTATGATCTCCGCCAAGAAGATACTACAGTCACACAATATTTTAACACTCTTACTCGTTTTTGGCATCAATTAGATTTATTTGAAACTTATTCTTGGAAGTGTGCAGATGATACTGCTCTATACAGGAGTATTGTAGAGAAAAGGAGAACTTTCAAATTTCTTCATGGTCTCAACAAGGAACTTGATGCTGTCAGGAGTAGGATCATGAGTATCAAGCCACTTCCAACCGTCAAAGAAGCATTCTCAGAGGTTCGACATGAAGAAAGCAGAAAGAAGGTCATGATGGGCGCTTCTCCTCTTCCTTCTACTCAAGAGTCCTCTGCTCTTGCTGCAAGAGGACAGCAGAAGGGTCGACCATGGTGTGATCACTGTCGCAAACCTGGGCATTTCAGAGAAACTTGCTGGAAACTTCATGGAAAGCCTGCCGATTGGAAGCCGAAATCATGGAAAGACAAAGAGGGTCACGGGAACGTCGCTGCCACTCTAAATACTGCTGCTGTTATAGGAAATGGGGACACATCTGATTCATCACCATTCACTAAAGCGCAGCTAGAGGCACTTCAAAAACTCCTAAGTCAGTCACACATCACTGCAAAGCCTGATACTACACCTGGTACAGGACATTTGGCCATGAAAGGTAACCTTTCAGTAGCTTTTATTGTCAATAAAAGAACTACTAACCCTTGGATTTCTTGATTCGGGGGCATCAGATCATGTGACAGGAGATGCAAATATTTTTTCTGAATTTCACACAAGTCCAGAGCATCATACAGTGAAAATTGCAGATGGCACGTTCTCTAAGGTTGAGGGTTTGGGTTCAGTCAACATAAATCAGAACCTAACTCTTACTTCTGTTCTCTATGTGCCTAAACTGGATTGTAATTTACTGTCTATTAGTAAATTTACTCGTGACCTAAACTGTGTGACTAAGTTTTACTCGAATTTGTGTGTGTTTCAGGAATTGGATTCGGGGAAGATGATTGGCAGTGCTAAGATGTGTTCTGGGCTCTATATCCTACAAGATTACACTCCATCCGTTAGGATAGCTCCGAAATTCAGTTTGTTTTCTTTAAATAAACAGTCTATTTCAAATAAAGATAGTGATATTATGTTGTGGCACTATCGTCTTGGTCATCCAAATTTTCTATATTTGTCAAAAATGTTTCCATCTTTATTTACTAATAAAAATCTGAAACTTTTTTGTTGTGAAATCTGTCAATTTGCAAAACACACTCGAAATACCTATTCTAGAATACCATATAAATCTTCCAAACCTTTTTCATTGATCCATAGTGATGTGTGGGGTCCCTCACGCGTAAACAATATAACTGGACATAGATGGTTTGTATCTTTTATCGATGATCATACTAGCTTACCTTGGGTGTTTCTCATGAAATCAAAATCAGAAGTAAGTGAAATTTTTAAAACTTTTCATTCTATGATCCAAACTCAGTTTCTTACTAAAATTCAAATCCTCAAGACCGACAATGCCAAAGATTTCTTCAATTCTATCCTCGATCCTTATCTCACACAACAAGGCATTCTACACTTAAGCTCTTGTGTTGATACTCCTCAACAAAATGGGGTTGCTGAACGGAAAAATAGACATATTTTAGAAGTTGCTCGTTCTCTCATGTTTTCTACTCAGGTCCCCAAACATTTCTGGGGTGAAGCTATTCTTACAGCCACCTATCTAATCAACCGAATGCCGTCTCGAGTACTCAACTTTCAAACTCCATGTCACACGGTTTTGAGAGAATTCCCTCATACAAAATTCATTAGTCTTCTTGATCCTAAGATCTTTGGCTGCACCGCCTTCGTTCATCTTCATTCTCAAAATCGTAGTAAGCTAGACCCTAAATCTATCAAATGCATTTTTCTTGGTTATTCCTCTCATCAAAAGGGTTATAAATGTTATTCACCTATAACTCGAAAAATGTATAACACTATGGATGTCACCTTTTTTGAAAATCATGCTTACTACAAATCTGAGACTCAGGGGGAGAATGCAGGTGAATCTCATCTTTGGGACACTATTCCGAGTATTAATAATACTTCATCTCCTAGTGTTCACTATGAGGATTCTTCCGACTCTCAAGTCATAGAAAATCAAGTTTCATCTTCCTCTAAACTCATGGGTTCCCAAATCATTGAAAATTGTCCAAGTCCACCCATGGCTCTTGCACCTTGTCAAGAACCAGAAATTCGTGTCTATACGAGAAGGAAAAACTCTGGTAAAGATATAGAGCACACAACACATCTGGAGGACCACCATGCATCGGAACCGGATCCTCATTCTCCAGAAACTCATTCAGGTTTAAGTAACTCTAACCATGATAAGGTTGTGCAAATAAATGATGATTTAGATTTGCCGATTGCATTGAGGAAGGGAGTTCGCGCATGTACAGAGCATCCAATTGGTAATTTTGTATCTTACAAAGCATTATCACCATCCTATCAGGCATTTGTCTCTGTTATTGATAACATACAGATTCCTCAAACAATTCAAGAGGCTCTGACTGATTCTCGATGGAAAGAGGCTGTAGCAAATGAGATTAGTGCTTTGGTGAAAAACAATACTTGGACAATCACAAGTCTACCACCTGGGAAGAGATCCGTGGGTTGCAAGTGGGTCTTTACCGTTAAACATAAAGCAGATGGGAGCGTTGAGAGGTTTAAAGCTCGCCTTGTTGCTAAAGGCTTCACTCAGTCTTACGGAATCGATTATCAAGAAACGTTTGCGCCTGTTGCCAAGCTTAACACTGTACGTGTTCTATTATCCCTTGCTGCAAATAAAGATTGGCCCCTCCATCAACTTGATGTGAAAAATGCATTCCTAAACGGCGACCTTGAAGAAGAAGTTTATATGGACATTCCGCCAGGCTTCGAGAACTCCTCAAATCAGAACAAAGTGTGCAAACTCAAGAAATCTTTGTACGGTCTTAAACAATCTCCACGGGCATGGTTTGGTAGATTCACTAAAGCAATCATACAGAATGGGTATACTCAGTGTCAAGCAGATCACACTTTGTTTGTTAGATTCTCGCCAGATAAAAGGATAGCTATCCTAATTGTCTATGTGGATGACATAATACTTACAGGTGACTACAAGGAGTAAATGGAGAGATTGAAAGAGTTCTTATCTAAGGAATTCGAGATTAAAGATCTTGGTTATCTTAGATATTTTCTTGGCATGGAAATTGCTCGATCAAGACATGGCATATTTGTTTCTCAACGTAAGTACGTTCTAGACTTATTGAAGGAAACAGGAATGCTTGGATGCAAACCTGCCCCAACTCCAATGGATTCCAACAAGAAAATGGGTTCAGGAAAGGACATGACACCAGTAGACAGGGGGAGATATCAAAGGTTAGTTGGACGCCTGATCTACCTATCTCATACGAGACCTGACATTGGTTTTTCAGTTAGTGTTGTCAGTCAATACATGAACAATCCTACTGAAGAACACATGGAAGCTGTTACTAGAATCTTAAGATACCTCAAGATGAATCCTGGGAAAGGTCTTCTATTCAAGAAAAGTGATAGCAGAGAGATCAAAGTCTACACTGATGCAGACTGGGCAGGAGACGTAACAGATAGGAGGAGTACTTCAGGATATTGTTCTTATGTTTGGGGTAATCTAGTGACTTGGAGAAGTAAGAAACAATCAGTGGTTTCCAGAAGTTCAGCTGAAGCAGAATTTAGAGCTTTTGCTCTAGGTGTTTGTGAAGGGATTTGGCTAAAACGATTATTGAGTGAACTACGACTATTTGCAAGAGAGTCCATTAAAATGCTTTGTGATAATCAGGCTGCTATTAGTATCGCTAAAAATCCTGTTCATCATGACAGGACAAAACATATTGAGATAGATCGACACTTCATCACTGAGAAGATTGAGAGTGCCACAATTCAAACTATCTATACTCCATCAAGACTTCAAATAGCCGATGTTCTTACCAAAGCCCTTCCCAGAACTGTCTTTGATGAATTAGTGTGCAAGCTGGGAATGTTTGATATACATTACCCAACTTGAGGGGGAGTGTAGAATTATGTAAATATTTTATATTTATTTTGTATCAATTATTTAGGGAAACAGAATAATCTTATATCCTAATATATTGTATATCCCTGATTTTTAGGAGATTAGTTGACCTAGGTTAATTGTATAGCTTTGTAATCTGCCTATTAATATGTAATTCTTTGATGAATAAAATTATTTCAGCCATTATTCAAAAATCTACAACATTCATCTCATGTGACGTCACATTTTTCAAGGATACTCCTTCACTCCCACATCGCTTCAGGGGGAGTCCAACCATCACCAGCAAGAAGCTCAGTGGTCGTGGGGGTTAGAATTACCCTTAACAACTATTTTTCCATTTACCTCTTCCACTCCACTTTCTTCTGAACTAGATATCCAGACTTTCCCTCCTAAACAAGAAACTCCATCAACCTCTCCAAAAAACACTGAACCATAAGGACATCCTCAAGACCAAAACGACCAAAACGTACAAAAAGAGATTCGGGTGTATTCCAGGAGAGAAAGAAATAAACAAGTTATGAATCCTCAGCACAGTCAAACGCCAAATCCGGTGATGGAACTACTTCCCTCAAAAGATCCAGGTATTCTCCCATCTAACAAACAGTCAGATCTAGATATTCTTATTGCATTAAGGAAAGGAACCAGATCATGTACCCAACACCCCATTTCAAAGTTCATTTCTTTCTCAAAATTGTCATCTCCATTTAAAGCTTTCACCTCGAATCTATCAAATGTCGTGATTCCCAGGAATATCGAAGAAGCACTTGATTCTCCTCAGTGGAAAGCAGTAGTGCTTGAAGAAATAAGAGCACTTAAACATAATGGAACGTAGAAATTAGTGGAGTTACCACCAGACAAGAAGGTAATAGGGTGCAAATGGGTGTTCACCGTCAAATTTAATGCAAATGGATCTATTGAGAGGGACAAAGCTCGGTTAGTTGCCAAGGGGTTTACTCATACCTATGGAATTGACTACACGGAAACATTCGCTCCAGTTGTCAAACTCAACACTATCAGAGTTTTACTCTCACTAGCGGTTAACATGGATTGGGAATTACATCAGCTTGATGTAAAGAATGCGTTCTTAATGGGGAACTTGAAGAAGAAGTGTATATGAGTCAACCTCTGGGATTTGAAGAATCTCTCAAGACAACCACAGTTTGCAAACTGAACAAATCTCTCTATGGCTTGAAACAATCTCCCCGAGCATGGTTCAATCGTTTCTTGAAAGTTGTCAAAGGGCTTGGATACATACAAGGCCAGACTGATCACACTCTCTTTGTCAAACACTTAGGAAGTGGAAAAATTGCGGTGCTAATCATATATGTTGATGACATAATTATCGCTGGTAATCACATTGAGGAGATAAACTCAATCAAAGAAATGTTGGCAAAGGAGTTCGAATTCAAAGATCTCGGTGCTCTCAAATATTTTTTGGGTATGGAATTTGCTAGAAGTAAAAAAGGTATTTCCGTGTCCTAGAGAAAATACACTCTAGATCTTCTAAAGGAGACAGGAGATTTAAAGGAGACAGGAATGCTCGGAAGCAAGCCCAGCAAAACTCCAATTGAGCTCGGAGACAAAAGGTAAATGTTTGAAGGAAGTCCAGTTGACAAGGGGAAGTACCAACAGCTGGTAGGAAAACTCATCTACCTTTCACATACTTGCTTTTGCAGTGAGTCTAGTCAGTCAATACATGCATGATCCGTGTCAGGGACATCTCAATGCAGTGTATAGAATTCTGAGATATCTCAAGCAAAGTCCAGGAAATGGCCTTTTTTTCAAGAAGACAACTGAGAGAAAGGTTGAAGTGTTCACAGATGTAGACTGGGCTGGTTCAGTTGATGATAGAAAGTCTACATCTGGATATTGCACAATGGTATGGGGGAATGTAACCACATGGCGAAGTAAAAAGCAAACTGTGGTTGCAAAAAGCAGTACAGAAGCAGAGTATAGAGCCATGGCTCATGGAGTGTGTGAAGCGATATAGATCAAACATCTACTAGAAGAATTGAAGATTGAATATGAAGCCCCTATTCAGCTCTACTGTGACAACCAATCTACTATCAGCATTGCTCATAACCCTATATATCATGATAGAACCAAATACGTGGAAGTTGACCGTCACTTCATCAAAGAAAAAATTGATGGAGGAGTTATCAGCATTAGATATGTGCATACTAATCAACAGCATGCTGATATTCTCACAAAGGGACTATCTGAACAAACATTTGATTTTCTTGTAAACAAGCTTGGACTCATCAATATCTATAGTCCAGTTTGAGGGGGAGTGTTGACAGTTAGAAAAAATGGGGTATTAATATTTGATCTTTGGGATTCCTAGGAATAGGAATCGATTCCTATTTCTGTGATTATTGTAATTATTCTTGTATATCCTATATATATTTAGTCCTAGGTTGTACAAAATATATCATCAGAGAATAGAAATAAAGCAAGAAAGGTGTTTTTTTCTCACCATTTCGACAATATCTATCCATAATTACTGCAAAAGCAGGAGAAAAATCCAACTTGCTTGGAAGTATATGCATGCAACAATGTAGTTATAATTTGTAAATACTTAGAATCATACAGATATGAATTCTCATGTAACTTTCTAATCTTGTACTGCAAATTTTGGCTTGTTGCAGGTGGATTGCTCCCTAACTTTTCTGATGGTGAGCATAAGACTTCACGAGTTATTAAAGGCGCACCTCTCCAATCCCTTTTTGCTCAATTTTGTTTGCATTCTCTTTGGTTTGGCAATTGCAACATACGTGGTATGTACGGAAGATCATTTGGGAACTTCTAATTTTCTTTAATTTTCAAAAAGAAAATTTTCTAGCACATGTAGTATTCACCTTGGTTTCTTCTAGTAAGCATTAAAGCATGTGGAATTAAGAATTTCATGACAAGATGTTTATAATCTATGTGGATCAGCTATTGCTGTACTCTGGGTAGAATTTGTTCGAGAAGTTCGGTGGTGTTGGGAAGAGTTACAATCATTGCCTCGAATGCCAGTTGATGGTTCCATTGACTTGTCTACTTGTTTGATCAACCAGAAGCTACAAATGGTAATGCTATGAACTCTTCGCTGGAGTTTTAGAGAACATGTATGATTGCTCTTGGAATTAATAATATTTAGGTGTGGAAACTTTACATATTATGTATAAACTCTGAGAATTTTACTACTTTTTTTTAAAGATGTCAGGATTAATTCATACCCTATGTAGCATTATTGGATGTGAATGTCTTTTTAAAGGTAGATGCATGTTATGGGTCTAAAATTCTGATAGAGGCAATTGCTGAAACAAATTAAAGTCTGTTTTACTTTACCCCATTTGTTTTCAAGCTTAAGCAGTTGAGCAATTTGGTAAATGAGTTTTGAGTTTTTTTTCCTGTAACTTCATAATATGTTTTGCACAATATACAATAATAATAATAATAATAATAATGCAAAGTTCTCAATTTTCTGCTTTCTTATGTAGCTTGCAATATGCATTGAGAAAAAGCGTGAATTGACCGAAGACTTTCAAGATTGTATTGGAAGCAATGATCAACTTTCCCCTAAGGTCGTGGTCATTATGATGCTTTGTTTCGCTTGGATTTTTTCTTAATTACAATTTTCTTCCTATAGTCATACTTCCTCTTAACTTTGGTGGCATACTACATGAACTAAAAATGCAGGAAAAAAGTATAGCTGGGGAGGACTCATCAACTATGCATACACCCACTGAAGACTTTTATGGGAAACGTGACAGGTGAACTATGCAAGTGAGATCTCTGTGGGATTCTTCATAAATGCTAACTCATTCTCTGGAATAATATATATTTATTTGATTTGTTATTATTATTTTGTAATCAGGAAAAAAATTTCATGGTTTAGATATTGGAAGTTTGATAAGATGGTCTGGTCATGATATGTGCCATCTACATGCCAAACGATCAATTAATATGGGAGTGTACTATTTAATAACCTCTTCAATGACTAGGATATTTAATTTATTTCAATCAGGAATTTGGGTCATGACCATCATGTTTATTGGATTCCCCCTTTTGTGGTGTGACCAAAGGTGGTGTTGAAAAGTACTTGTAAACTGTTTTCCTCATTCTGGGATTTGAATGAATAGAGCTGAGGATATTTAGAAAACTTAGAATATAGTGTAAAACTTTCATGTGTGCACCTACAAGTGTGGGACAAAACAAGAAATTTTTGCTTGTAATCTTTGAAATTTGTTTATATGTTTGCGTTTTTTTTTTGTTTGTTCCATGATTTCATTTGGTCACACATAACTCCTTGTTTATTAAACAGCCGAACAACAAAAAATGATTTACAAGGTATAGGAAGAAATTTATTCGAGGAGTCTGAAAGTGTTGTGTTGTCTCCTGATCTGAAGCCAGAAGACCATTTAAGTAGGGGTTCTGCTGGTGTGGCAGGGTCCATGAAGCTTTTAAACTCATTTCAGAGCATGCATGTGCCCTATACACAGGTTTCTATAAATGTCTACCTCTGATAGTACTTTTCCAACCTTATCACATTCTATCTCTGAGCAGTTTTAAGGATATGAAAGTTGATATTTTCTGCTCTTAATCAATATAGGCGGCACCACTTATGACAGAAGACATGCATGAAGAACGACTCCAGGCTGTTGAAGCGTTTAGTGATTCAATTGTAAGCATATATAACTTATCATACATGCGATCTATCTCTCATTTATTGCTACACGGTACATGGATCATAGAAAAGATCAATATGTTGGTGTTTGACATCCTTGGCTGTTTGTTTCTAGTTTTTTTTACAAAGTTCAAGGAATTTAAGTCATCGGAAAGTTAAAGAATCTGTTCAGCAGTATGTCTGTTCAGGTGCTCAATGGGTATCTCCAAGGATGTGTAGGTTCAGGTGCTGAATAGGTATCTTGAGCAATGTTCAGAAATGTTGGAACCAGCATTATGAAGGTTCCAATCAGGTCATTATAGTTGCAAACCAGCTAGTTCGAACAGAGTGGGGCATGAAAAAACTTGGCATACTGATACTCTGAAATTTCAAAAGAATCTCTTGGTGATTTGGGGTTCATAAATGTATCTTTAAAAAAAAATATTATCAGCATTGTTGTTTGAAATGGTAATACTTGTTTAGTTTTGTGGAAGTTTAATTTAAGAATCACTACGAGTTAGCAGTTTACTGAGGAAACTCTAGTGTAATCAATGACTTGATGCCTACGCTTGTATGAATTGTCATATAAGTTAATGTGTCTATGGATGTGTACAAGTTAGCAGTCAAGTGTTATTGATGACTTGATGCCTACACTTCTAGAAATTGTGATATAAGTTGATGTACATGTGTATTGTATATGTACTGGAATCTGTCAGAGAGAAGTCTTGCCTACACTTCTAGGAATTGTGATATAAGTTAATATACATGTGTATTTGTATATTTACTGGAATCTGTCAGAGAGAAGTCTTCTATTTTTCTAGAAATATTTTGATTTCAGTGGTGTATATGTTTCTTCAACTATGGCCTATCATGTGTGTTTACTTGTTAATTTAGAAGAACCTTTTTTTTTTTGCAGGACTTTTCTGCTCAATTGGAAAAGGAGATATTATCATCAGGTGATAAGCTTTACTTTCTATTCCATCAGTGGGTGGAATTGTGTGTTGTTAAAGAGAGCGATAGCAAGTGCTTTTTTCCCCATAGTTTTGTTTTTTTGTCTTGTTATTTTATTTTGCAGCCAAGATTACTAGAATAACAGGTTTTTGCTACTTTTCCTTGTGCTCTTAAGCTCTTTTTGTAAACAGTTTATATTGCATTACAAAAATTTGTAATCTTACTAAATACTTTTTCTGCTTTATTTCTTCTTGAAACTGTGTTTTGCAGTAACATTAAAAATGTACTTCCTTTCTAAAGTAATGGTTAGAGTTCACACTTGTCTTTTTTCCTACAGACAACTTGCATAATTTGATAAGATTTTAATATTTGAATCAGATATGTCAGCATTTAAAGCAGCAAATCCAGATGCAGTTTTCGAAGATTTTGTTCGTTGGCATTCTCCTGGAGATTGGGAAAATGTAGAGGAAGGTGAGTCATCTAAAAGTTTTGCGGAAGATAATTGGCCTCCTCGAGGAAGACTTTCACAGAGAATGTCTGAGCAAGGAAATATGTGGCGAAACATATGGAATGATGCACCTGCTTTACCAGCTTCTGAACAGAAGCCACTTCTGGATCCAAATAGAGAAGGAGAAAAGGTTAAGTTTCTTTGAAACATTTAACCTTTTGTTCTTTCTCTCTTGTGAAATTACATTGTTGTCTTCTTTTGCTTATTAGCTTTGAGATCCTTTTCCTTACATTCTCTAAGGTTCAGTACTTGACATATGCAACTTTGTTCTCATTGGCGCATTAAAATTCTGCAGATACTTCATTACCTTGAAACAGTAAGGCCTCACCAGTTGCTCGAGCAAATGGTCTGTACTGCCTTCAGAGCAGCAGCAGACACATTAAACCAGACTAGTTATGGAGGTTTGAAGGAGATGGAAATTAAAATGGATCAACTTTACCTCACTCTGGCGTCAGTTTTAAAGTCTTTACAAGGTTTTGTTGTCTTTATGTGTTTGGCTTTTGCTTTGCATGTCATTGGTAATAAATGATAACGATTTGACAAATTTATTGTCTTCAGTAATTGATTTATCTCCTGGAAGCGAGACTATTGAGGACTTTAGACGACTCTCCGGTGTTTTTCAACATGTTGAGAAGTTACTCACCCTTGCAGCTTCTCTTCATCGCAAGTTCTTGCAAGCACCGCGACTTTCTGAAGCCATCTTCAGCGACTACTACAATTATTATCTTCCAAGAATGGGAACCAGCTCCAGTTCAGACAATGTTCCAAAGGTAATATTTCTTTATTCATCTATATATATTTTGCAGAAATTTAATTCTAACAGCCTTAAGCCTTATGAGCCTGATGGATGTTAATAAAGAAGCACATATAAATATGTCATGGGCGTTAAATCAAGTACAAACAACTACGCGCTGTTGGTTATGGCTACCTATTACATCAGTTTACTATGTTCCAAGGCACAAAATATCTGTTTCAACATAGAAATTTAAAAAAGAAAAAGAAAAATCACATTGTCTAATTGAGAAATTGTTCAACATTGACTTAGCTCACTTTTGGCCATCATTTGGTTAGAACTGAAGAACCATAAGAAGTACATGTTAATCTAATTATAGCTTGGACTAATATACTTAATGATTCTCTTTTCTTTGCTGAAGGAGTTTGACAAGAGGCAACAAGTAAGGGTGCGCGAACGTTCATTAGTTTCTAGTATGTTTTCGCATCCCACAGCTAACCAATCATGGAGAAAAGTTTTAAGCATGGGTAATCTTCTCAATGGTCATGAACCAATTCTCAGGGAGATAATATTTTCAATTCGTGACGGAGTGACAGGTAACCACTATGCTAGCCGCTCTCTTGGATTGCATCAACAACAAGAAATAGAAACATATCGAATGTATACATGTGGAACCTCAAATGATCTTCGAGTAGCCCTTTCTGTTACCTCATGTGATTAATTTTTTACCAAAAGAATGAACATTAGTTCTTCTTAACATCTCAGTTTTTACGCTGCTCATTTTTCTTTTTCTGATTCTTAACAAAGTTCTGTGGCAATTGGGATTGCCTTGGCTGACCCTGTACGCTCCATTAGAATGTAATTATAATATTACAATTATAGTTATCGGTTTGATTTTGTTACGTGGGAATTTCAACTTGAAAACTCTTGTTTTACCTTAAGCTCATACTTAAAATTGTAGTCATATAATATTTCGATAATCATTCTAAATAGACTGGCCAGTGGCCAATTGTTATGGTAGTTGACCGGAACGAGGTATAGAGGTAAATGAGAGGAAAAGGCTTTAAAAGAAAGATTGTTTGTTTATTTCAAAGTTGGGTATGTTTTTAATCTTTGAACTTCCCAAATGTGTGTGTATACATCATAAACGTGTAGATCTAAAAAAAATACTCAAATTAAAAAAAAAAATCACCAAAAACGGACACCCGAGTGAAAAGTTATGCACTTTCTATGAATTGCATCGAGTTTCATTGAGTTCTATCGAGATCTATTGAGGTGGCATTGATTTTCATTGAGGTTTGTTGAGGCAAATGATTTTTTTCCATCAAAATCATGATTTTCATGATTAGCCTCGATCATCTCAATATACCTCGATGGGCCCTCAAAAATCATGTGTTTTCATGAAAAAAGTAATCTGCCTCGATGAAAATCGATGTTACCTCAACAGGCCTCGATAGAACTCGATGCAATTCATAGAAAGTGCATAACTTTTCACTTGGGTGTGTTGTTTTGGGTGTTTTTTTTTAATTAGAGTATTTTTTTGAGATCTACACGTCTGTGATGTGTACACACACATTTGAGAAGTTCAAAGATTAAAAACACCACAAAGTTAAAAACAATGTCCCCATATTTTCAAAGTGGCTATTTAGGATTCCCCCCCCCCCCCCCCCCGAACTATTACATATACCAAATCGTGCTCCCTCAGTTTTTAAGCCCGGTAAAAATTCCCCCTGAACTATTGAGTGTGTTGAATTGTGAGACTTCCTTCCAGTTCCGTTCAATTTTCATAACAGAGCTGTGATCTGGCATTTTTTTCATGTGACGTGGCTTGCACTTAGACCACCTATGGCTGGTGATGTGGGAATTTTTAGGAGGGAAAATCAATTGGATCAGGTAAGTCTGGGGAGGAAAATAGGGCTGTCATTTGGGGAAATTTTTAGTGTGTTGAATTGTGAGTGTTGGGTTGACGATAATGGGGAGGAAGAAGGTTCGTGCTGGAAGAAAGAAAGGCCACCCGAAGCAGACTAGTGAGGATGCGATTCCATTTTATGGTAAGTTTTTTTTTTTCCTTCGTTTCATTTTCTCCTTTGTTTCGGCATTTTCCTTTCTCGAAAATGTTATATGAACAAGGTGATGGGCTGCTATGGTTCCAAAAATAAATGCTTATGCTTATGCTTTAGGTTATTTATACACATAGAAATAGGTGTTTTTGGTCATTTTAGTGATGTTGGGTCCGACTGTAATTTTGTCCTTTTGTAGTCAGGGTGTAGAGTATAGTGAAATTGTTTAAGACTTTTGATGGGTGATTGTGGTGGGGTATTGGTGTGTGTGTGCTTTAACTTGGTCAAGATTCCATTTATTAAATAAGTACAAAGTTTTTTTGGGACCACTAATTGCTTAGTTTTGACATATTAACATATTATATTTTGTTTTTTTATTGTGCAGAGCCAACATCTTCTGCATTCACTCTCAAGGTGCATCATAAATGAGAAATAAAGTACATGGGTAACCTTCCTAGTACTTACATTGGTGGGGTGGTTAATCATGTGTATCACTGTAGTGTCGACACTATGAGCATATTTGAATTACATGGGATAGCAAGGGATTTAGGTTACTTGGATCCTGCTTCAATTGGTTATTATCTTAAGTGGGCAAATTGTAAGACACTGGAGTGTGTAAGCAGTGACACTGTGTTACTTAAGAGAGTTAGTGCTTCTGTTAAGATTAATCAAGTGGTTGACTGCTTTTTTAGTCAAATTGAATTAAATGAAACTCAAGCTTCTGTTGTTACTGGAATTGATTTAGTGAGTGGGGTTAGTGTGGGACCTAGTTTGGGTGTTGAAAATGATGGACTCAGTTCTGGTTTGGGTGAGGAAAACTTGACCCAAAATGTAGAACATGACATTAGTTTGAATAGGTCTGATCTGGGAAGTGCTGGGGTTAATGTTGGGCCTGCTTTAGGTAATCAAAATGATGATGTTGGGCCTCTTTTTGGAAGGCCAGATTTGGTTAATGAAACAACTCAGTTTGGGCCTGGTTTGGTAAAGGAGAAATTAAGAGAAAGTGCTCAAGATGATGTTGGGCCTCTTTTTGGTAGGCCTGATTTGGTAGAGGAAAACTTGACAAGAAATGCAGCTGATTTGGTAGGGGAACACTTGATAGAAAATGCTTCTCATTTGGTTGATGACACAACTCAGTTTGGTGATGAGGGTGCAGTTCGAAATGAATCTAAAGCTGGGGATGACAGTACTGAAGAAAGTGATGTTGAAACTGATGATTATGAAGGAGACCCGGAGTATGCACAGGATGATGATGGAATGGATGTCGACCAAATGGCCGAACAACATTTGCTAAGGAAGGGAAAAAGGCCTATAGAAATTGATGTAGGAGATGGGGGTATGGTGGAATTTGACAATGAAATGGGTGCACGTGATAGCTCAACTGAGGATGAGAGTGATGGGAATGATGGTAGTGAGTTCCACAAAGGAAAGAAAAGATTTTAAAAAGTGAAACTACTTGATTTTCCTGAGTTTGTAGCAGCAACTGACATGGCCAAACCAACCTTTAAATTGGGATTATCATTTCCATCAGGAAAAGTGTTTAAGCAATAAGGGAGTATGCAATACAAAATGGAAATGATATATGGTTTAAGAAGAATGATCCACATAGAGTCAGGGCACAATGTAAGGGTGTTAACTGCCCTTGGGTGTGTTTTGCATCTAAGGTTGATGACACTCCCACTTTTGTCATCAAAACATATGAAGCTGAACACAAGTGCTCTAGGACAAATAATAACCGGTTTGCAACTTCCCAATGGTTGAGTGACAAATACTTGGAAGAGTTCAAGATTAATGAAAAGATAGGTGTTTCCACATTTATGCACAAGGTTAGTAAGGACCATGTGCTTGAAATATCAAGGGATAAAACTATAGAGCTCGACTGATTGCAACAAAAAACATTGAAGGGAGCTATGAGGAACAATATGCTGCTCTTTGGGACTATGCAGAGGAAATTAAGTCAACTAATAGGGGTTCAACAGTTGAGTTTCTGACAGAAATGGCAGAAAATGGGGTGCCACGGTTTAAGAGGATGTACATATGCTATTCTGGGTTGAGAGATGGTTTCAATGTAGGATGCAGACCTGTCATTGGTTTAGATGGGTGTCATATTAAAGGTGTACATCCAGGACAGCTACTAACAGCAGTTGGTGTAGATAGAAACAACCAAATGTTTCCTGTTGCCTTTGCTGTGGTAGAAATAGAAAATAAAGACTCTTGGAGTTGGTTTGTGAACCTGCTGAGGATAGACTTGAAAATTGACAACTCTAACCACTGGACCTTTATCACAGACAAACAAAAAGGATTGGAACAAGCTTTGAAGGGGATGTGGGAAGAAGGGATACCTGAAGCTGAGCATAGACATTGTGCTAGGCATTTGGAGAAAAAATTCATCAAGGTGTTCAAGGATAAATCATTAAAAGACCTGTTATGGAAGGCTGCTAGAGAAGTAACTATTCAAATATTTGAAGCTGTTATGGAAGAGATTAGAAAGATCAATAATGAAGCCTATGAGTGGTTGTAACGACCCAAATTCGCCAATAAGGCTTAAGGGCCTTGATTAGTGTGCCTGGAGGGCATAACGGGACTTATGTGTGACTTTAATGAGTAAGATGCATGATTACAATTTAAAGCATGATATTTGACTATTTGAATATTTGAGATGCATGACTATGTGTATTAGTATGCATGTAAGCCCTGATTAGGTTAGAAGGGCATAATCGTAATTTTGGCCATTTTGGGCATAACTGTATTGATATATGTGATAATTGTTGAGACCACATTATTATGTAGATATATTCATGATCTGTGACTCGAGACGATCCTAGTGAGCAAAATAGCGAAAAAGTCAAGGCGGGGATTTATTCCCGGCTCAGGGTGAGCCTAGGGGTATAAATGGGAATTTAGTGAGTATATTGGAGTCTATCTTGACATTGAGGAATATTATTGGTGATTAATTAGGTATCGGGAGTTAAGCGAGAAATATTAGAGACACTCGAGGAGTTAGCGAGAATTGGGTAAAATGACTAGAATGCCCTTAAGTGGATTAAAGGGTTAGAAATAAAAGGGAGGGCATTAAGGTCATTTGGCTTTCTAAAGATGGGAATTACTGAGGCTTTATGTTAGTGGAAATTGTAGAAAAATATAGAAGTCTGAGGAAAGAAAGAAAAGAAGGAAAAGGAAGGAAAAGAAAGGGAGAAAACAGAGAGAGTTTTCTAAGGTCGGTTTATGCTTCCTTCATCAGTTTCTTGAGGATTTTTGGAGCAAAGCTCAGAGGAGAGCTGGGTTAGGCTGAGCATCAAAGATCCTAAGCTAGGTTTGAGGAATTGGCAGAGGTTTAGCAAGAACTCACCAACACTTGAGGTAAAATTCTGTAAGTCTCTTCAGTTCTGGTTTTGGTTCTTAGCTAAGTTATCTAAGCTATGTTGATGGGGAATTTTAGGAAAGTTGGAGCCAAGGGTTGAGGAAGAGCAAGCCAAGGAGGTCTAGAGGCAACTTGAGGTCGAAATTCCACCAAAGGTATAAATTCTAAGCTTCTAACTTTGATGTTTAACTGGTTTCTGCTGAGTTTTAATGTCTAGAAGTGGCTATGGTGAATTTTGAGATTAGGGATGCATGTGTTTGAGTTCTAGGTATTTGGGGTGCTTGGGATGAGTGGAGTATGTTCATAAGGTTGTTTTTGAGTTTGG
This sequence comes from Humulus lupulus, assembly GCF_963169125.1. NCBI lineage: Eukaryota > Viridiplantae > Streptophyta > Magnoliopsida > Rosales > Cannabaceae > Humulus > Humulus lupulus. The sequence continues at coordinate 53,038,010 of NC_084799.1, forward strand.
TAAAGGTTTGGAGAAGTTTTGGTTGAGTTTGGTTCGAGGAAATCGCAGGAAGAGAAATTTGGAGTTTTCCTGTCTGTGACTAGCGCTACAGGCTAGCCTTTGGGCGCTGTAGCGCTAAGCCAAGCTACCTGGGGGATTTTGCTTCTGTTTGTAGCGCTGTAGCGCCCTCCTAAGAGCGCTGTAGCGCTGCCTTGTTTTCAGAAGGGGATTTTAGGGTTATTTGCAAGGGTTTTTGACCAAGGATGTGGGGTTTGATTCCACCACCTTGTTTGGTGGAACTAGGACTTCCCGGGGGCTCGGGATTGGCCCCAAGGCTAGGTTTTGGACTTGAGGTTTGATGATGACTTTGGCCTGTGATTGTGTTTAGGTGAGCGCTAGGGCTCGAGAGGGATCGTGCTCAAGGAGTCAAGTGATCAAAGCTAGCAAATCGAAAGGTAAAAAAACTGCACTCGGTTATATGATTGTGATGGGACTAAGTGCTCCCGATATTTGTATCGTGTCAATGATGATATTATGCCATGGGACATGTAAAAGCGGCCTAAGGGTACCGTACACTATATTTGCGTACAGGGCGCGGCTCAGCCACTGGTAGCCGAGGACAACTTAATAATCACTAAGCTCGGTTTAAGCGGGCCGGAGTCAGTGGGATAACGGAGGGAGCGGCCTGAGGGCGCTATCCCTACTTATCACTTATGAACTGATATATGATATGAGATGACATGTTAATGTGCTGAATACTTGATTATACTGAATGATTATATGGTTGAGAACTTGTGATGCGATATGAGATATTGATTTTTCTGTTGATTGCTTATGCTCTATTGTTGTGCTTTCTTGTTGGGCCTTGGCTTACGGGTGCTACGTGGTGCAGGTAAAGGCAAAGGTAAGCTGGACCAACCCTGAGATGGAGGGCCGCGGGGTGGAATGTACATAGCCAGCTGTTCAATCACCATGGTCGAGGAGTGGATCAGGACAGGGATTGCCTAACTGTTTGTTTTGCCTTAATATGGCTTGTTATTGTATTTAAACCTTATGTCTTTTGTAAACGGTCTTTAATCTTAATGATTTTGGGATCCCATGTTAACAGGAAACGTTTCTTAATGAAAAATGTGACTTTGAGAGCAAAACGTTTTAACCCTAGTTCCTTTATAGTTTCAGTAACACGTTTTTAATTAAATTACTTGATTAGCAAGTCTAGCACTTAATAAACACACAGTGTAGCGGTCTTGGCTATCCAGGGCGTTACAGTGGTTGATTGCTGCAGGTTTAAAATATTAGTCTAGATCACACTTTAGGACTAACCCTAAATGTGATATTTTGTTGAATAACATGTGCGAGGCTTTTAATGGGACAAAAACAATATTGGCTGCTTGAGACAGACCAATATTGTCAATGCTAGAGCAACTCAGGATGTACTTGATGCAAAGAATGACCAAAAATAGATAGACTGCAAACACATGGAATTCTAACCTTGCACAAAAAATAGTGACCATTCTTGAAAAAATCAAGGTTGAAGCTGGATCACACTTGCCCACAAAGTCAGGAGATTTGATTTACCAGATCCAAACCATGTATGGGTTCATGTACTCTGTGGATTTGAAAACGTGGGTGTGTTCATGTAGAAAATGGGAACTTACTGGCATTCCATGTAGTCATGCAGTGGCTGCTATTTGACATAATAAACAAGATCCTGAGTTGTATGTCAGTAAGTGGTACATGAAAGAATACTACATGAAGGCTTACTCTCACCAAATTTTTTCGATTAGAAATCAAGATGAGTGGCCTAGAAGTGGGAAGGTTGCAATGTTTAGCCCTATTTGCAAAAAAACAGCCAGGTAGGCCAAAAAAAAAACAAGGAAATTGGAGCTTGATGAAATGACTTTAGCTACTGGAAAGAAATTGAAAAGAAGATATATCACAATTAAGTGTTCTGGCTGCGGTGGAAAGGGGCACAATTTTAGAACATGTGCAAGAAATGCAGCAACCTCGGTATGCTCTTTTTAATTTATTTATGATGTTGTTTCTATTTCAGTTTTGAAATTACATAAATCTTGTTGATTTGGTTGCTTTAACTTGTTTTATAGGCTAAGAAGAACCCACCAAAGGATCTTGGAACTTATGCAAGAAACCATAATCCAATGCCTCATGATTCAGTAATCTCATCAACCCAAAAAACAAGTGCACAAGAAACCACTCAACAGTTTCAGGTACTTCAAACAACTTATGAAATCATCAATTATTATTAGCTTGGTTTTTTAACCTTTATAACCTCAGAACTTGTTGATTTTTGCAGAATAGAGCTCAGGCCAAGCAATCTATTCGAATGAAACCAGCAAACAAGCAAGATAAAGGTGGAAACATTTTGAGGAAGAAAGTGAGAGTTGCATCAATGTGCAATGACCCATGAATATGACCACTGCATGTTTTTTTTTTTTTTTATACTAGGATGCTTTTCACCATTTTGAATGTGTATCAGCAGGGAAATTGACAAATCATGTCTTCCATTTTGATTAGTTTGTGTAAAGGATGACCATGAACTTTGAGATTTTAGATTTGTCATATTGATTAGTTTATGTACAACATCTCAGAAGGTAAACATGTTTGTAAACTCTTTGTAAACATGTTTCTTATTCAAGCACAAGTGCTATCATGAGTTCACATTATTGTTTGGAGTTCTTATTTTAACCGTTCATAACAACAAATGATACAGACTGCTAGATTAGTAACCATTAAAAAAAATTCATTTCTTTTAGTCATAACAACAAAATGATAATTGCTACCCATTACATATATCAATCACTACCTATTACATATATCAAACACTTTCAAAGATCAAATACAAAATAAAAGCAAATATTACAACACAAATACATACACCAAATTTAACATTTTTCAACAACTTTAACATTCTATCAACTTCTTCATTTCTTTCTTCAACCAAAATTTGCAGCTACTTAACATTAGCCTCAATCTCCTCCAACCTTCTAAACAACCCTCCTAAATCATTCCTATTTCTTGCACCGTGTATTGGGTCTATCCATCTAAGAAACTGAAAACCATCATTCACATTTCTCTGCAAAACAAAAAGAAAAAAAATGGCACTGGACCAATATTGTAAAACGTCATAACCCCATTTAAAAGAAAAATAATTAACTAACAACTAACCTTGTAATTTGGGCAGCCATAAAACCTTCTACCTGGATTATCAATTGTCCAAGAAGTGCGGATTACAGACTCGAACCCACAATCACAAATGGGTTTATTAAATTGAAGCTCTTCCTCATACCTTCTACCACTATTGATTGAATTGCTGGAATAAGACATATTTGCTTGCTGCCCATGAAAAATGAAGGTCTTCGCTGGTGCTGATTGAGAGAAAAAAACTGAATAAGTCGATTGCACATGAAGAACTATGTTCTTAACAAAGACCCTAAACCATTATATATAGAACTAGGGTTATTTTTTTGTATTATTTTTCAATAAATTTATCAACAATTACTGACGTGTTAGGCCACATGGTAGGGGTAATTGCCAGATCACAGCTCCGTTATGAAAATTGAACGGAACTGGAAGGAAGTCTCACAATTCAACACACTCAATAGTTTGGGGGGAATTTTTAACGGGCTTAAAAACTGAAGGGGCACGATTTGGTATATGTAATAGTTCGGGGGGGGGGGGGGGGAATCCTAAATAGCCTTTCAAAGTTGGGTATGTTTTTAATCTTTGAACTTCTCAAATGTGTGTGTACACATCATAGACGTGTAGATCTAAAAAACAATACCAAAATTTAAAAAAAAAAATCACCCAAAACGGACACTCGAGTGAAAAATTATGCACTTTCTATGAATTGCATCAAGTTCCATCGAGTTCTATCGAGCCCTGTCAAGGTGACATCGATTTTCATAGAGGGTTGTTGAGGCAGATGACTTTTTTCATGAAAATCATGATTTTCATGAAGAAAAAAAATCACTTGCCTCGACAGACCTCGGTGAAAATCGTGCCACCTCGGCAGGCCTCAATAGAACTTGATGGAACTCGATACAATTCATAGAAAATGCATAACTTTTCACCCAGGTGTCCATTTTGGGTGTTTTATTTTTGATTTGGTTATTCTTTTGAGATCTACACGTCTATGATAAGTACACACATATTTAAGAAGTTCAAAGATTAAAAACACCCCAAAGCTATAAAAACAATGTTCCTATAATTTCAAAGTTGGGTATGTTTTTAACCTTTGAACTTCTCAAATGTGTGTGTACACATCATAGACGTGTAGATCTAAAAAAAATTACCTAAATTCAAAAAACAAATCACCTAAAACGAACACCCGAGTGAAAAGATGCACTTTCTATGAATTTCATCGAGTTCCATCGAGTTCTATCGAGGCCTGTCGAGGCAGATGACTTTTTTCATGAAAAAACATGATTTGAAGGCCCATCGAGCTAGGCATCGAGATATCGAGTTTTCTGCAAATTTTTACATTTTAGATTTAAAATATTGTAAAAAAATTGCAAAAAAAAAAAACAACAAAATTAAACACAGACTTGTTCGAAATGCATATATTAGTGTTTTAACTAAAATTTTTACTTAGTATAAGCTTTGAATCATTAAAGATAAATGAAATTAGAAAAAAAAAACAAAGAGCAAAAAGATGGCAAGAAAGCTTCCATGGTATTCGTGGGTCGACGTGTGGTCTTCAAATCTAAAAGAAATAAATGTGGGTGTGGTGTAATTGTGCTATGGAAGTGTCTGAGATTGAGAAAGAGAGAGAGGGAATAGAGCTTTGTGAGAATAGAGCTTCGTAAGGTGAGAAGATAGTTAGAAAATCTGGTAGGGGTATTTTTGGTAATTGGGCAAAGTTTAGCATCAATTTTACATGATGCGAAGATTAATAATGATTTAGATTTAGGACACCTCTTTATGCATAAAATCTCAAATTTCCCTTAGAAAGAATGGTAGAAGTATTTTCGCTAATTAGGTAAAATTATCATCAATTTTACATGATGTCAAGATTGAGAGTGATGAGATTTAGGTCATCTCTTTAAGCATAAAATCTCAAATTTTCCTTTTCTTTTATCCCAATTAAAAGTTTGTTTCTGTTCATGGCATCATTGATTTGATGCTGATGAGTCATGACTCGAGAAAAGGGTGGATTTGAGTTTACATTAACGACTATAAAAGTTTTCCACTTGTCTTTCTTCTTTTTGAAAACGTTATCCTTGAAGGGAAGTGCTATGCTATATCAAGGACCTCTCTTTTAGCCCTACGATGGGACTCAATTGTCACAGCATTGGATTTAAATCAAATGATTTTAGTGAGGCAACCTTACGTGACACGTCACATATATGCACTACCAATTTTATCATTATTATTATCTAAACAAAAGGTGATTCGAAATTGAGATCCCAATCCCAGTTTGAAAAATCACGAGTTATTCAAATAAATACATTATTTTAGGGGAAAACTAAATACATATTGTCATTGTATCACCTTGTCAGTATGAATTTCATGCCTCTAAATTTATATTTAATAAAAAAAAAAGTGTGATTTTGAAATTTTATGGAGTAGTGCATTCTCTAAATAAATACATATTGTAATTGTATTACTTTGTCAGTATGAATTTCATGTCTCTAAATTTATATTTAATAAAAAAAGTAAATTTATAATAGTATAACTTTCTTTACAATACTCACATAACTACTCTTTGATTATATTAATCGCCACATCAAATCAAAATAGGATGGTATTTTTGGGTTGAGTAAATATTTTCAATTGAGCAAGTAATAATACCGGGCGGAAACTTTTTTCAAATTGATGAGAAATTTAAATTATTATTATATTAAATACATATTCATGCTTATGTTTTACTTAAATATTTAGTTTATTTTTTTTTTACAACATAAATATCTATCGTTTATTTTTGTTACAACAATTATTTTTTTTTCGTTAGAAGGCAAATGCCAAAATTTTTAATTAGGAATATTGGCGACATAAATACATAAATTTATGTGATAGTTGTACTTAAATACCTAACTTTTAACATTTATAACATAAATAATAAAATTAAAAAAAATTAATTTAAAAAATATATATTTAAATATGAAATTTGATAAATACAAAACTAACGCTTAAAACATTAAATTTAGGATTTAAATATTTTCTTTTAATTTTTTTTATTATTTATGCTACAAAAATTAAAAGTTAGATACTCAAGTACAACAGTTACATAAATATAAACATAAACATATGTATTTATACCAGCAATATCCCTATTTAAAAAGTTTAGTATTCGCCACTTAACAAAAAAAAGTAACGATTGTAACAAAAAATAAACGTTAGGTATTTTAGCGGCGACAATATTAGCAGCGACCACAAGTCCCCCTAATAGTGCTAATATTAGAGGCGACGAAGTATGTTCCCCGTTAATATAAGGTCAGATTTTTTTTTTAATTTAGAATATTATTAGCGGCGACATTGCTCATACAATGTCACCCCTAGTAAATTCAAAAATACCAGAAAAAAAACATGGGAATTTTTCCACTAATTTTTTCCCCTGGAATATTAGCGGCGACACTTGGACTATCAACGACGACATTGGTAATATTAGGGGAATAAATTCAAAAATACCAGAAAAAAAATGTGGGAATTTTCCCACCAATTTTTTCCCTGGAATATTAGCGGCAACACCTGGACTATTAGCAGGGACACATGTCGTCGCTAATAGTCGTCCCGTAATAAAAAAATTATCCGTGACGACTATTAGCGGTGACACGTGTTGCCGCTAATAGTCCAATATATTTCCCAGGCCTCAATTATCTTCTTCATCTGGGGAAGTCGAGTAAAATCCCTAGAACCACTGCCTCTGCCGTGAGGTCTTGTCGCTGTCGTGAGTTTGCCGATGTCGCCGCGAGGATACCGCCACATGCCCCTCCACACCCACCCCGTCTCAAGTATATATATATATATTTAGTTTATATTTTTTTATTTTTATTTAATTTTTACTGTTTTTATTTATTTAATTTTTCTGTTTATATATATTATATACGTGTGTATATATTTGTGTATATGTATCTATATTAACATATATATATTTGTTTGTGTCCGTGTATATATATAAATAAATATATATGTATAGATATATACATATGCGTATATATATTTGATTTTTATTTTTTTTGTTTTTATTTTTTAATTTATTTCTGTTTTTATTTTTATTTGTTTTTTATTTTTAATTTAAGTGTATATATATGTGTACATGTGTATGTGTGTATATATATGTGTATGTGTGTTGTTACACCCAGATTTCGAGCTCTGAGAATTGTGATCTCGAAAGTTGGATTCGTCAAGTGTGAGCTCACAATATTTAGAATACGTGTTCGTAGCCTAGGCACCGAGTCTTCACAATGGTGGCAACCTCGAAGATAGGTAATCTCAAAGTTCTCATAAGCTCGAAAGATTGACATCGGAAGGCGTCCGTTTTCGGGGGTGACCTCAGATCAATTGGCCCGAGCTTGGGCATGAGTGTGAGCTCGGGGAAAGGCAGCCTCGGTGATATTCACCCTTTCCGAATTGATCCTGAGAAAACAAGGCAACTCGTACTTCATTCAGAGACTTAGACGGGTATGATGCCGATCGCTGATCTCGAGTCACTTAATAGATCACTTGAAGAGACCCAGTCAATGCATTCAAGAAATATTGTTGTTGTAACTTCCCTATAATAAAGAGATATTTATTAGTCAGTTACATGCCCCCTGGCCTTCAGGGGACGTTTCCTTGTATATAGGAGTTACAGGCGTTGAAGCCATTAAGTTTATTAATGTAAATGATAACTTCCCAGAAACGTGTGGGAAAGTATCCTGAGACTTCCTCTATAAATAGAGGAGTCCTGTACCCTTGAAAATGACCGAAATTTTGTAATCGGGGGGAGAAACTCTGGAGAATTCATTCTTGAATAATTTCCAAAAATCATCTTAAGTTCTAATAACAAAGACTTGTGGACTAGGCAGAGTTAACTGCTGAACCACGTTAAAAATCTTGTTTATGCTATTATACTTTTATGGCCATAACTAATTATTGTTTACGTGCTCTATATTCACTGTTGACGAAAAACGGTGTCAACAGTTTGGTGCTTTCATTGAGAGCCTTAAGCATTCAATCCCTGAACAAGTTATGACCGCTAACGATCAAAACATTCCTGAAGAAAACTATCCGAGACGCCCTGGGAAATAGCCAATGGTAAACTCGGATGCTGAAGAGAGAAGCGAGTCCTCCGATTCTCGGGGACCACCCGCACCTCCAAGGGATGAGGATATGTACTACAATCCTGAGCGGTACGTTCCCATTGTGGAACTTGAAAACCGGCAGCTGAAACAGCAGTTGGCAGAAGCCAACAAACGGAATGAGGAGTTGGCTAGGATAGCCGCAGAGGCGTAGGCGGCTCAGCCCCCACCTCCGCGTGAAAACCAAGCCCCTCCTCCAAGGGACATGCATGTTCCTCCCCGTAGGCCTCGTGGGCCTCCACAAAAAAATGCTGCCACAAGAAGGCCGGAACAACCTCCGGCACCAGCAGAGCCATCCACTCCCTCGAGACCCCAGAGAAGTACCCAAGCTAGGGCCCCGGTTAATCCACCTGCGGAGGTACCAGCGGGAACTGAGAACAACCGAGCCCCTGTAGAGGCTCGGACTCAAGTCCCTGGAAACACACAGAATGCAACCAACCCATCTCGAGCAAACTCCGGACCGTCCAGGCCACGAAATGGGTGGCAGCCACCGTCACCCATACGATTCCCTCCATCGCCTATAAGATATCCTTCACCTCCTCTCAGGAATGCTCAACCAGTTCGAGATGATGAGGAAAGACGTGCGGGGAGGAGACATGGGAACAAGGAAGTTTTCCGGGAACGGAGAGGCGCCCTATCTGAAAAAAGTCAAACGTCTCGGTTTTGCACTGCAGAAACAAGGCGGCACGAAAGAGACCCATCTCGAAATAATCATGCAGCAAGTCTTACTAGTGACAACTCTGGAGATACCAGATCAGTCAGTATGCATGATCAAGGTCAAAAGAATACGGGGAGCCACAAGAATCGCTCCGACCTGCGGGAACACTTGAATCAGAATCGGGGTAATGTTAACCTGACAAACCCGGACCTGAGGGATTGCTTAAATAGGCGTAAAGACCCCATGCGGAGGCGCGAACCTGGAATTATGATCGACGACAACCAATTTCAGGTAAGACCCCTCGCGGACCCGGTCCAGGAAAGAATTGATCAGTTGGAAAAGACCTTCAGGCTTTTGAAAAATGAGCAAGGTCAGGGTCGATATGAAGATTCTGACGAGGAGCTTGAACCGTTTGCTCCCCATATTTCCAATACTCCGTTTCCCCAAGGATTTCGGATCCCTCACGTCCCAACGTTTGAGGGAAAGTCTGACCCGTACAGCCATTTGAGTACATTCAATACCATAATGAGAGCAAGTAACGTGCGTTATGAGCTCAGATGCATGTTATTTCTAGCATCGTTGACAGGAACAGCCAAAAGCTGGTTCGAAAAATATAGAAGACACTCAGTAACTTCTTGGGATCAGCTGTCTAAAGACTTCAAGAAGCAGTTCAGAGCCATGATGGGGGTTAGACCTGAGGCATCAACTCTGACTAACGTTCGACAGCAGCCAGGTGAGACATTGAAAAGTTACCTTACAAGGTTTAACTTGGAAGTTGCCCGAGCTCGAAATGTGGATGATAGCGGTCATCTAATGGCTGTCCAAGCTGGAGTAATGCCAGGGAGTGCTCTCTGGGACGACATGTAGAGAAAATCGGTAAGGTCCCTAACCGAGTTTAACAAACGAGCACAGAGGTTTGTCAATGTAGAGGAAGCGAGGTCGACACTTAATGTGACTTCCCAGCCCGTAACTACAACGATAAACGTAAACTCTGCCTCAACCTCGACGGACCCACCAGCTTCAAAGCTTGTTGCGGAAAACCCTTCCAAGAGAAAAAAGAATGAAGGGAGTAACCCCGAGGCTGAGGGAGGAAAGAAAAAGAAGGGGGAGAGATATTTCTCCGTGTACAGAGTGTACACCTAGCTCAACAAGTCTCGGGAGAACATATACCTGGCTAATGAAAACCAGGTCCCCTTCAGGCGTCCAGACCCAATGAGAAATTAGAAGTCCAAGAGGGACTCCAGCAAATATTGCCGATTTCACAGAGACACCGTACATACTACTGATGAATGTCGACAGCTGAAAGATGAGATCGAAGGATTGATCTCGAGAGGTTATTTCAGACAATATGTCAAAAACCATAATACTAATCAGGCGTCTACGAGCCAGAGGGCAGCCGCGCCACAGCCTGCACAAAACAACAATTCCCGAGCTAGGGAAGAAGATAGGCCCCCTCCAATTGATGGAGAAGACGTTATAACCATCTCGGGAGGGCCTCATCCCGCGGGCATGGGCAGAAATGCCCAAAAAAGATATGTGAACGAGCTAAAAACTGGGGACGGGTCTCCTTATGAACCCAAACCTAGGGCTCCAAAAAATCAAAAGATTGAATCCCAGCCAATAACCTTCACCGAGGACGACGCGTCCCATGTTCAGTTTCCTCACCATGACCCACTGGTCATCACTCTCCAGCTCGCAAATAAGAGAGTTCACCGGGTTCTCATTGACAATGGGAGCTCGGTTAACATTCTTTATAAAGCCACCTTGGAGAAAATGGGATTCACTCTTCGCGACCTGAAAGCATGTGCAACAACACTGTACAACTTTTCAGGAGAAAGGACTGCTTGCATGGGATCCATCGAACTCCCTGTAACCTTGGGAGACTACCCAGTCTCAACAACCAAGATGATGGAGTTCGTAGTAGTAGACCTACCTTCAGCCTAAAACGTGCTGCTCGGAAGACCCGCCCTGGTTGGGCTGGGGGCAGTCTCGTCTGTAAGGTATCTGTCCGTTAAATTCCCAACCCCTAGTGGCATCGGGACATTGAAGGGAGATCAGTTGGCTGGAAGGGAATGCTATAGCATTTCCTTAAGAGGAAAGAAACAGACGAGCGCACAGGCACTCGTCATTATTCAGAATAAAGATGGGACGGTCTTGGAGATTGATGAAGAAATCGATCCGAGGGTTGAGGAGAAAGTTGATCTCGAACCGTTAGAAGAGCTCGAAGAGATCCAGCTCGAAGAGTCCGATCCCTCGAAAAAGGTAAAGGTTGGGAAACACCTCCAGGAAGAAACCAAATAGCAACTAATTTGCTTTTTGAAGAGAAACCAAGATGTCTTTGCGTGGTCACATTCGGACATGGCAGGAATAAGTCCGAACATAGCAAGCCACGCGCTAAATATTGATAAAAGCTTCCCTCCAAAGCAACAAAAGCGAAGACAGCTGGATGACGACAGGAAAAAGGCACTGAAGGAGGAGGTCGACAGGTTAAAAGCAAACCGGTTCATTAGGGATGCTTTTTACCCTGACTGGGTAGCCAACCCAGTGTTGGTCCCAAAGCCTAATGGGACGTGGCGAACCTGTATTGACTATTCGGACCTCAACAAAGCTTGCCCGAAGGACTGTTTTCCCTTACCAAGGATTGACCAGCTCGTGGATGTCACGGCGGGGCATGGACTGATGTCGTTCATGGATGCCTATTCGGGATATAACCAGATTCCCATGCATGCTCCCGACCAGGAACATACGAGCTTCATACGGGCAAGGGGCTATACTGTTATAATGTCATGTCATTCAGGCTCAAAAATGCTGGGGCCACATACCAGCGGCTCGTGAATATGATGTTTTTGGAGCAAATAGGGAACAACATGGAAGTTTATGTTGATGACATGCTAGTCAAGTCTCAACTTAACGATAACCATGTTGACGACCTCGAAGAGTGCTTTGGCGTGCTCCGGAAGTATAACATGAAACTAAATCCTTAGAAGTGCTCCTTCGGGGTATCATCAGGAAAATTCTTGGGCTTTATTGTAAACGCTCGTGGAAAAGAAGCCAACCCAGACAAGATCCAGGCCCTGATCGACATGCCTTCACCTCGAAGACACAAGGATGTCCAAAGTCTGACCTGCAGGATGGCAGCGCTAAGTAGGTTTATTTTGAAATCTACAGACCGTTGTCTTCCGTTTTTCAACCTTTTGAGGGGAGGCAAGAAATTTGAATGGACGGAAGAGTGCGAGCTGGCCTTCCAGGAGCTTAAAAAGCACCTCGCAGAACCCCCCATCTTATCAAAGCCTATTACGGGAGAAGTACTGTACTTATATCTTTCCACTACCGAACACGCAATAAGTGCAGTGCTTGTGCGAGAAGAAGAAAAAGTATAGAGGCCCGTATATTACATCAGCAAAAGATTACTAGGGGCAGAGTCGAGGTACCCCTTGATGGAAAAGCTAGCTCTCAGCTTAATTCATTCATCTCGTAAACTTCGACCCTACTTTCAGGCGCACCCCATCCATGTATTGACTGATCAACCACTTAGGCAAGTCTTGTCTAAACCGGAGGCTTCAGGTCGACTTCTTAAATGGGCGGTTGAACTCAGACAATTCGAGATCACCTACCACCCGAGGATGACCATTAGGGCACAGGAATTGGCGGACTTTATAGTGGAATGTACTGGCATGACCAACGATGAAGTTATAACCCCGGCCCACGAGCTGTGGAAACTTTACGTCGATGGGTCTTCTAATGACATCGGAAGCTCAAAAGACTGACATCAGAAGGCATCCGTTTTCGGGGGTGACCTCGGATCAATTGGCCCGAGCTTGGGCATGAGTGTGAGCTTGGGGAAAGGCAGCCTCGATGATATTCACCCTTTTCGAGTTGATCCTGAGAAAACAAGGCAACTCGTACTTCATTCAGAGACTTAGACGGGTATGATGCCGATCTCTGATCTCGAGTCGCTTAATAGATCACTTGAAGAGACCCAGTCAATGCATTCAAGAAATATTGTTGCTGTAACTTCCCTATAATAAAGGGATATTTATTAGTCAGTTACACACCCCTTGGCCTTCAGGGGACGTTTCCTTGTATATAGGAGTTACAGGCGTTGAAGCCATTAAGTTTATTAATGTAAAAGATAACTTCCCAGAAACGTGTGGGAAAGTATCCTGAGACTTCCTCTATAAATAGAGGAGTCCTGTACCCTTGAAAAGGACCAGAATTTTGTAATCGGGGGGAGAAACTCTGGAGAATTCATTCTTGAAGAATTTCCAGAAATCATCTTAATTTCTAATAACAAAGACTCGTGGACTAGGCAGAGTTAACTGCTGAACCACGTTAAAAATCTTGTTTGTGCTATTATACTTTTTTGGCCATAACTAATTATTGTTTACGTGCTCTATATTCACTGTTGACGAAAAACGGCGTCAACATGTGTATTTATATATATATGTGCGTATATATAAGTGTATGGAATACTTCTCAATATTTATTACCCATAGATGGGTACTATCAATTATGATGATGTGACAACATATTGACTTGGTATAGCAAGTCACAATGTGTTTCGTGTATCTATGCTTCGGAAATATGTATCTGATTTTACGCATGTACTGAGTTATGAGAACTTGGAGCTGGACCAGGATTTATCATATGAGGAGAATCCAGTTCAGATTCTTGACCGAAAGGATAAAGTCTTGCGGAGCAAGACCATTGCCTTAGTGAAAGTGTTGTGGAGGAACAGCAAAGTGGAAGAGGCGACTTGGGAACTTGAGACAATTATGCGGGATCTGTATCCCGAGTTATTTATGTAATTTCGAGGACGAAATTTTTGTAAGGAGGGGATAGTTGTAACGTCTCAAATTTGCTAATAAGGCTTAGGGCCTTGATTAGCGTGCCTGGAGGGCAATAATTGATTTAATTATGTTAATATGTGAATTTGATGAGTATGTGAGTAGAAATGCATGTTTATGTGAATTAAATATATGCATGTGGGCCCCATTGGGCTATTAGGGGCATATTTATAATTTTAGCCCGTTGAGGGCATAAATGCAATATTTGCGTATATTGTGATTGATATCACGAGTGAGCAGTGATATATTTGTGATGTACGATCTGAGACGGTCATATGGAGCATTTAGCTAGAAAGTCACAATGGGGTCAAATACCCAGCTCGGGAGGAGCTCAGGGGTATTTTGGGAATGTTATATGTGTTCAGAATTTATTGAGTAACGAGTATTAGTTTAGTAATGATTTGGACATGTTGGGATTAAAAGGATATTTATGGGAATACTCGGGGAATTAGCGGGATTAGGCAAATGACAGAAATGCCCTTGGTGGCATTAAAGGGTTAAGGATAGGGGTGTTTTAGGTATTTTGGAACTGAAGCAGCTAGGATTACCCTTAGCCTTTAACATATTCTAGAGTGAAGCAAAGGACAAAAACAGAAGAGAATTCCCCAACTCTCTTTCTCTTTCTATCTCTTGGTTCTCTCCCTCTATCATGGTGTTGAGAATTTTGATGAAACCTTGAAGAATTAGGCTGGTGAATTGGAGGATTAGGAAGCTTAAAGCTTAGGGAATCAGTTTAGGAATTGATTTAAGTGTAGAGGTAAGCTTCTTAATTGAGTTAAACTGTTGAATTTTGCTTGATTATGTTAGAATCTTAGGCTTGCATGATAGTGGATTTCAAGTTTAATTGTGGGGTTGTTTATGGATTTGTTGTGATATCGGGGGTATATGAATAAGGAATTCAAACTTTGTTCTAGGTTTGATTGGAGTTTGGAGTGAGAATTTTTGGGTTAGGATCGGAGAAATGTGCAGAGAAAATGGTGATTTTCTGGGTTTCGGGCTCGAGCCGCGGCCATGTTCTTCAGGTGCCACGACCCGTGTGTGTCGAAGAGGCTGGAAGCCTCTGTCTGCCCAGGTGCGCCGCGGCCCAAGGATTGGAGCACTGCGGCTCGTGTCCCTCAACAGAGAGGCATTTTGCCTCTGACTTGAGCGCGTCGCGGCCCTTAAGGGGTTGGGTCGTGGCCCAAATTCTAAATATTGGCTATTTGAAGGTTTTTGACTCGGGAACCCAAAAGTTAAGTGTAACGCCCTAAACTCTAGGGACCGTTACGGTGTGCATTTTAAACAGTGCTAAACTCGCTAATCAAGTCATTTGGCCATAATCATGTTACTAAGTATGATTAGCAATTTAGGGTTAAAATTTTTAGTTAAGATATAACGTTTCACTAAAATGTTTACTGTATACATTGGGATCCCAAAAATATAATTTAAAGGTTAATTACAACAAATATTTACAACCAGTCGACCTAAGAGGAAAAATAGGGTTTAACCCTAGTTCCTCTTTCAACCCCCGGCCATGGCGGTCGAGCAGTCGCATATGTACACATCGTCACCTAAGCTCTCCAACTCAAGGATGGTACAGCTTTCTTTTGCCTTTACCTGCACCACATAGCACCCGTGAGCCGAAGCCCAGCAAGAAAACTCAATATGCTCATGAATAGTAATAACATGTCATCCAATCATAATGTGCATGCCTAACAATAATAGCCTTAATCACGCATACAAATAAGTTCAAATAATGATGGTTGTGGGCCCTGCCCTCCTGTATGGATGACTAACAAGTCAATCCTAAACAGATGAGTGATTAACACTAGAGGTTCCGATAACCATGCTGGGGCTTATAGCCCTAATCAAATGAGTGACTGAGGAGTAAGTCACTAACATGGGATCTGCACCCTTAGATGAATGACTGATAAGCAAGTCACTAACATGGGATATGCACCCTTAGATGAGTGATTGATAAGCAAGTCACTAACCTGAACCAAATGAGTGACCATGAAGTCACTAGTGTGGGTTTCGTACCCTTAGCCATGTGACGATATGGTCACCTGGGCCTTCCGGCCTTGGCTCTGAGTGACTAGTCATGGAACTAGGCAAGCACTTTTAGTTTTCATCGAACTTGAGGTCGGTCCGACATTAATGATCATGATGAGTCATTCAATGCAGATGTCGATTAGATCTAATATTTTCGGCTCTGCATTCATGACGCTTATGCCGCTCCTGACTCATAGGTCAATAACATACGACCAATGCTCAGTACTACTGTTGAACTTGACTTGTAAGTCACAACTTCACAGTCAGTTTTGATACCATTGCCGATTCTGACTAGTAAGTCATTGCCACGCACAAGTAAGCAATGCTACCAGGCACGATATGTCAAATATCCAAATGTAGGGCATTCAACATGCTTACTTAACAATTTCTAGCATAATTAGGATCATGCATAAACACAGAGACTCAAGCTCTGATCAATCTCATATTCAACCTTCATGCGCATGCCCTAACCACATGTTTCTCGTGCATCACATGCATCACATACTGGGTGCAGTTTTATTACCTCTGGTTCGAGCGAGAAATACGTTAAGAACGACCCTTGAGAACGATCGATCCTTTAATTCCTTAGCGGTCACCTAGTCATAACCAAATACAATCTCCAATTAATGAAATCAACAATAAAAGGGTCTTGACCTAAACCTCACTCCTGGGACCCTGAATTGTACCCAAACGGTGAGTAGATTCGATCCTGAGCCTTAGGAATTGAAACCCTTAGCCAAAAACCCTTAAAAACACCCAAAACAAGAATTTGAAGAAACAGGGTAGCGCTGTAGCGCTACTCCCTAGTGCCCCAGCGCTCTAGGCAGATTGGCAAACCCTCAGCTAGCGTTGTAGCGCTACAACCAGGTAGAAATGCCCTGGTTCTTCTCCCCTTTGACTCTACCATTTCCAACTTGAACCAAAAGCTCCCAAACTCAATTTAAACCCCCAATTGAACCCAAAAACATCTACACATGACCTAGGCATCATAACCTAAGCAACCCTTGCCAAAAACCCCCATTGAAACTCAGCTTTCAAACCAAAAACCCAACTGAAACTCAATGAGAAAACAGAACAAGAACTAAGGTTTTAATGGTCAGAAACTCACCTCAATCTCAGCTTAGCACCCTCTTCAATGGTGGAACACAACCCTAGATTAGCAAAGCTTGGTTCCCTGGCTAGGTTCCTCAAAATAAGCTTCAAATTCCAAAGAGAAATGGAGAGGAAATGATGATCAGGAGAAGGTGAATAAGGAGACTCTATTTTCTACAGCCTTCTAAGCTTTAATGGATGGATTATATCCTTTAGGGTTAAAAGACTAAAATGCCCCTAGGTCATTTAAAATCCTTTAAAGGCTTCCAAGGGCAAAATCGTCATTTCCCGCCTATCTCGTTAATCATAATTAACACCCTCCAATTCCCGGTATTCTCAACATTCTCAAATGCTAACAAATCATATCTTATTACCCTTTAATTCTCGGCAATGTTCTAATCACCAAATTACCCCGAGACTCACCTCGAGCCCCGAAACTAATCCCGTTATGACCAGACTGATAACTTGCATTCAAAGATCGTCTCATGCCAAATGGCTCAAACAAATCCACATATAACATGGTATTATTCATAATTCACCCACATGCATGAAAATACACAATCACGCCTTCAACGAGATAAATTACCAAAATGCCCTTATAACTAAAAATGGACCCATATGCATGCATTTATCATCATATTATAATATAATTCACATAAACATGCATACAATTATTTAATGGCATAATAAATCAATTATGGCCCTTCTGGCCTCCTAATCAAGGTCCTAAACCTTATTAGGGATTTTGGGGCATTACATTAAGGCTCGGGAAGGATTTTACCACCCGGATTGGTAGAATCCAAGGTCTTGGAGGCTAGAATTATATCTCGAAGTTATTTATTGGATTAGAGCTTGATAGATGGCTATTGTGAATGTGTTGTGACTAGGTTATTAGCGAGGCTCAGGTTAGAGGACTGTGCTCGGGATTGCGGTGCTCAAGAAGCTTGGGACACAGGTAAGAAAACTGTTGTACCTGTAGAGCAGGGCGTAGCCCTATTGTTTGTATTGCAGAGCATGGCCCTATGTGATTGAATTGCAGGACGTAGCCTTATTGTTTATGTCTAGTATATGTTTAAATATTTGTTGATATTATGCTATGTATTGCATATTTGTGAATGAACGGCGAAGGCCGAGAACGACAGGAAGCCGAGTACGACAAGGGGCCGGGAACGACATCGAGCACATGGAGTGCAAAGCCGAGTACAGCAAGGACCAAGAGCGGCGCTAGCACGCGGAGTGCAAAGCCAAGTACGACAAGGGGCCGGGACGGCATTGAACACGTGGAGTGCGAGACTCTCTTAGGATGTTGGAGTCATCCTCACGGTGAAGACCACAAACCCAGGGCCTGGTAAAGCGCTTGAGACAACAAGGCCACTATGTGTTTAGCCTGTTGGCTATTTTGTTATATGTTGATTGATAGATATGCATATGTTAATTGTTTTGTGTTGAGTTTTCTTGCTGGGCTTCGGCTCACGGGTGCTCTATGGTGCAGGTAAGGGCAAGGGTAAGGTCGACCAACCATAAGTGTGGAGAGCGTGGAGCGACAGGTACTTGTTCGGCCTACTTGGCTGCCACGGCCAGGAGTATTTTTTGGAAATGCAATGTATAGACTTGAATTTGTCGCCTAGTCGAACCTAAATGTATTTTAAGTTGTAAATATTTTCTAAACAGTATTTTGGGATCCCAAATGTTTAACTTTTAGTGCTTTCAATGAATGACTACATTTTTATATTTAATGACCTAAAGCGACCTTCAACGCAGTTTAGCTACACTTTTAATCTAAAACCTCGATTAGCGAGTTAATGACACATTTTTTTAAAACTCACTTAGTAACGCCTCTAAGGAAGTATGGCGTTACAGTCGAGGTCGAGATAGGGTCTTTATAGGGTCGAGCTAGAGTCAGGGTCGGGGGTCGGGATAAGGTCTTGATAGGGTCAGGATAAGGTCTTTATATGGTCGGAATAGGGTCGGGGGTCGGGATAGGGTCTTTATAGGGTCGGGGGTCGAGAAAAGGTCTTTATAGGGTCGGGGGTCAAGAAAGGGTCTTTATAGGATATGATGGTTATTATGACAAAGTGATAATTGTTATTATTTGTAATAACAGAAAGTCATAGACATACATCTATTCATCTAGTATTCCCCATTTTTTAAAGATATTTCTTCAAATATCTTGAAAAAGTGGGGAGTACTAGATGTCTGCTTACTATCTTCAAGGGATCCACTAGGTTGAGATATGAGTATTAAATGTAATTTTTGTTGATTATTTTATTTTATTTCATTTAAACTTTTTTTTATAAAACAAAATAAAATTGGTAAAAATTATTTTATTAAACAATAAATTTTAATTAATATATTATTGTATGCATACTTAATTTGGATAATATTATATTAGTTATGTAATTTGAACAAATTATTATTTTTATGCATATTTAGTTTTGATATTATGAATTAAAAAAATTATTTAAATATTTTATTTTTTTAATTATATAACACTATTAGGGGCGACATTTGCCTCCGATAATAATATAAAAGTCGCTGCTAAAATTGTATTTTATTAAATATTTTTTATTTTTTTAATTACATAAAATTATTAGGGGTGACTGTTGTCGCCGCTAATATTATATCATTATGGGCGACTTATTACTATTAGGGACAAAATTTTATCCAGGAGAGTCGATTTTTAAGGGCGACTTTCGATTTTTTAGGGGCGAAACTGTCGCCATTAATATTAATTATTAGGGGAGATTTTTTTGTTGTCACTATTAATCAATATTAGCGTCGAATTATTAGCAGCGACATGTCGCCCCTAATGACTATTAGGGGCGACTTCGGGCATTATTAGGGGTCCCTAAAACCCGTATTTGTTGTAGTATTGGTCATATTGATTAATTTTATTTATTAAATATGAGTCTAGGGTACCAAATATGTATGATTTTAAAATACAGGTACCATATAAGCATTATTGAAAAAAAAATTACCAAAACGATATTTTGAAAAAATACAAAGTACCAAATGAGTAATTTTCCTTATTTCTATATCTTTTTTAAGCTCTAGAAAATTTTCTTGTTGTTATTCATACGTACAGTGAGAACAAACTCGTCATATCTAAAATATGAGTAATGATACATGCACACACAAACTACACACAAATACTACACACCCTTACATGTCAAATAACTTTTACTTAGTGTGATCATCTTAAATAAATATGATTGATTAAAATGATTTATCACACAAAAGTGTGTAATATTTATGTATAATTTGTGTGTGCATATATCGTTACTCCTAAAATATTTATCCTTGAATAATTGAGACTTGCTTGCATTGGCGAGCTGGTAATTAATGGACAAAGCAACTCTTCAACTACGGTCTGTGGTTTGAAACGTAATGTAGGTGTTTTTATAAATTGTTGTAACTTTATTAATAAATAAACGTGTAAAGTCTCTTTAATGACTAATTAGTTGTAACAGTGGCTTATAATCTCATGAATAGGTGAACTAAATTCTTATAAAAAAAATTAATGGCAAATTATACTCTCAACTTAAAATAGTTGAACCACTATAATTGTTAGTGTTTATTGTATGCTCAAGCATTTGGTTCACTATTATCATATCAATCCTCGTTATTTTATTTGAGTACTCGTAGTCTTAATATACTCAAGTGCTCGCTATTTAAGTGTTGTTACTACAATCCTCCAACGACACCTGTGAATGGAAATACCTTTTGAGCGAAGTGTTATACTGGTTTGAGTTCAAAACCTCGGATTCCAAGCCTGAAAAATAATGGTGAAGAGTAAGAAAGTAAGAAACAAGGAGTAATATAAAACATAAGACAAAAAAAACAGCCTTATGAAAACAATGACACAAAAACAATAATTATAAGAAGAAGTCGGATTTATTATATGCAGCAAAGTCTAGTCTAATATCCATGCACTGTTGGATAGAATCTTATCAAGAGGTTCACAAGCTAAAACTTCACCACCATAGAAGCCAAAACAATTAAGGGTCCCTACTAGTACTAAATAGCCTCTAATTATCCCATAATTATGACCCTAAACTTGACATATACATGTATATATATAACACCGGGAAAGGACATGGTGATCATGATGAATAAGAGGATAGTCATTTAGATCACCTGGGTGTGGCTTTGGCAGGGTCAGGGTGGGGAGGGTGCGTGGGACCGTGGGTCATCAAAGAGTGAGACCCACGCAACATAGTGCACCTAAAGTGTACAGCCAAGGCTAAGATGGGGTCAGTTCTCAGTATCTGCATTAAATATAGGATGCTTCACCTTTAGAACGAGACAAAGAAAAAAGTGAGAGAGAGCCCTATTATACAGAAATTAACTATAGTAATCCACTCATGGAAAAATGAAAATGATATTCTCACCCTCAAGTTTTTTTTTATTATTATTATTATATTAATCTTAGCAACTGAAAACTAACCATATAAAAATTGAAAAACAAAAAAAGAAACTCAAAAACTAAGCCAAAAAAGGAGGTAAAATGTGATAAGAGGCACATCATTTTCCTAAACAATCATTTGTGAGAAGTTTGCGCTTTCATCAATTGCTTAATTGATTCAAATCAAAATGGTCTTTGTCAATATGTATATTTTATGAGCATATAATGTTTAGCAAAAAGACCCTTTATTGCTTTCATGGTTTTCATTTTCTTCTCTATATACAGGAATAATTAATTGTTCTTTCTGACCTATCTCCCTCTCCTTGTATATATATGTGTGTAATTATATGTGTATGTATGTAGTGGGGTTTTTCCAAGTAGTCAAACAATAAGTTTTCATGGGGTTCAAGGTCAACATCACAAGAAAATAGGCCCTACATAGATAAATAAAAAAAATTAAATGGAAAGCAAGGGACATGAATGGTAGGTGGGTGGTAATTAATGAAACAAGGACATGTGTACAACACACATGAGATGCCCATTTATGCAAACATCAATGCTTTCAACAAGGATCATGCACCTCCAATGGTACATATTTTTACTTCTTCTTCTTCCATTCATGGTTGTGAGCCCCACTACTACGTATCACAATACATTTCTTCATCAATATTTTTTTCTTATCAAAGTAGGAATATTTTGTGTAATCGTGACTGATCGATATAATAAACGATGCTTAGTATTAATTCTGTCAATACATGATTTTAGCATTTATTATCACTTTCGGTAAGGTAGGAAACATTCAATGTTTTACCAGAACCTTTTTTTTTACTGCTAAATTCTTTCTTTTGGGAATCGAAGTTGAAATTAGTCTTATTAAACATCAATGTTTTGAAATTGTATGCATATTTTTGCTTTTTCTGTACGTACACCGGTTTTTCGGTTGTTGAAGGTTAAGTTTGGTTGATAATAAAAATATCTAAAAGGACAGCAATTATGAAAAGTAATTAACACGATTTTATTGCCAATTTTTTACAAAGCGAATATATATGAGTTCTCATATCTACAAGTAATGAAAAAGAGCTCAAAGATTATAAACTATAATCATTAATTCCTTCTTTATTTCATAAGAAATACTAATATTATTATCACGCTTATTGTTTGGAATAAGTAATAGAATTTAGAAAATATATATAGTACATAATTTGATGTTAACGTTAAAAAGCAACCACCACCATAATTTAGTGGTTAATATTATTATTTTCTTTTTTCAAAAAATAGGAAATAATTAAAAGGATCAGCAAAGTAATATTAAGAAACGCTATGCAATAAACTATAGGCTAAATATCACTTAAGATCCCCAATTTATATCAATAGTATTATTTAGGTCCTCATTTTAAATTTTATAGCACATAGGTCCTCATTTTCTTTTAAATGCTACAATTTAGTCCCTATACACTATTACCATTTTAAAAACATTGAATTTAATGAGAAATATATAAGTATAGTGTTTTTTTAGAATGGAAAAAAATAGTGAATGATAAGATTATAAATTTTTTATAGATAAACATCAATTCTTTACACTTGATTAATGTTTAAACAGTTTATTTCATACACATGTAACATTTATTTGAATTATGTTTCCATCATAGTAAATTATTTATAATTTCTTAAAAATTTTATCATATAAAAAAATTGAGATTACAACTTCTTTATATGCAAAAAAAAAAAAAAAAGAGCAATAACACTAGAGAATTTTTCTAAAGAATTAAAGTTTGAGAAAAAAATATTACAGCAATAAAATGATGCAAACAAACAACCCATATATTACACAAATAATTAAAAAAATACTATAATTATTATTTTTCCTTTAAATTTAATAATTTTCAAATTGTAAATAGAGTGTAGGGACAAAATTAATTGTAGTATTTACTAAAAAAAAATGGGGACCTATGTGCTGCAAAATTTAAAATGAGGACCTAAAAAGTACCACAAGTGATATTATTATAGGGAGAGGCTAGGGCACTAGATAACCCCTATTTCTAACTAAGGGAAGGTATCATTTTTCGTAGCTAGGTTTGATTATTTGAGACGATAAATGATTGAAAGGAATCATCTTTAGTTTTGGTGGGGTTGGCCTAACCTATGAAAAACATTTTATAAAATTGGAATACTAAAATATTACTTAAAAGATAAATCGTGGGGTTTTGAAATGGACATCTTTTGTCTTGAATTTAGGGGTCTAATTAGAAGAAAATACGAAAAGAAAGGGCATTGGATGCGTTTTTATTTTTATAAAATATATATATATATATAAATATAATATAGAATACTTGCAAATAGATTGAATAGATGAGACCATGTAACGCATTATCTTTTATATAAATAAATATCTTTTCATACGCTACTAGTACACTCTTTGGTAATTATTGTTTATATATATTATATTATATAAATTAATTCATCAATAATAATATAATTTATTAATAGAATGATAAAGAGCGTTACACATGTTCCATTATTGGATGGCCATATTAATTAGATGTGTGGTATCCTCCTAGGTTGCAAGTCATGTATTTCTATAGAGTAGTACCTTTAATCAAGGAACTCATGAAGTGGCAACGCTTGTTGATTGAAACATGACCATCAATCAATGAATTAAAAAGAAATAAGTATTAAAGAAGGAAAAAAAAAAAGAAAAAAAGTTGGGAAAACATCTTTTCTTTCCCTCCCTATATTTGATGCGTGTACATAACAATGAACCATGAAAAACTTGCATATATAGCCAAACAAAATTTCTAGGCAATGTGTCAAAAATCATGTTAATTAGAATTTAGTACAACTCGTCCATTGCTAGATGAATTTCCAGCTAATTAATTCATTGATAAATGAAACATAACTTAAATTAAGAAAATTACAAATGCTCATTAATTAATCCATATAAGTTATGAATGTTGCTATTTGGTACTTAAATGTATCCAACACCACATGACAATACTTATTAAATTAAAATGTGTGAGACTCAATATTGAATTGCATCAATAGCAATATATATCTTCCTTGTGGTGTTAGACATCATTGGTGCCCTTTAGTATTTCTCATAAATCATAAGTTAGCCAGAATTAAGCTCCCTCAAGCCCAAATCCCCAAATAAAAAAAATCATTAAATTGTATAATTTTAATAAAATTTAGGGTCTAAAAATTAATTTTTTATTAGAGCCCAATATTTATCAAGTTCAGTCCTAAGATCACATTTGGTAAGTGGTACATTGTATTGTATAGTAATGTATAATTTTTTTTATACAATACTATATGTCTAGCTCAAAATTATAAAATGTGGTACTAACTATTAAATATTAATTTTTTTACAAAACAAAATTAACAATTTTATTTTACAGTAAAACTTCTATAGATTAATAATATTAAGATTTGACAAAAGTATAATTTAATTGAAGTTATCAATTAATTAAGTGTTAATTTATACAATTTCTCTTAAGTCGTAATTGGATAAAAGTATAATTTAATCGATGTTATTAATTAATTGAGTATATTAATTTATATTAGATTATAATGTAAATAATGTTTAGAAGTGAGATGAGAAAAAAAGAGGAGGGGTAAAAGAGATTGATGGAGAGATAGAAAGTAAGAGAAGATATAGTAATGTGATAGAAAATTACATATGAAAAAAAAATTGAAAGAGAAAAAATAACTAAAGTAGAAGTGAGAAAATAAAAAATAGAGAGAACCAAACTCTATCAATTTTTGTGTTGCGTGCTTTCCCATGCAATTAACTAAGGTAGGTAGCCACTAACTTAGGCTATAAGTACATGTGATAATGCAATAGTAGAGTACACTTGATTGAGCAATACATACTGTATATATATATGTATGAATGTGTGTTGCATCATCATGATCATAAAGTTGATGTAGCACTACTTAAGCACAAAATCTAAAAACAAATCTAAATTATAATTGTCAAATGTGACTGATCTCCATTAATTGCATTATTAATCCCAAAAACCTCATTCCATAGTGGATAGAATGGATTATTGTCTAGAAAATACAAATATGGTATATTCGTGTGTTACATGTTAATAGAATTCTTATCATGGACCACAAAATGATTCGGCAGTGACTAAGGTTTGCACTAATTAAACACTACTCATATACTGAACGAAAAACAAAAAAACAGAGAAGTGGAAAGATTGAGTAATAGACACATCTAAATATATGGCCAATGCATTCAGTTATTTTTAGAATGGTTATTATTAATGCTATTAATTGAATATTGTAGAGATTATACTGCTATCTAAATAATTTCAGAGTACGCATGAAGAGAGATATTTGTCTATAATTGACTTAAATAACTTAAAAGAAAAGTGTTTTCATGATATTCCATTGTTGATATGTATATATTTTTTTTTGGCTTGAGAAGGGGCTTTAATCAAATTCACATGTTATTTCTTATCTGTACGCTCTCTACTCTCTCTCTCTCTTATTTAATAAATTAAAAATAAAAATGTGATTCGGATTCTCTCTCTCTCTCTCTCTCTCTCTCTCTCTTTATAAATTTTCATCTTTTTGGTAGATTTCATCTGACATTTGGAATCCCACTGCCAAAAACAAAATTGTACTAATGGGTCCCACGATTTCAAATCAGTGGCCTATCAGAACCACCGTGCTTTCCAAATCTTTTATTTATTTGTTTGGAAGTTTTCATAAAAAAAAATTAAGAATGTTTTTTCTAAATAAGCAATCCATTTATGTGTTTTGTTAAACAATAATTAAGACTTTATATTTTAAAAAATTAATCAAAATAGGGTAGATAAATATTTGATACACTGTGTTTTAATAAAATATCATTTTGGTACATGTGTTTACAATAATACTAATTTGATATACTATATTTTGAAATTGTACATATTTTGTACCCCTAAACTCAAATTTAATTAATAAAATTTTACTAACTTAATCAAACTGTTATCAACTATATGAGTTCTGAATTCAAATTATTTAATTACTTGATTACATATAATTGATGGTAGTTTTATTTTATTGACAAAATTTTAATTATCAAATCTGAGTCTAAAGTACCAAATATGTATGATTATAATATACATGGTACCATATGAGCATTATTGAAAAACGAGAATACCAAAATGGTATTTTGTAAAAACACAAAGTACCAAATGAGTAAATTCCCATCAAAATAATACCCTAGACTCAATTATGGTCAAACTATTTTCAATTATAAGATTAAATCTTGGGTCATTGACGATGTGATTGACTTGAGAAATGAATAATGGTGAAGCAGAGAATGAATCTTAGAAAGAAAAACAACTGGACTTGATGACTGAGAAGTCGAGCAGCTAGAGGAAGGACTAACTAGAGGCGATGCCAACTGGTACAAGCCATCTTCAAGAGTGCCCCGAAGAAGAGGAGTCTTCGAAATGTTGTCCTTGAAAAAACAAAAATCAGAGGTGAATTCTACTGTGACATCATTATCTTTTGTAAATTGAGAAATGATGATGAGATTTTTGGTTATGGATAGAACATGGAGAATATTTTTTAAGATGCAAGAATTTATGAATAGCTAAATAAATAGTACCAACATTAGCAATAGAGAGTTTTGAGCCATTACCTACAACAAACTTTTCTTTACCTTTGTAGCTGGTCTTTGTCATCAGATTGACACTATTTTAGGTGATGTGATTGGAGGCTCCGCTGTCAAGAAACCAACATTCAACATTGTGAGTGGAGGTTGTGGCAACGTGAGCTTGAGGAGCAGTTTCAGTAGGAGTATGGGTGGCATCTTCAGGATCATTGTAACTGAGATAAAAACAACGAACACACTTCTGAACGAAGTGAGCGGGTTTGCCACAAAGTTTGCAGATTGACACTATTTGAGGTGATGTGATTGGAGGCTCCGCTGTCAAGAAACCAAGATTCAACATTGTGAGTGGAGGTTGTGGCAACGTGAGCTTGAGGAGCAGTTTCAGTAGGAGTATGGGTGGCATCTTCAGGATCATTGTAACTGAGATCAAAACAACGAACACACTTCTGAACGAAGTGAGCGGGTTTGCCACAAAGTTTGCAAATGAGATTATTATCGCTTTCATTATAATAATCGCAACCTCTTCCATTTGAGTAACCTCTTCCTTTGCCTCTGTTGTGATTGTTTTTGTAATAGCTCCTATTTTCACTGTAAGGAGGATCATTCGGGGGCTTCTTGGTCTGAGCAAAATTTTCTATTGGAGCATTGAGATCAAGAACTACAGTAGCTTGAGTAAGCTCTAGTCGCATCTCATGATTCTGTAGCATACATCGAACTTCTTAAATGGAGACATTGTTCTTGGAAGTAAGATTGACAACAATCGATTCGTATTCAAAGCCAAGATCAGCAAAAACATATAAGGTCAATTGATCTTCAGAAATGGGATTGCCAGCAGCACATAAGCCATCAACATAACTTTTCATTTTGAGCACGTACTCATCAACATACATGGAACTGTTCTTGGTGCTTTGGAGAAGGGTCATTGTAGATGGAGCATTGGAAGGGGTGGAGACATTGGATCTAGTTGCAGAGGAATAAGAGGTCTCCATGATCGATTGGTTGCTGATACCAACTTGAGAAACGAAGAATGGTGAAGCAGAGAGAACAAAGGAAACAAAATATTAACAAGTTTTTGAAGAAATGAAAATATGGCTCATCTTGATACTGAGTTTCTCATTAGAAAACATATTTATAGAGTACAATTATAGAAAAGAAAACCAAAGTCGTTACAAGTAAAATCCTAACAACCCGACTGAACCAAGTACTAACTAAACTAACAGAACTAATGTAACACCTTACTACCCAGGGACCGTTACGGTGTGCATTTAAACAGTGCTATACTCGCTAATCGAACCATTTGGCCATAATCGTGTAACTAAGTATGATTAACGGTTTAGGGTTAAATTTTTTGGTTAAGATACAATGTTTCACTAAAACGTTTACCATATACATTGGGATCCCAAAAATATAATTTAAAGGTTAATTACAACAAAATATTTACAACCAGCCGACCTAAGCGGCAAAATAGGGTTTGTTAATGTCAGTTTTTATCTCTTGCTTTTTGTTGTAAAAAATTATGCAACTTGTTCTGTCTGGGTTACGATATGTTTTATCTCAATTTTATGAAGGGTTAACATTATTTTGACAAGTTAGTTGTTAGTTAAAATAACAGTGATCTTTTCCAGCTGGCAGTCCACATGTGACAGTGTGATGTCACATGGTCCTGTCCTTCTTTCTATATATAAAACATTGAGTAAAACAGAATGAACTAACTCTGTGAGAAAAACCCTAGATCTTGGTTCTTGGTCTTGACTTTGTGTTGCAGGGACAAGCAAAAGCTTGAAGAAGAATGTAACGCCCTAACTCCAGGGACCGTTACGATGTGCCTTGTAAACAGTGCTAACCTCGCTAATCGAGTTATTTGGCCAAAATCGTGTAACTAAGTATGATTAGCGGTTTAGGGATTAAAATTTTGGTTAGGATATAACATTTCATTCGAACGTTTATTATATACATTGGGATCCCGATAATATAATTTAAAGGTCTATTACAAGAAAATATTTACAACGGGCTGATCTAAGCGGCAAAAGAGGGTTAAGCCCTAGTTTCCCTTCAAACCTCGGCCGTGGTGGTCGAGCAGCTGCATATGTACACATCGCCACCTAAGCTCTCCAACTCAAGGATGGTCCAGCTTTCTTTTGCCTTTACCTGCACCACATAGCACCCGTGAGCCGAAGCCTAGCAAGAAAACTCAACATGCTCATGAAATCATAAGGCACACGCCTAGCAGATATAGCCCTAGTCAAGCAGGCAATAAATCCACGTAATGATGGGTATCCAGGATAAGAAATCCTGCCCTCCTGAGTGGATGACTATCAAGTTGATCTCAATTAGATAAGTGATTTAACACTGGTGGTTCCAGTAACCATATCGGCTAACAGCCCTGAATAAAAGAGTGACAGTGGTACAAGTCACTAAGGTGGGTTCCGCTCCCTTTATAAATAAGTGATCCTTTCACTAGTTTAAACATGATAGGTGCATGATGATTAGTCACCAACATAACCTTCCTCATGACCCTAGAGTCATAACTATGGAACACTGTTCCCTAGCCATGTGACAAGTAGTCACCTAGGCCTTACGCCCTGGCTCTGAGTAACTAGTCCTAGACTAGCCAAGCGCTTATAATTTTCATCGACCTTCAGGTCGGTCCAACATTAATACCCCATATGAGTCATTCAATGCTGATATCAATTAGATCTAATCTTCATTTGGCCCGGCGTTCATGACGCTATGCCATTTCTGACTCTTAGGTCAGTATCCCTGACTAGTCAGTACATATACAAGTAAGTAGTGCCATAAAACATATATCATATGTCAAATATCCAGATAAAGGGCATTCAGCATGCTTACTCAATAATTACTAGCACAATTAGGATCATGCATAAACACAGAGGCTCAAGCTCTGAACACTCAGTATTCATAGCATGCCCTAATCACATGTTGCTCGTGCATTACATGCATCATATTTAGACATCCAACATGCATCAAGAATAACCATGCATGCCACATATACACAGGATGCAGTTTTCTTACCTCAGGTTTGAGCAAGAACTAGTAAAAGAACGACCCTTGAGAACGATCAATCCTTTGATCCTTTAGCGGTTACCTAGTCATAACCAAATATGGAATCCCATCAATAAAATAAATCATAAAAGGTTTATAATCTAAAACCTCACTCCCGGGATCCACCCCGCACTCTCGGGATTCTCAATCTACCCAAACGGGGTAAATGAAACAACCCCCGAGCCTTAAAAGTCATCCCGAGCCCTAAAAATAGGTTGCTGGAAAAATCACTAGCGTTGGGGCGCTGCCTAGTGGCGCTGGGGCGCTGCCCTAAAGTCAGAGAACCCCAGAATCTGCCCTGTCTAGGGCTGGGGCGCCAGGAATGGCGCTGGGGCGCCATCAGCAAACCAGAAACTTTTCTGGTCTTCTCCCCTGCGATTTCCCTTGAAAAACAAACCTCCAAACCAATCCCAAACATCATCAAAACATCAAATTCAACCCCCAAACTTCATCTACATCACACCCTCATCAAAACCCAAGCAACCAAACTCAAGAACTTCAACTAATCCCCACCACTAACACCTCAAATTCTTAACTGAAAAACCATAAGGAAAAATAGAGTATAGCCTATATTCAAGGATGAATTCTTACCTCAAGCTTGATTTAGATCCTCTTCAATGATTGAACCAAAGTCCTAAGCCCCCACCTTTGATCTCCTAGCTTGTTACCTCAAGTTGGCTCTCAAAAATTGAAAGGAAGAAGGAGGAGAAATGGTGTACGGGAGGGAGAGAAGAAATGAAGATGAGGATACTCTGTTTTCAACAATTCCACAGCCTTCTAAACTCAAGGGCTGATATAAATCTTAGGGGTGAAAAGACCATTTTGCCCCTAGGTCAAATAAAGGCTTCTAAAGACTCCCAAGGGTAAAATCATCCTTTCCCGCCTATCTCGTTAACTATAATTAACACCCTCCAATTCCCGTTATTCTCAATATTCTCAAACACCAATAATTCATATCCCGTTACCCTCTAATTCCTAGTAACGTTCTAATCACCAAATTACCCCGAGACTCACTCTGAGCCCCGAACTTAATCCCGTTATGACTAGACCGAAAACTTGCATTCCATGATCGTCTCATGCCGAATGGCTCGAACCAATCCACATATAATGTGGTATTATTTATAATTCACCCACATGCATGAAAATACACAATCACGCCCTCAACGGGCCAAATTACCAAAATGCCCTTATAATTAAAAATGAACCCATATGCATGCATTTACCATCATATAATAATGTAACTCACATTAACATGCATATAATCATTTAATATCATAATAAATCAATTATGGCCCTCCCGGCCTCCTAATCAAGGTCCTAACCCTTATTAGGAAATTCAGGGCATTACAAAGAAGCTGGTAATCAATTCAGGGTTTTTGAAGAGGAGAAGAAAAAGCTTGGATCAGACAACAACTGAAGGGATTTCAGTCAAGTCTTTGATGGGAGTTCAAAGAGTGTGCTCTGTCGAAGTTCTGCTTTAGATATTGTTCTTTTACTAATTGTTGTATGTTACTTGATTGGGTTGTACAATCAGTCTATCTTCTGCACTTCTGATTGTATGGAGTTTTTGTAAACATTGTTTGAATAATTTCAGATCTATAATAAATCTTCTTGAAGCATTAAAATTGATGTTATGTTAGTTTAATGCTTACTTTCATAGTGTATAAGGTTATTTGATTTCAACAAGTAATTTGAAATAGTCATTAGAGTAGCAAATCCACTTTCAGGGTTTAACCCTAGTTCCTTTTTAAACCCTCGGTCGTGGCGGTCGAGCAGCCGCATATATACACATCGTCACCTAGGCTTTCCAACTCAATGATGGTCCAGCTTTCTTTTGCCTTTACCTGCACCACATAGCACCCGTGAGCCGAAGCTCAGCAAGAAAACTCAATATGGTCATGAACAAGTAATAACATGTTTCTAAGTCATAATAGGCATGCCTAGCAGTAATAACCCTACTCATGCATGCAAGCAGGTACAAATAAATGTTTGTGGTGTCCTGCGCTTTGAGTAGATGACTAATAAGTCTCTCACTCTGAGGTAGAAGACTAATAAGTCTCTCTCTGAGGTAGACGACTAATAAGTCTCTCTGAATAGTTGACTAATAAGTCACTCTCTAAATAGATGACTGATAAGTCTATCTCTGTATAGATGACTAATAAGTCTATCTCTGTATGGATGGATGATAAGTCTATCTCAGTTAGATGACTGATAAGTCTATCTTGGTTAGATGACTGATAAGTCTATCTCTTAGGTAGATGACTAATAAGTCTCTCTGTATAGATGACTAATAAGTCTCTCTGTATAGATAACTAATAAGTCTATCCTTATGTAGATGACTGATAAGTATATCTCTGCATAGATGACTGATAAGTCTATCTCTATATAGATGTCTGATAAGTCTATCTTTGAGGTCCCATACCCTCCTAGCCATGTGACGTGTAGTTCACCTTCGCATATTGGCTCTGGCTCTAAATAACTAGCCTTTAGACTAGACAAGCACTTTTAGTTTTCATCGAACTTAAGGTCGGTTCAAGCATTTCATGCTTATGTCGATAAGATCTAATCTTTTTGGCTTGTGTTAAACACGCTAATACCGTTCTTGACTCATAAGCCAATACCATACGACCAGTGCTCAGTACTACTGCCGAACTTGACTAATAAGTCACAACTTCACAATTAATACTGACACCCTTGCCGATTCTGACTAATAAGTCAGTATCATTCACAGATAAGCAAATTGTCAAGCATTTGATATGCATTCCATATATACAAATAGAGCACTCAACATGCTACATCAAAACCATGCATGTCACATACTGGGTGCATTTTTCTTACCACTGGTTCAAGCGAGAAATAATAAATGAATGACCATTGAGAACGAACGATCCTTTGATCCCTTAGCGGTCACCTAGTCATAACCAAATATGGAATCCAATTAATGAAATCAACAATAAGAGGTTCATGGTCTAGACCTCACTCCTGAGACCTCGAATCGTACTCAAACGGTTAGTAGATTCGATCTCGAGCCTTAGGAATTGAAACCCCGAGCCAAAAACCCTCAAAAGTGCCCAAAATAGGACCCTGGAAAAACAGGGTAGTGCTTCCCCCTAGCACCATAGCGCTACAAACAGGGATGATTGGCCCTGGACAGCGCTGTAGTGCCCTCCCTTGGGCGCTGTAGCGCTAGGACCAGGGTGATTCAGCCCTGGTTTTTTCTCCTTCGAGTTCTCCAATTCCAAGCTTCAAAAATTGATTCTAAACCTCATTCAAACTCACAAATGAACCCAAATACCCATCATACAAGTCCTAGGCATCATAACCCAATCAATCTTTGCCAAAAACTTCCATCAATTCTCACTGTCCAAATCAAAAATCCCAACTGAAAATCAATGAAAAGCATAGCAAGAACCAGAGTTTTCATGGCCAAAATCTTACCTCAAGCTCATAATTACACCCTCTTCAATGGTAGAACATAACCCTAGACCCTCAAGGCTTGGTTCCCTAGCTTGAATCTTCAATTGGGGCTTCAAAAATTTAAAGGAAAAAGGAGAAGGAAATGATTGGGAGGAGAAGAAGAAGAAGCTCTGTTTTTAGTTTAGCTTGAATCCTTCCACAACCTTCTACCTGATACATATAACCTTAGGTCAAAAGACAAAAATACCTCTAGGTCATTAAATTCCCTCTTAAGGCTACCAAGGGTAAAACCGTCCTTTCTCCTCTAATCCCATTAATCATAATTAACGTCCTCCAATTCACATTATTCCCAATATTCTCAAATGTTAATAAATCATAAACCATTACCCTTTAATTTCCGGTAATGTACTAATCATCAAATTGTCCCGAGACTCACCCCGAGCCTCGAAATTAACTTCGTTATGACCAAACCGCTAACTTGCATTCAAAGATCGTCTCATGCCAAATAACTCGAAAAAATTCACATTATAATGTGGCCTTATTCATAATTCACCAACATGCATGAAAATATACACATATGCCATCAACGGGCCAAATTACCAAAATGCCCTTATAATGAAAAGTGGACCCATATGCATGCATTTATCATCATATAATAATATAATTCACATAATCATGCATATAATAATTTAGTAACATAATAAATTAATTATGGCCCTCCCGGCCTCCTAATCAAGGTTCTAAACCTTATTAGGAAATTTGAGTCATTACAACTAACCATCTTAACAACTTAATCACAGCTGTCATAGTCATGAGCTGAAGTTGTATATTCAACATATGGGTTCAGAGAAGCAGAGAAGAGGGTCGAGGAGCTGAGAATGAAATATTATATTTGAAAGAATAAACATGATTTCCCCCCCCCCCCCCCCCCCCCCCCCCAAAACTATTACCAGTATCAGATCGTGCCCCTGAATATTTTGTGTTGTTAAAAATTCCCCCTAAACTATGCACATTACTTAGTTGTGAGACTTCTGTTAGATTTTATCATATGTGACACTACCACATTAGTGCCACGTGAATAATTCAAATTGAAAATTAATTTTAAAATAAGAATATAAAAAAATCATTTTAAATATTAAAAAAATAAAAAATTAATTTAAAATTATATAATCTATTTTATTATTAATAAATGTATTTTTTTCCTTTTTTCTTTTTTCTTTCTGCCCCACTTTCAACTTCAACTTCTCCTTCTTCATGTTCTACTTTTTCTTGCAACGTTTTGGGTCAACGACGACAGGGTTGGGGTCAGCGACAATGGAGTTGGGGTTGGGGCTTGCAGGGGTCGAAGGTGAAGTCGTTGAAGTAGAGAGAAGTTGGGAAGGAAGAAGAAGATCTGGTGTGTTGATCGTTAGACATAGAGCTTCAGAGGAAATTTGGTTTTAAAATTTGAGTTTGGATATGCATTTTTGTTCTTGGCCATTTAATTTTGTGCTTTAGATTTGTATTTAGGTTTTGTTTGTGAGTAAATGAGAAATCAATGTATGTAAGGGGTTTGATTTAGATTGAGAAAATGATTAACAGTGGGTTACCAAGCCTTGACAAAATGATTGATGAGATTAAAAGTGGGTGGGTATTGGGATGATGAAGAAGAATAGTAGACTAAGGATTTAGAAAAAAAAAGGTTCTTTTAATTATTGTTTTTTTAATAATTTAATTAAACTATTGTTTTTTATAACTACAATTAATACGCTTATTTTTTTTTAAAATTTAATACACTAACTTTATAACTACAATTGAACATTGTTTTTAAATTTAATTATTTATTAAATAAATTTATTTAAATAAAATATTTTTTATATATTTGATTTTGTTTATTTTTAAAATTATAAATTTTTAGTATTTATTTTGTTTTTTAATCTTTAAAATATTTTTTTATATTTTTATTTTTAAATTAATTTTTTAATTTGAATTATACACGTGGCACTGATGTGGCACTGCCACGTCATTGCCCAAAATGCCAAATCAACTATTCGTTAGCCACATAAGATGAAATCTAACAAAAGTCTCACAACTCAATAACGTGCATAGTTCGGGAGGA
Organism: Humulus lupulus; assembly: GCF_963169125.1. Lineage (NCBI taxonomy): Eukaryota > Viridiplantae > Streptophyta > Magnoliopsida > Rosales > Cannabaceae > Humulus > Humulus lupulus. Next base: position 53,073,511 of record NC_084799.1, read on the forward strand.
ATTTTAACAACGCGAAATATTCATGAGGCACAATTTGATAGTGGTAATAGTTCGGGGGCAAAAATCATATTTATTCTATTTTAAAATATTTAGATCAAAATCGGGTCTAGGGTACTATTTTGATCCATTTTGTAAAACACAAAGTCTGAATTGAAAAAAAAAAACAAAGGGGATGATCGTGAATTCGGAAAAAGACACAAGGGTCAAACTGGTATTTTCCAAAAAATTAATGTGTTTAGTTAAATTTTAATTTTTAATATAATTTTCTAAAATATGGTTTGTTCTTTTTTGTTTTGTCGTTTTATCTCATCCAAGGAGGCCACCGCCGACATTGGCGTCTATCCGGTGTGAGAGAGTGCTACATCAAAAGTGTGTGAAAACATCATGCCATTTATAAGAGCATGAATTACTTCACTCATTACTAATTGGTTTTGAGATGGAGTCTTATACTTCTTACCATACACCTCGTTCTACTTTCGAAACTACATTCCATATATAACACAGTATCATGAGCCAAAGAAAACTCTAACGAGTAATCGATCCAAATCTAAATCGGTCCAAAAAGGAGACCCAAAAGAGCCACTTGTGATTCAAGGATAGTGAGCCAAGAAAAGTGCCACTTGCGATCGAGCTGTCCAAGATTGGTGAGCAAAAATAGCCACCATCTTAAGGGGATGTTAGAGAGTCCCACATCAAAAGTGTGTGGGAACATTATGCCATTTATAAAAGCATGAGTTACTCCAATTATTGTCAATTGGTTTTGAGATGGAATCCCATGCTTCAAACAAGATGTAAGACTTTTATAAATTTGTTTTAAGTGAAATGAATGTATTATAATATTTTCAAATTATTCTTTTTCACAAATTGGTAAATTTTAATTAAATAATTTTTTGAAGGATTAAAAATATTATATTTGATTCTTACATTATTTCCAATATAATTATAAATACATGTTACACCAAAATTTTGAGATTAGAAATTTTGATCTCGAAAGTCAGGCTCGTAAAGTGTAAGCTCGAAATAAGCAAACTTGCCATGAGAATTGAGTTTGACAGACTTGTTCAATATTAAAATGACGACGTCGTAATTGGTAAGCTCGGAACCATGTGGTCTCGAAGGTGCTTCGAGGTTACAAGAAAAGCTTGAAGCTAAAGTGAGAAGAGTTCAACACTTGTCTAATTTTCTTGGTCTGTTTGTATTAGCATCAGTCAAGAAGGTTCGAGCCTGGGCATTGCATGCTCTAAAGAGACGACCTCGATCTTGTTATTTTAGACTGAGGGAGGCCAAACTAGTGAGCTCGTGATGATTTGCTGATCTCGAAGATATGTAAGTTGAATGTTTGAGATTGATGACCAAATGTGGACGCGGTTACTGTTTAATAATCCATATATCTAAGGGATTGGTTGTAATCTATTAGTAAATCCTGAATGTCATGGGATTTATATGCATATTATATATTTATATGCATTTAATTGTATTTATTTTGAGATTTGAATGATAGCCCCCCGAAATGTGAGGGGAGATATTCTGTAAACCAGCCTATAAATAGATTGGACAAATTCCTTTGTAGACACATTGAAATTGGTACTGGGAATACTTTGCTGAATTTCTTCCAAAAAAACTTTAAGAGAATTCCATAGTTGAATAACATTGACTCGTGGACTAGACAGATTTTAACTGCTGAACCACGTAAAAAATCGTGTTTCCTCTTTATTTTTCTGATTTTTTGTTTAGTGTTCTTCATTTTTAAGTTGATGAAAAACGACGTCAACAGTTTGGTGCTTTCATTGAGAGCCATTAAACATGATGATAGCGGTTTAATCAGAAACTTCCTGAATCATCAATGGTCGCCGCAAACAATCCTAGCATTGGTGGGCAATCATTGCCCCAGATACCAGAGGAGCAAACTCCTCGTACCGAAGACTATCTGCGACGACCTGGAAAGCAGCCCATGGTTGACACAGGCCCTGAAGAGAGAAGTGATTCGTCTGATTCTCAGGGGCCGCTAGCTCCCAGGCCTGATGAGGATCTATACTACAATCCTGAAAGGTATGTTCCTATCGTGGAACTTGAGGCGACAAAGCGCAATGAGGAATTAGCCAAGCAGGCTGTGGAAGTCCAGGCACCTCCCCGGAGGCCTAGAGGACGTCCTCGTGGGAGCACGACTGCCAAGGGACGGAACTAGTGCCACAGTCGAATTAGCTAAGGCCCTGAAGAAGTGCTCGGACTGAGGCCACTGCCAACTCGACTGCAGAATTATCAGAAGGAATGGGTAATAACCGAGCCCCTCCAATGGCTCAGAACCTGAATCCTGAAGCTGCAAGAAACAACCTGGAACTTGACCGGGCAAACTCTGGGCCATTCAGGCCCAACAATGGGAGACAGCCGCCGTCGCCCATAAGGCATCCACTGTCACCGATAAGGCATCCCTCACCACTCCAAGAGGTCCCCTGACCTGCACAACAGAGACCATCTCGCAGTGGTAGTCGGGATGGAAACCGACAGGCCAGGCCTAGACTAGGAAATGAAAGGGAGACTACCCGAGAGCACAAAGCTCCTCAACCTTCGGGAAGCCAAATTTCAAGGTCAAAATCTGCTGGGTAAGGAGACCAGCAGGGGACCCACCTCGTAATCATCAAGCCTCACAGCCAGAAAAGGCTACAAGCTTCGCAAGCAGGAGCTCAGATTACACTCGCTTCGTGAGCATTTATAACACTGAGCCTAGACATACAAGAAATTGGGGGAATCATCCTGATTTGTGGGATCACCTGAACCATAACCAGGAATGAGATAATCCCCCAAACCCTGATTGCGAGACCATCTGAATGGTTGTAAGAAGTCAGCATGTAACCCTATACCAAGACAAGGAGCTGGAATTTTTATTAACGATAACCAACCCCCTTAAGTTCAGGCTCTACCCCCGGTGAATCTGGTCCAGGAAAGGATTGATCAGTTGGAAAGGGCATTCAGGCTCCTACAAGACGAGCAGAGTAGGGATAAGGCTGAAGAGTCTGATGAGGAGCTCGAGCCTTTTGCCCCGCATATTACTAACACCCCATTTCCACAAGGATTCAGAATACCTCACGTAGCACCATTCGATGGAAACTCAGACCCGTGCAGTCATTTGAGCACCTTTAATACCATTATGCAAGCCAGCAATGTTGACCAACAAAAAATTGGTTTGAAAAGTTTCGAAGACATTCGATCTCGTCCTAGGATCAATTAGCAAGAGAATTTAAAAAGCAATTCAAGGCTATGGTTGGCATCAGGCCTGAAGCTTCGACCTTAACCAATGTTCGACAACAACAAGGAGATTCACTAAAGAGTTACCTTACGAGGTTTAACATAGAAGTAGCTCGAGCTTGAAATGTTGATGGCAGTGGCCCCTTGATGGTCGTAAGAGCGGGTATTTTACCAGGGAGTCCCCTTTGGGGAGATTTATAGAGAAAACCCATTAGGTCACTAACCGAGTTCAACTAAAGGGCTCAGAGGTTTGTCAATGTAGAAGAGGTGAGGTTAGCACTAAACTTGACCCCTTAGCCCATAACTACAACGACAAAAGTTAACTCTGCCTCGACCTCGGCGGCCCCACCAACTTCGAAACCTTCCGGGGATAACCCTTCTAAAAGGAAGAAGAACGAAGGGAATAACCTCGAAGCTGATGGAGGGAAAAATAAGAAAGGAGACAAATATTTCTCCGTTTACACAGTATATATCGAGCTCAATGAAGCTCAGGAAAAAATATTTTTGACCAATGAAAATTAGGTTCCTTTCAGATGACCTGAACCCATGCGAAATCAGAAGGCGAAGAGGGACTCCAACAAATATTGTATGTAACGCCCTGCTAATTAGGGTCCATTACCAGGTGTGTTTTGAAACCGGTGCTGGACTTACTAACAAGTCATTTGGACTAAACACGTGATTAACCACTAAAGTTCGGGTACTAAAAACTTTTGATCATATCATAAACATTTTCATTATGTTAAAGATAAGTTCTTGACATGGGATCCCAAAAATACATTAGTTTAAAAGTCTATTACAAAACTCAAATTACACATTAAGCCGTCCTAAGCGGAAAAAGCTGGGTTTAACCCTAGTTCCTCTGAGCATCTCGGTCGTGGTGGTCGAGCGGACTGCATATGTACATACCACTGCTAGTGCCCTCCGACTCATGGCTGGTTGAGCTTCTCTTTACCTTTACCTGCACCACAAAGCACCTGTGAGCCAGAAGACTCAACAAGAAAACTTAATCAATAGTTCAGTGAATAAAATAACCATCAAACAGTAATAATTGATTCCAGTGCATTCATTAAACTTAGTTGGAGACCATAGAGTCACACAAGTGCATGTCGCACTTCCTTTCAAGTTGTTGGCATCCGAGCCAGTCAAGTGCATGTTGCACTCTCAGTGTGGCCCAACCATAGTGGCCTGCACTCCACGTACATTATGCCAATATTAGCTTATAAACTAAGTCCCTTATACCCTTGACTTATAAGTCAAGCCACCACGTGCCTCCAACTTATAAGTTGAAGCTTTGAGATTCTTAACTAATAAGAATCTCCTAGAACCCATCAAACTCTCAACAAATAAGTTGATCTCCATTTAACACCCTAGTGATACCCTAGTTTATAAACTAAGCCTCACATTCATACAAACAGTCTCATGTTCCATATAGCACACTTAACGAATAATCACACAATGCATTATAATACATCCACTCAATAGTTATAAGCATAATCATAATTATGCATGTTACAACATACCTAATCAAACATTCACAACATAATCATAATCATGTTCATTACCTTAACTGAGCTCTAAGCATGCATTCACATAACAGGTGCAGTTTTCTTACCTTTGGTCCGTATGCGGATTACTAGCGACAACCCTTCGAGCACGATCCCTGATTCAAGCCCTTAGCGAAAACCTAATCACAACCGCGATAAAGAAATTCCCATCAATAACAGGTGAATAACAACTTCCAGACCAACTCTTAGCCTCTGGGATATCGAATTCCACTTAACAAGGAAGTAGGATCGATCCCGAGCCCAAACGGTTAAGTTTCCAATCTAAAAATCCCATTATGTTCAATTTTCCCCTTAAGAGCCGCGACCCCTTCCAGCCGAGCTGCGACTCGCCTCTAAATCCAGAGGTGGCCTCCCTGGAAACCAACGCGCGCTGCGGCCCGCCCCTGCATCCGTGCCCTACGGCCTAATTTCCCCTTCGCAGGCCGCGGCTCATCACCACGAACCCAGAATTTTCTGGGTTTTTCTGCAACCAAACCCAGCCAAAATTCATTAAATTCCATCCCAACCTTCCAATTAAATCCCCACAAACAATATACCTCTTACCAGCAATCAAACCCAACCAAATACCAAATTAAACTTATCACAATCCAAAACCCAATCTCCCAATTAACAAACATGCATGAACTCTATAATTCTAGATACACCAACTGAATTAACTTAATAACCCTCAATCCAAGATCCTTACCTCAGCTATATGACTCCAGTAGCAAACCTCCTAGCAATCCCCCTGGTTTCAAGCCTTCCCTCCAACCAAGACCCTTCAAGATAATCAAATTCACCAAAAACCCAAGGGAAGAAGTGTAGTACGAGAAAGAGAAAGGGAGAGGTGCTATGTTTCCTTTTTCCTTGAAACTCCTTAAACTTTTAGTGTATATCCCATCCAGCTAAATTCCAAACCTAAGTGGAAAAGACCAAGTTACCCCTTACTCTTAGCTTATACCTCAAATATCCATAAGGGCAATTTTTTCCTTTGCTTTAAATCCCGCTAACCACGTTTTACATTCTATAATTCCCGCTACTCCCGATATTCTCACACAATTACCAATAAATTCCCATTACCCACTAATTCCCGGTAATATACTAAATTACTAGAATACCCCCAAGCTCACCCCGAGCCAGGTATCAAGACCCCGTTGTGACTTTTTCGCTAACTTGCTCATCGGGACCGCCTCTTGTCGAGTAACCCAAATATATCCACATAATAATGTGGTCTCAATCACACAAGCACATATTTAATATCTTTAAAATAAAAACATAATTATATTATAATATAATTCACATAATAACTCAATTACTGCCTCCCGGCCCCCTAATCCAGGCACTAAGCCTTATTAGGAAATTTGGGATGTTACATTGTAGATTCCACAAAGACATCGAACATACAACCGATGAGTGTCGGCAACTGAAGGACGAGATCGAGGGCTTGATTTCAAGAGGATATCTTGGGAAGTATGTTAGAAACCGAAATTCCAATCAAGCCTCAACAAGTCAGAGGGTAGCAGCTGCACAACCTGCCCAAAATCATAACTCCCGAGTTCGGGAGGATGAGTGACCCCCTTCGATTGATGGAGAGGATGTAGTTACCATCTCAGGGGACCTCATATTGCAGGTTCGGGCAGGAACACCCAAAAGAGATATGTAAACGAGCTCAAGACTAGAGACAGTTTACCCTACGAATCCGAACCACGAGCTCCAAAATAGCAGAGGGTTGAGACTCAGCCCATTACATTTACTGAAGAGGATGCGTCACACGTCCAATTTCCTCACAACAACCCCATGTTCATTATTCTCCAGCTCGCGAACATGAGGGTACGCTGAGTCTTGATTAATAGCGGGAGCTCGGTGAATATCCTTTACAAAGCCACTCTAGAAAAGATGGGACTCGTGCTTCACGATTTGAAAGCATGTGCAACAATATTGTACGGTTTTTCAGGAGAAGGGATTTCATGTATGGGATCCATTGAACTCCCTGTAACTTTGGGAGACTATCTGATATCAGTAACCAAGATGATGGAGTTTGTAGTGGTGGACCTCCTGTCGGCCTACAACACACTGCTTGGGAGACTTGCCCTGATTGGGTTAGGGGCAGTGTCATCTGTCAGGCACTTGCCCATCAAGCCCCTGACTTCTAGTGGCATCGGGACGTTGAAGGGAGACCAACTCGCAGGAAGGGAGTGCTACAACATTTCCGTAAGAGGAAAAAGTCAAACGAGTGCGTAGACACTGGTAGTTGTTCAGGAGACGAATGGACCTGTCTTCGAGATAGATGAGGAAATTGACCCTAGAGTGGAAGAAAGGGCCGATCTCGAACCTCTGGAAAAGCTCGAGGAAGTGATGCTCGAAGGAACGGATGCCACAAAGGCGGTAAATGTATTGCCCCGAATTCTCTGATGTGGTTTAATGGCGAGATTAGTAGGCCGGGAGGGCCATACTTGTTTAATTATGCCATTAAATGATATTATGCATGTATATGTGAATTATATTATGATATGATGTTATATGCGTGCATGTGGGTCCACATTTGAATAATTATGTTATTTTGATAATTTGGCCCATTGAGGGTGAATATGTGTATTTGGGTGCATAACTTGTTTTGTGAATGAGATTCCATTATTATGGAGATATATTCGAGCTATTCGGCATGAGACGATCATATATAATGGATTAGCGGTTTTGTCATAACGGGGTCAATTGTGGGGTAATAGAAATGTTTATTTGACGATAAATTGGGAATATTTGAGATCAGGGTGAAATTTTGGAGGTTTTGACTATAATGTCCCCGGGGGTATTTTTGGGACCCCGAGCATTAGGTTTTATTTGAGGTTACTTAAGCTTGAAGTAGCTGTCAGATAGAACGTACGATTAGAAAACCTCTTATTCTCCCTTTCGATAGTTCGTTTTACCGTTTGAGCATTTTCGAAGATATCTCGAGTTTTAGGAGTCGGAATCAAGCGAGGATCAAGGCATAGCGATCGTAGGAAAGATTAGAAGCTTCTTAACCGAAGGATTTGATGAAAAACAACCCAATCAAAGGTAATCTAAGTTTAAAGTTTTGAGTTTCTAAGCTTTGAAATGGACTTTGTGAATTGTTGAGTTTTTGGTTGGTTTGAACCTTTGGTTTTGAGGGTTTTGGGAAGCTTGGGAACCTTGTTTTGATGATTGGGGATGGTTAGGTATGATTTTGGGAGCTTGGAGAAGTTGAAAACACGTTTGGGAATGGCCCAGGGTCGGGGGCCGCGACCCTGTTCTTGGCTGGGCGTCGCGGCCCTTGGTGTTGGGCGCCGCGGCGCTTGTTTCAGGTATCTCTGGGGGCCGCAGCCCATGGTGCCAGGGCCGCAGCCCTTGCCCTGTTTTGACCCCGGGAGCTTAGCTATAGGCCTCAGGAGTGTTCCTACTACTTGGATTAGTTGGGATTGATCTTCCGGAGGCTAGATATTGGTGTGGAAACCTATGTTGATCATTATTATTAATGATGTCTCGTGTTTGGTTATGATTAGGTGACCGATAAAGGACTAAAAGTTGATCGTTCTCACGGGTTGTTCTTTTAATCTTTCTAGCTCAAATCTTAGGTAAGAAAACTGCACCTTGTGCATATGTGACATGCGTGATTATTATTGAGGCATGTTGATTGATAAATGTGAACGTGGATTGCCTATTAAATGCTAGCAAATGTTGAATACTTGTATATGTACTGATTAGTCAGGGACACTGACCTAAGAGTCAGAAATGGCATAGCGTCATGAACGCCGAGCCAAATGAAGATTAGATCTAATCGATATCAGCGTTGAATGACTCATATGGGGTATTAGTGCTGGACCGACCCTAAGGTCGATGAACTTATAAGCGCTTGTCTGGTCTAAGACCAGTTATTCAGAGCCAGGGCATATGGCCCCGGTGACTGTTTGTCACATGGCTAGGGAACGCTGTTCCAGGGGTATGACTCTATGGTCATGAGGAAGGTTATGTTGGTGACTATTCACCATACACCTATCCTGTTCAAACTTATGAAAGGTTCACTTATCAGTTAAGCCCGAGTGATCCTATCGTCACATGGCTAGAGGGGGCTGTATCCACTAATGTGACTGTTGCGACTGTCACCTATTTGTTTGGAGTAATGGTCCTGAATGATTATTATGATCATTGTTGATATTATATCATGCTTTATTGTGTTTTCTTGCTGGGCCTTGGCTCATGGGTGCTATGTGGTGTAGGTAAAGGGAAAGAAAAGCTCACCCAGCCTTGAGTGGAGAGCTTAGGTGGTGATGTGTACATATGCGGCCGCTTGACCACTACGGCCAAGGCGTTCTCAGAGGAACTAGGGGGTTTACCCTATTTTTGCCTCTTAGGTCGGCGTGATTGTAAATTTGAAATAGTAATGACCGTTTTGTACTGAGAACAACTTGTAAATGTTTTTATTAGCTCTGCAGAGCAGTTTGTAATGAAAATATCCATTTCCCTTTTTATTAGTTTTCTACCTTAACCTGTTAATTACACTTAGAGCACATTTTTTACCAAAGGACTCGGGTAGCGGGTCAAATTTCCAGTCCACCGTTCACCGTAACTGTTCTGGGGTAACCAGGGCGTTACAGTAAAGGTGAGGAAGAATCTTTTTGAAAAGGAAAAATAGAAATTAATTTGCTTCTTAAAAGAAAACCAGGACTTGTTCACATGGTCACACTCGGACATGGTAGGAATCAGTCCAAATGTCATAAACCATACATTAAACATTGACAAGAGATTCCCCCCGAAGCAGCAAAAATGAAGGCTCCTGGACGATGACAGAAAGAAAGCCCTCAAAGAAGAAGTCGATAGGTTAAAAGCAAATCGATTTATACGAGATGCCTTTTATCTAGATTGGATCTCCAACCCAGTGTTGGTCCCAAAGTCCAACGAAAAATGGCGAACCTGCATCGACTACTCAGATCTTAACAAGTCATGCCCAAAAGACTGTTTCCCCTTACCTCGGACAGATCAGCTTGTAGACGCCACTGCAGGTCATGGCATCATGTCATTCATGGACACTTATTCTGGATATAACTAGATCGCCATGCATGCACCGGATCAGGAGCATACGAGTTTCGTAGCCGACAAAGGGTTGTACTGCTACAACGCCATGCCTTTCGGGCTCAAAAACGCTGCAGCCACGTACCAAAGGCTAGTGAATAGGATGTTTGCCGAGCATATAGGAAATAACATTGAAGTTTATGTTGAAGACATGTTGGTCAAGTCTAAACATAACGATAACCATGTGGATGATCTCGCAGAGTGTTTTACTGTGCTTCAGAAATACAACATGAAGCTTAACCCACAAAAGTGCTCATTTGGAGTGTCTTCAGGAAAGTTTCTTGGATTAATAGTAAATGCACGGGGAATAGAGGTGAATCCATACAAAATTAAGGCATTAATCGATATGCCCTCACCTAAAAAACATAAGGATGTCCAAAGCCTAACTGGAAAAATGGCGGCCTTAAGTAGGTTTATCTCGAAATCTACAGATCAATGCCTCCCATTATTTAATCTTTTGAGAGTGATAAAAAAATTCAAATGGACGGAAGAGTGCGAGCTCATGTTTTAAAACCTCAAGAAACACCTCGCCGAACCACCAATCTTGTCCAAACCTATTGCAGGAAAGATTTTGTATATATACCTCTCTACAACCGAGCACGCCATTAGAGCTATACTAGTGCGAGAAGAGAAAAAAGTACAAAAACCTATGTATTACATCAGCAAAAGGTTACTGGGGGCAGAATCGAGATATCTATTATGGAAAAATTGGCTCTGAGCCTGATACACACATCTCGAAAGCTTCAACCATACTTCCAGGCAGAAGCGTTGACCGACCAGCCACTACGACAAGTTTTGTCCAAGCCAGAAGCGTTCGAAAGATTGTTAAAGTGGGCAGTCGAGCTCGGGAAATTCGAGAACACATATCACCCGAGAATAACTATTAAAGGGCAGGCCTTGTCCGATTTCATTGTCGAATGTATCAGGTTCTCAGATGACGAAGTTGTAACCCTAGCCCTCGAGCCGTGGAAACTTTATGTCGATGTATCCTCTAATGAAAACGGATCAGGGGCAGGTATCATCTTAATTACCCCAAGAAAATTCAAAATGCCAGTTCTGCCTAGCTATGCTGGAAGAGAAGACCCAGTATTTCCCGTGAATAAGTTTGAGATACAAATGGACATCCGAAAGGTGTCCGAAGATGCTCAGCGCATGATCTTTCCTACTACTTTATTTGATTCTTCCCAGGAATGGAACTTCAAATTTCCGCCAGTCAGCATAGTTTCATGGCAGATGTTTGTAAAGGAATTCTACAGACAATTTTATGCTAGTCGGATACATCCAACAAAGACCAATCAGCTGGTCGATATAAGAAAAAAGGAAGGAGAACCTCTAAAGGAGTACATCCAGAGGTTTATATGAGTAACTTCTTGGGCCAAATTGCTTGGGGACGAGGGAAAGATGATGGCCATCACCGCTGGGTGCAACGCCGATCTCTCCTTTGGAGCAGCCTAAGGAAAAATGGAGTCAGAAGTACTCAAGTATATTTGGATCAAGCAGATAAATACATCAAGTTGGAAGAGTCTATCGCCAATGAAGGAAAGTCTCTGTAACGCCTTGGTTACCCCAAAACAGTTACGGTGAACGGTGAACCAGAAATTTGACCTGCTACCCGAGTCCTTTGGTTAAAACGTGTTCTAAGTGTCTTTAACAGGTTAAGGTGGAAAATCAATAAAAAGGAAAGGATATATTTTATTGAATACATAAAACTGTTCATGGGCCCACAAGAACATTTACAAGTTATTTACAACTCAAAAAGGTCATTACTGTTTCAAAATTTCAAACCTGCCGACCTAAGCGGCAAAAATAGGGTAAACCCCCTAGTTCCTCTGAGAACTCCTTGGCTGTGGTGGTCAAGCGGCCGCATATGTACACATCACCACCTAAGCTCTCCACTCAAGGCTGGGTGAGCTTTTCTTTCCCTTTACCTGCACCACATAGCACCCATGAGCCAAGGCCCAGCAAGAAAACACAATAAAGCATGATATAATATCAACAATGATCGTAATAATCATTCAGGACCATCAGTCCAAACAAATAGGTGACAGTTGCAAAAGTCACTAAAATGGGTCCAACTCCCTTTAGCCTTGTGACGATAGGGTCACCGGGGCTTTATAGATAAGTGAACTTTTATTAGTTCGAACAGGATAGATGCATGGTGACTAGTCACCAACATAACCCTCCTCATGATCTTAAAGTCATAACCCTGGAACAACGTTCCCTAGCCATGTGACAAGCAGTCACCGGGGCCTTAAGCCTTAGCTCTAGTAACTAGTCTTAGACTAGACAAGCGCCTATAAGTTCATCGACCTTAGGGTCAGTCCAGCGTTAATGCCTTAGAGCCATTCAACGCTGATATCGATTAGATCTAATCTTCATTTGGCTCGACGTTCATGACGCTATGCCATTTCTGACTCTTAGGTCAGTGTCCCTGACTAGTCAGTACATATACAAGTATACAACATTTGCTAGCATTTAATAGGCAATCCATGTCCACATTTATCAATCAACATGCCTCAATATAATCACGCATGTCACATATACACAGGGTGCGGTTTTCTTACCTCGGGTTCGAGCGAGAAATAATATAAGAACGACCCTTGAGAATGATCAACCTTTAGATTCCTTAGCGGTTACCTAATCATAACCAATTAGAAACCATCAATAAATCAATGAATGGTTCACAATCTAAACCACACTCCTGGGATCAATCCCTCACTCTCGGGACTCTCAAACTAATCAAACGGGGCAAAGGAACCAACCCCCGAGCCTTAAAAACCATCCCGAGCCTTAAAAATAACTTTCCCTGAAACTAACCTAGCACCTAGGTGCTGCCAACCAGCGCTGGGGTGCCAGCTTCAGACCAGCAGCTACAATGATTTTCCCTCCTTACAATTCCTCTTGAAACCAACCTTCCAAACCAATCCCAAACCTTACCAAAACATCCAATTCAACCCCTAAACCTCATCTACATCACCCCCTCACCAAAACCTTATCAAACATACACAAAAACTCCCATTGATTCCAACTTTCCACATCAAAATCAAGAGCTCAAAACTAAAAGAGAAAAACAGAGTAACACCTGAAATTCATGGACAATTCCTTTCCTCCAGTTGGTTTGAATCCTCCTTAGTAGATGAACTAAGTCTATAACCTCCAAGCTTTGATTTCCTAGCTTGATACTTCAATTTGGGACCAACAACCTCAAAGGGAGATAGGGAGAAGATGATGTACGGTTGAAGGAGAAGAGTGCTCTATTTTTGTTCTATATGTTTCTACAGCCAACCAAATATATAACCCAAGCCAAATGACCCTAATACCCCTAGGTCATTTAAAGCTTCTAAAGTCTCCCCAAGGGTAAAATCATCATCTTTCACCTATTTCGTTAATCATAATTAACGCTCTCCAATTCCCGCTATTCTCAATATTCCCAAACACCAATAATTCATATCCCGTTACCCTTATACTCCCGGCAACGTTCTAATCATTTAATCATCCCGAGACTCACCCCGAGTCTCGAACTTAATTCCGTTATGACTAAACCGCTACTTAATATTCAAAGATCGTCTCATGCCGATTAGCTTGAATAAATCCACATTATAATGTGGCATCAACAATATATCACCGATATGCATACATATACACAATTACGCCCTCAACGGGCAAAATTACCAAAATACCCCTGTAAGTAAATGTGGACCCACATGCATGCATTTAACATCATATCATAATATAATTCACATAAACATGCACATATTCGATTAATGGCATAATTAAATAAGTATGGCCCTCCCGGCCTACTAACCCCGCCATTAAACCATATCGGAGAATTCAGGGCATTACAGTCTCCAAAGGCCGACCAAGGCAAAATATAAGAGTCGACCAAGGGTGCTAATGTTAGGAAAATTTATACAGGATCTTTATTTATTTTCATGTAGATCTAATATTAAACAAGTTAATATGAGACAACCTAGAACATGTTTCTAAAATTGAATTCAAAGAGAAATAATGATAAGAATACTTACATTATAGGCAGCGAAATGAATGAGTCATTCCTTCAATTTCTCTAACCCTTGTATCCTTTTTGTTGCAGAGTATTACCAAGAAACTGAACCGATCTTCAATTTTCTACACAGCCTTCCAAAGTATCCTTAGAATCACCTAGACTAGAGTGGGCAATTCCCAACACATGAGATAGATACAGAGAAGAAGAAAAAAGAACAATAAGGCTTAGAAAATGACTTATGTTTAGAGAGAATCTAAAAACTATCAGAAACTTGTGTTTCAGAAATCTTAAAAACTTATGTTTTCAACTCTCTCTTAGCATTCCTATTATAGACTCAATTATGTCATTTTTTAATTAAAAAATCAATAAAATAATAGCCAATTAACAGCCCTAGGTCGAAATTATCACGGGCTTTAGGCCCGTGAAATTTCTCATTTAATTATAAGCCCGTTGGACTTAAAATCAAGGCCTCTATTATTTTCTATTGATTTTAATTAATTAAATAATTATTCAAATCCTTTATCAAATTAATTATTTATAATTTGAACCTTGATTTAAACTTATTTATTAATTTAGATACAAATTTATCTTAATTAATAAATCTGCCATAATTTCTCTTTTCTTCTCAAAATTACACAACTCTGTGAAACTATCCAAAATTGACAAGGTCAACTTTGATAATTCTAATTGACAATTAAATCAATTAATTGAGACTGTCTAGATGATTTTATCCAAGGTACAATGGGGATCATGGGCCTATGAAATCAAGCTCCAATAAGTTATCATAAATCTAACAAATAAATTTACTAACATATTAATTCCTCGTGACTCCACTAAAGACTCGAAATTGCACTCTTGAATTCATAGAACGCTCTATAAGCAATATAGATACGTTATTAATTATCCATTGTTACAACCATAATTTTCACTCAATCCTCTATAGACGGTCTACAATGAGATGGGACTAAAATATCATTTTACCCCTCATTGTATTTTATCCTTAAAACACTTAGTTCATTGTAAATGATATTTCAGTAAACTAATATTAATTACTGAAATGAGATCTCTATCATTTAGCACCTTGAACCAAACTAAAAGGAAATCATTTCACTTTTTCATCAGAAGCTATAGATGTTCATATCTACGATTAACACTCCCACTCAATTATACTACCAAGTTCCCAAGATGTAAGTATGAGCTAGTACGTAGGGTAAGCTGGTAACGAACAAGTCAAAGAACTCAAATAATACAATCAGTTAGAATACTAACCACTCAGAATTGAGATTGAATTGACCTATGGTCAACTATATGATATGACTATAATAGATAATAATGGTATGTTTACTTATCCTTTCTACAGTTTATATCGGTCATGTCTGATGTAACAAATACATCCGATCTTATCTACTTTGCTAATGTTCTAGAAAGAACATAACACTACAATGTGTAATTAGATCATATCATAGATTGGCAAGTCAGTGTATATCCTGTGCACTGACTAATCTTAGGACTAACTTATATTTGAACATATAATCATATTTATATTCCACTGTGATTACGTCACTATAAATATGATTAACTATATGCTCGTGATTTAATACAAGTTTATATTAAACAAATAATCATGAAAATAAAACATGTGCGCAAAGTGATTGACCAAATCAAAAAATGATTTCTATTCTTTTATTGATAATAAATGAGATTACAAAGAAATTGGGTTTTAATTAGGGCATAAAACCTGAACAAACTCCCACTTCCACTAATTGAAACTAATGTCTTAATTCTACTAATCTAATTTCTTTGATATGCTTATCAAATGTAGCTTCTGGTAGTGTCTTTGTAAACGAATCCGCAAGATTGTCTTCAGATGCAATCTTCATAACCTTCACTTCTCCCCTAGCCATATATTCTTGAATTATGTGATAATTCATTTCTATATGCTTACTCCTCTTGTGGCTACGAGGTTCTTTCGAGTTGGCTATCGCTCATGTATTGTCACTAAACAACACAAGTGGTTTATCCATTTCTGGAATAACACCAAGATCCGAATAGAACTTCTTTAGCCAGACTATTTCCTTACGTGCTCCTGACGCAGCTATGTACTGAGCCTCCATGGTAGAATATGAGATTGCATACTGTTTTACGCTTCTCCATATCACAGCTCCACCCCCAAGAGTAAACACCATTCCAGAAGTAGACTTCTTGTCATCGACATCAGTCTGAAAATCTGAATCAGTGTAGCCTACAGGGTTCATAACACCACCCTTGTAGACTTACATATAATACCTAGTCCGCCTTAAATACTTCAGGATATGCTTAACTGCTATCCAATGTTCCAGTCCTAGGTTTGACTGATACCTGCTCACAAATCCCATTGCATAGCAGATAACTGGTATAGTACACAACATAGCATACATCAGACTTCCAACTGCATATGCGTAAGGAACTTTTCTCATTGCTTCTTTCTATTCAGGAGTTTGGGGAGACTACTTCTTTGAAAGATGAATTCCATGGCGGGACGGTAAGCGTCCTTTCTTGGAATTTGTCATTGAGAAACGTTCAAGCACTTTATCAATGTAAGTTGCTTGAGATAGAGCTAAGATTTTGTTCTTTCTATCCCTAATGATCTGGATACCTAAAACATAACTAGCTTCACCGAAATCCTTCATTTGGAATTGAATGCTTAGCCAATTCTTCACATCTGACAATTTCGTAACATTGTTTTTAATGAGTAAGATATCATCTACATAAAGAACCATGAATACCACTACTTGAGTTGCCTTCAGTTGGTAAACACAAGGTTCATCAATATTTTGTTCAAAGCCATAGGTTTTGATTATTTCATCAAACCTAAGGTTCCAGGAACGAGAAGCTTACTTAAGTCCATAAATGGACCTATTCAACTTGTAAACTTTTCCTTCTTGTCCAGCTACTTTAAATCCTTCTGGATGATCCATATAAATGACTTCGTCAAGTTTCCCATTAAGAAAAGTTATCTTGACGTCCATTTTCTAGATCTCATAGTTGAGAGTGGTTGCTATGGATAGGAGGATCCGAATGGAATTGAGCATGGCTACCAGACTAAAAGTTTCTTCATAGTCCATGCCTTCTCTTTAGGTATAACCCTTTGCCACTAATCGAGCTTTATAAGTCTCGATATTTCCATCAACACCTCGTTTCTTCTTGTAGATCCACTTGCACCCAATGGCCCTAAAGTCACTAGGTGCTTCCACAAGCTCCCAGATGGAATTTGAGTACATGGACTCAATTTCATGTTTCTTGGCTTCGAGCCATAGTTCATTTTCAAGGCAAGCAATTTCCTGTTTGAAAGACAATGGATCATCATCACTAGTGTCACCAAGAACCATATTTGTTTCACCATCCATACCTTAGAGAACTAGGTTCCTAGAAACCATCTCACTACAACAAGGATTCGTGACTGTTTGCTTAGGAACAGTGGTACTTTCTTCATTTAAATTGACTTGTGTCGGTTGGACATGATGAGTGAGAATTTAATCATCAGCGTGTGTTAATGATGATGGAATGTTGGTTAGAGTCAATTCTTTAACCATCTCCTCTAAAACTACTTTGTTGAGTGGTTTGAAGTTTTGGACATAGTCATTTTCTAGAAAAGTAGCATATGAAGAAGTAAACACTTTCTTTTCTGAATGACTATAGAAAAGTACACCCCGAGTACCTTTATGATAGCCACCAAACATGCAAACTTCAGTTCACGATTCTAGCGTTCTTTAATTTTTCCTCGGGACGTGGGCGAGACACCCTCAGATTCTATAATGGTGTAAACTAGGTTCACGACCATTCCAGTGTTTTAAAGATGTTTTGGGGATTGATTTTGACAGCACGACATTGAGAATGCCGTTCGCGGTTTCAATTGCATGTCCCCAGAATGAAGTTGGTAGAGTTGAGTAACTAAGTATGCATCTAACCATTTCCAATAAAGTTCTATTTCGGCGTTCCGCTACATCATTTTGTTGCAGAGTACCTGGGGCAGTAAGTTGTGATAAAATCCCAAGTTCAATTAAATGATCTTGGAACTGCATATCCAAATATTCTCCACCCCTATCAGATCACAAGATCTTTAACATTTTACCTAATTGGTTTTGATCCATTGCTAGGAATTCCTAAAACTTTGAAAATGTTTCTGATTTCCTATGAATTAGATAAAGACATGAGTATCTAGAGTAATCGTTAATGAAAGTGACTTAATACACAAAACCACCCCTGGCTTGTATATTCAAAGGTCCACATACATCTGAATGCACAGGTCCAAGTGGTTCTTTGGCCCTATCACCCTTTGCAGAGAATGGACGCTTGGTCAGTTTGCCTTCTAGACAAGATTCACAGATAGGTAATTCACCTAAGGTGAGTTCCCTCAAAGGCCCGTCCTTTGTAATTCTTTGAATCCTATCATAGCCAATGTGACCTAGTCTCAAGTGCCATAAATACGTCATATTATCATTATCAGTCTTTTGACGTTTATTGGTCCTAGGTTTAGCAACTTTGAATAAATCATTGTTAAGAGTGAGGGGTTCGTTAGGTCACAGAATATAAATCCCGTTTTCCAAACATGCAATACACAATTGTGATCCATTGAAAGAAATAGATATATTAAAACTTGTGAAAGTCATAACAAATCGTTCTAATTTCAACATGGAAACTGAAATTAAATTTCTATTAAAATCTAGAATAAAAAATACATCATTTAAGATTAAAAATTTACATTTGACCTTCAGACGAGCTCTTCCTCTAGCTTGGACCACAACGAACGCTCCGTTCCCAACTCTAAGCTTTAAGCCGCCTTCGTCCACTTCCTCTCACGATTCAAGACGCTGTAAAGAGTTACAATCTTGGTTAGTAGATCCAGAATCAATAATCCAAACAGATTTATCATTCTCTAAAACATATGTTTCCAAGATATATGAATTATAATCTTTACCTTTGTTTTTAGCTGCTGGAAACTTGGGGCAATTCTGTTTCCAATGCCCCTTCTCTTTACAGTAAAAACATTTACCTTTACCTTTCTTATTTTTCTTGTTCTTCCCCTTAGGTGTTTGTGCATTTAGTTGTGCACTCGTCTTTGCAGCCTTTGCAAGCTTGGGGTTGTTGTTTTTTACACCTTTCCTTTTGTTTCCAGCTTTTGAAGACGAAACTTGGTTAGCTTCAGCCTTAGCTGGATTAGCAGCAGTAGTAGTAGGTGTTGGGGTTTTATGCCCTAATTATAACCCAAATTATTTGTAATCTCATTTTATTATCAATAAAAGAATATAAATCATTTTTTGACTTCGTTAATCACTTTGCTCACATGTTTTATTTTCATGATTAATTGTTTAAAATAAACTTCTATTAAATCTCGAGCATATAGCTAATCTTATTTATAGTGACACAATCACAGTGGAATATAAATATGATTATATGTTCAAAATAAGTTAGTCCTAAGATTAGTCAGTGCACCGGATTTACACTGACTTGCCAATCTACGATATGATCTACTTACACATTATAGTGTTATGTTCTTTCCAGAACATTAGCAAAGTAGATTAGATCGGATGTATTTGTTACATCGGATTGGACCGATATTGACAGTTGATAAGATAAGTAAACATACCATTATTATCTATTCTAGTCATATCATATAGTTTACCATAGGTCAATTCAATCTCAATTATGAGTGGTTAGTATTCTAACTGATTGTATTATTTGAGTTCTTTGACTTGTTCGTTACCAGCTTACCCTACGGACTAGCCCATACTTACATCTTGGGAACTCGGTAGTATAATTGAGTGAGAGTGTTAATAATAGATATGAACATCTATAGCTTCTGATAAAGAAGTGAAATGATGGTTTCCTTTTAGTTTGGTTCAATGTGTTAAATGATAGAGATCTCATTTCAGTAACTAAATTAGTTTACTGAAATATCATTTACAAGGAACTAAGTGTTTTAAGGATACAATACAATGAGGGGTAAAATGGTATTTTAGTCCTATCTCATTATAGACCGTCTATAGAGGATTGAGTGACAATTATGGTTGTAACAATGGATAATTAATAGCGTATCTATATTTGTTATAGAGCGTTCTATGAATTCAAGAGTGCAATTCTGAGTCTATAGTGGAGTCACAAGTAATTAATAAGTTAGTAAATTTATTTGTTAGATTTATGATAACTTATTGGAGCTTGATTTCATAGGCCCATGATCCCCATTGTACCTTGGATAAAATCATCTAGACAATCTCAATTAATTGATTTAATTATCAAAGTAGACCAGGTCAATTTTGGATAGTTTCACAGAGTTGTGTAATTTTGAGAAGAAAAGAGAAATTATGGCAGATTTATTAATTAAGATAAATTTGTATCTAAATTAATAAATGTTGACCCTGAATTTGGCCAACTGACATGGAGTCAAATATGCTTGATGTGGACAAACACGTTGGAAAGAATGTGATGACGAAATGATAAAGAACACAAGGGTTTATAGTGGTTCGGCCCCAGAATCTGGTAATAACCTACGTCCACTTGAATTGTTATTGATGTAAGACTCAGAGGAGTGATCAAAGAACTAGGGTTCAATGAGTTTCAACCACCTCTCAGGAATAATACAATGTGTCTAATCAGATAACTCGAATTTCTAATGATCTGAAAGCCAGAAAGAAGAAGAAGATCCCTTTCCCTTGAGCCCTCATCCTTTATTTATAGGCTCAAGGAGGATTTACATTAATTTGTTACAGATATGATTTCCTAAATAGTCGGATACTCAGGAAATCATGGGAGATAATTTCGGATACTATCATAACTGCATAAGATCTTTTCCGCGTATATCACTCGTACGACCAGGCTGGTCGTATGAAGAGATCGAACATCGTGACACTAGATGTACTCCTGGTCGATAGTCGAACATGAATTCTGCCAGATGTTAGCCATGTGTACAAAATGTTCGCCATGTCATCCATACTTGTTTTTTGGATAACATTTGCCCCCCAAGTTTGTTTAGTGCGACCAGCAATAAAGAAACTTTAAGGAAGCAACCGTTCATATCCCCACGATGCCTGTCAGAATCCCCGTGCGTTTTTGAATACCGTGACATAATTATGTCTAATCAAGCCCTTTCAGTTTTCAAGAAACAAATTGACGGCTTATACACTTCCCCACGTTTCGAGAATTAAAAAATAATGATTATTACTTTTTGGCCATACCTCGGTCTCTATAAATAACTCCTTTTTCTCCTCAAAAAGGTTTTTCTTACCGTATTTGCCAAGAACTTCAAGAACTTTGCCTACAGAGCTTCGAAACCAGACAGTCGCCTAGCTGAGGACCTTCCTGATGCGAACCTTTTCATCCTCTTCCAAACCTCCATCTTTGCTCAGGTAATCATTGTCTTTCTAAATTTATGCCATGCACGCTGTTTTTATGCTCTGTGATTTTTGCGTTCTCGAATAGGGTTTCATGAGGATTTTTCCTTTTGTATAAACCTTCCATTGCTAAGTAATAGGGCGTCTTTATGCTTTGTATAGGTTAAGACTTAGTTTGATAGTAAGGATCATAGGCTTAGGACATAAGATCGACGTAAAAATTCAATCTTTAAGCTAGGTGAAAAAACTGGGTATTTTCCCGCCCTTTAGGAGTTGAAGCAGTTCTTTTTAAGAAAACGGTTTATTTCCTCTTTAATTCATTTTTCAAACTACTCACGCCGCATTTAGCGTAGGATTAGGACGCTGCTGGTTATTTAGATACGAGCAACGTTATCCCAATCTCCCACACTACTTCGCGGATTGTGTCTTAGGCCCATGGTTACGCCCGACCCCCACTCCAGGAATGGAGTCGAGGGCAGCACTCTTAGCTAGCATGCCAAATGTTGCTAAGAGTGTAAAGAACTTAATTAATGAGGCTAACCTTAGGCTGGCAGGCCTTTAGGGCTCCCAACCTGCGACTAATGAACCCTCGGCGGGTGGTGTCCACGTCGATGCGGAACCCGAGCAGCAACCTCAGGTACCCCCTCCACGGAGGAGGCCAACTAGGGTTACGATCAGGGAACCTGCCATTCCCCACCGAGCAGTGGAATCTTTGGTCCCCGTTGGCAAGGGGAAACAAAAGGCTGCCAAGCCTACCGAACTTTCTGACGACTCGTCAAATGTAAACGGTACAATAATCTCGTTTTTAAATAACTTGCCAATTCCCTCTCATCTATTTGATGGGGATAGCAACTTTAGGAACGCCGCTTCTTTAAACTCAGATTTCTTCCAGGATCTAGGTAGTTCAGTAGATAATGTTACGACCAGTAGTTGTAGCTCGGGTACTTTGCTTGTAATCCTTTTACTTTATCTCTGTTCCCCTTATGGTCACTTAATCTCACTGCTCGAGTTTTTTCCTTTTGTGCAGGTATGGACTCTGGAGACGTCTTCGCTCATTACGAGGCCGCCACTGCTTCTTCTGTCCTGAAGAAGGATAGAAAAAGGGCTCGAGGGGAAAGTAGCAAGACCCCCTCGAAGAAGGCTCGAACAGAAGATACTCCCGCCGCCGTCCCTTCTAAGGAAAACATGACACCTCCGCCCCCCACCGAACAGTTGATGCCCACGCCTGAGAATCCACAACCCTCCTCTAGGGCCACTGGCAAAGAGACTTTGGACAACCTGTCCGAAGGCTCCCTGTCTAGCCTCGTGGTCGGGTCGGCCAAGGAGAGAATATACAAGCTTTCGAAGCACAGACGCAGCCAGGCCGCCATCAACGAAACTGCCTCAATGGAGGTCGACCAAATCATCAACAGAGGGTTGAATGAGATAGACAGCGTAAGTCATCTCCTACTATTTCATCATTTATGTTTGACTTCTTTTCCTTACTTTTTCGTTTTTTGTTTTCAGGGGCTGCTGTCTTTAACTGCTGGCTGACGCCATGCTGGGGCGTTGGTTTCTCGCGGGCAGAACTTCGACTCCAGGCTTGCTCAGGCTAAGAAAGCACTTGAGGATGAGAAGAAAAAGATGCTCGAGGAAAACAAGGAGCTGTCCAAGCTGAATGAATAGATATGCGAGGACCAAGCCACTCTCACCCAGGAGCTTCTAACAGTCAAGGGGCCTTGAAGAAAGCCAACGAGGAGCGGCACAAATGGAGGGAAAGTTCTGTACTTATCACCCAAGAGTGTAAACAGCTCAAACTCGATCTGACCGCCAGCAGGGATGAGGCGAAGAAGCTTGAAGAGCGGGTGCGAGAGATCGAGGGGCGAGTGCAGGAGGTTGAGGAGGAAGGGGTCGCGAATTTGAAGAAGTACAAGGAGGTCACCCTCCTCTGCTTTTATGACTTCTGGAAGCACAACCGGGAGGCCAACTTCAACTATCTTTCCGAGCGGTTGAAGAGAACTTTGATGGCGCAGTGTGCCACTCGGTTGGAGGCAGAGGAAAAGGCTAAGGAAAAGGCTCCCGCTGCCAATGCTGAAGTTGGTCTTCCTGCCGACCAGGGCACTCCCCCAAATCCTCAAGACCCTCTTGCCCAGTAAATTTTTTTTTGTTTTATTTTACTTTTATGGCCCACAAGTCTGTTTGTAAAGACAATATTCTTATTGATGCAAGGGCAGCTTTTTTACTTATAACTGGACAATTGCATCCGAGAAATAATGCTCGCGGTGCAAAAGCTTTTTACTTTGTTTAGAATAATTACATCCGAGCAATACTGCTCGCGATGTAAATGATTGCTTTATTGATATTATAATGTTTCTTTTATTATAATATCTGTTCGCATGACCGATCTTAGCATAGTACTTTGGTCTGATTTAACAAAACATAAAATTTGAAAAATACTCTAAGTACTATAGCATGCTTTCACTCATTTTGTTCATGTGTTTACACACCTCATGGTATGCTTTGCTATCGATGTACCTTATATGCCCCCCAAGTGATCGAGGAGCTTTAGGTCCTTGGTCACTTGCCTTGACCACAACCTATTCGAACATTGCTGCTCGTTATGTAATTCAACACTTAATACAGCAAAACAACACACGTAATGAACAAATACTTGTAAAAATAAATTTACAAAGGTTGGCAAGAATGACTGGCTGCGCACAGTCCCTTATAATCTCGTATTAAAAATGGACTAAACATGTCTTTACGAGTGATCTTAAAAAGATCTTACACTTATAAGCGATTAGCCATACAACGTGGCTAACCCTTTTTTCGAAACTTGTAAAAAGTAAAAATTAATACAAGCCAGTTCTTTAAAAAGGACTGTTTATTGGTAGTACTTGCGCAGGTGTTCACCGTTCCAATAGCGTGGAACGAGATCTCCATTTAAGCGTGCAAGTTTGTAGGTGCCCGGATGAAGGACTTCTTCAATCTGGTAAGGTCCTTCCCAGTTTGGTCTGAGCACTCCAGCAGTGGGGTCACGGGTATTTAAGAAAACTCATCGTAGCACTAGGTCACCGACGTTGAATTTCCTTTCTTTTACTTTTGAGTTAAAGTACCGAGCGACCTTTTGCTGATATGCCGCAACCCGGAGTTGGGCTTTTTCTCGTATTTCTTCAATTGAGTCTAGAGACTCCATCATTAGTTGGCTATTCTGGCTCTGGTCATATGTAATGCGTCGATGTGAGGGGGGATCTAATTTGACAGGTAACATAGCTTCATATCCGTATGCCAAGGAAAACAGGGTGTGGCCTATCGCTATTCGATGCGAGGTTCTATACGACCAGAGTACTTCAGGTAGCTGTTCTGGCAATGCTCCTTTAGCATCTTCAAGTCTTTTCTTCAGGGTGTCCTTAAGCATTTTATTCACTGCTTCGACCTGCCCGTTCGCTTGTGGATGCGCAACTGAAGAATAGCTTTTGATAATCCCGTGTCTTTTGCAGAAGTCGGTGAATAGATCACTGTCAAATTGGGTACCGTTGTCTGAGATGATTTTTCGAGGAAAACCATATCGGCAAACAATGTTCTTGATGACAAAGTCAAGAACTTTCTTGGTCGTTATGGTAGCGAGTGGTTCAGCTTCGACCCATTTGGTGAAGTAGTCAACTGCTACAACTGCGTACTTCACTCCGCCTTTTCCCGTCGGTAGGGATCCAATCAAGTCTATTCCCCATACTACAAAAGGCCAAGGACTCTGCATCTGTTTTAATTCGTTTGGAGCTGCGCGTGGGATTTTTGAAAATCTTTGACACTTATCGCACTTTCGCACAAACCCCATTGAATCTTCGTTCATAGTCGGCCAGAAATAGCCTTGCCTTAGAATCTTTTTCGCCAAACTTTGCCCCCCAGCGTGATCCCCGTAGAAGCCCTCATGTACTCCCTTCATTATCTCCTTAGCTTTCTCTAGTGTAATACATCTGAGCAGTGGCATGGAATATCCCCTTCGGTATAGAACGTTATCGACCAGTATATACCTAGCAGCCTGCCTTTGAAGAGTTCTGGCCTTGTTTCTATCTACTGGTAGTACACCATTTGTCAGATACTCCAAGTAAGGCGCCATCCATGTATCTTCCATTTGGATTTCCATACTGGCTTCAATTGCTCGTATGCTTGGCTCACTTAATCTTTCTACTGGCACAATGTTCAAAGTATCAGCATCTTTCGCGCTCGCGAGTTTGGCTAAGGCATCTGCGTTCGAATTCTAATCCCGGGGTATTTGCTGGAGGGTAAACTTCTTGAACTGGGCCAATAGATCTTTAGTTTTGTTCAAGTAGGCCACCATTTTTAGGCCTCGTGCTTGATATTCCCCTAGAACTTGATTCACTACCAGCTGTGAATCACTGTAAATATCCAGCACCTTTATACTCATGTCTTTCGCCATTCTTAATCCAGCGAGGAGTGCTTCGTATTCGGCTTCATTATTTGACGCTGCAAAGTCGAACCTAATGGCGCAGTGAAATCGATGTCCCTCTGGCGTTATCAAGATCACTCCTACTCCTGCGTGAGATTTGTTTGACGATCCGTCTGTGAATAACTTCCACGAAGGAGCTTCATCTTGAAGCTCAGGCGCACTAGGTTTTTCGCAATACTCGTTGTTTGGGAGTTCGATGAACTCTGCAATAAGATCAGCCAAGACTTGTCCTTTTACTGCTGCTCATGGTGAATATGTAATATCGAACTGCCCCAGTTCGACTGCCCATTTTAATAAATGCCCAGCCGCCTCTGGTTTTTGGAGGACTTGCCGAAGGGGCTGGTCAGTTAAAACTGTAATAGGATGGGCTTGGAAGTAAGGACGTAGCTTCCTTGAGGCCAAGATTAAATAGTATGCTAACCTCTCGATGGGAGGATACCTAGCCTCTTGCTTACATAATAAACTGCCTTTTGTACGCCTTCTTCCTCTCGTACTAGTACCGCACTAGCAGCAACTTCAGTGATCGCCAGGTAGATGAACAAAGTCTCTCCTTCGATAGGCTTTGATAAAATAGGAGGCTGTGCCATATGGGCTTTCAAGGCCTGAAAATCTTGCTCGCAGTCTCCTGTCCATTCAAATTTCTTATTGCCCCTAAGTAGATTGAAGAAAGGGACACACTTATCCGTTGACTTGGAAATAAATCTACTTAGGGCTGCAATTCTTCCAGTTAAACTTTGCACATATTTGGTCTTCTCTGGAGATTTCATGTCGATCAGGGCTCTTATCTTGTCGGGGTTGGCCTTGATTCCTCTTGAATTAACAATGAACCCCAAAAACTTTCGTGATCCAACTCCGAAGGAACATTTGAGAGGATTTAGTTTCATCTGGTACTTGTTCAATACATCGAAACACTCTTGCAAATCCTTCACATGTCCTTCCACTTTTTTGACTTTACCAGCATGTCGTCCACGTATACCTCCATGTTTACGCCGATCAATTCTTTAAACATGTGATTAACCAATCGCTGGTAAGTCGCACCTGCGTTTTTCAGTCTGAAGGGCATTTCTTTATAACAGTATAATCCCGTATCAGTCCGAAAGCTGGTGTGATCCTCGTCAGGGGGATGCATGCTGATCTGATTATAGCCTGAGTATGCATCCATGAAGGAGAGGATCTCGTGTCCTGCAGTAGCATCGACCAACTGGTCGATCATTGGGAGTGGGAAGCAATCCTTCGGGCAGGCTTTATTGAGGTTTGTAAAATCCACACAGGTTCGCCATTATCCATTAGGCTTAGGAGCCAGTACAGGATTAGAGACCCACGATGGATAAAACGCCACCCTGATGAACCCATTCTCCTTTAATCTCTCAACTTCTTCCTTTAAGGCTCTCGACCGATCCTTATCGAGCAGCCTTCTTTTCTGTTGCACGGGCGGAAAACTCTTGTCTATGTTCAGGACATGGCTTATGACTGCAAGATCTATCCTAGCCATGTCTTTGTGCGACTAGGCAAAGACTTCCTGGTTCTTCTACAAAAACTCCATCAGTGCATGCTTCGTGGTTGGTTCTAAGTTTTTCCCGACCTTCACGACTCTGGTCGGGTCTTTCTCGTCAAGTTGGACCTCTTCTAGGTCCTCGATGGGTCCAACGTTTTCTTCACAATCCCCAAAGCGAGGATCTAAATCTCTATCCTCACTTTGGGCAACACCCTATTTGGTGACTTTATCACCGGATTGGGCTTGTGTATCAATTTCCATCTGCAACCTATCTGGGGGAGTGCTCTTTGACGTTCCCTTCTTTGCCTTCGTGACTAAGGTGTTGTAGCATTCCTTAGCCTCCCTCTGGTTTCCCAACACGCGTCCTACCCCTGCGTCTATCAGGAATTTCATGGCTAAGTGCCACATAGAGGTGACGACCCGTAGATCAACCAGTATAGGCCTCCCAATGACGGCATTGACAATCGACTACTATAAAAGTAGCGAGTAATGTCCTGGTAGCAGGTGTTGTACCTGCCATCACTGGTAGTCTGATTGACCCAGCAGGGGTGAGTCCCTCACCAGAGAAGCCGTATATTGTTTGGTTGCAGGGCTCCAAGTCCTTAACGGACAACTTCATGCGTTCCAGTGAAGACTTATACAGGATGTTCACCGAACTTCCTGTATCCACCATCATGTTGGCCATTTGGATATCCACGACCAGCGGATCGGAATGTGGGAACCAGACATGCTGGGCATCGTTATCAGAGAAGGTTATTTCGCCTTCTTCTGATCGAGCCTTTTTCGGCACGCAGTCATCCATAGTCATCATCTCGATGTCCTGGTTGTGGTGCAGAGTCTGAGCATATCGTTCTCTGGCCTTTCTGCTGTTTCCCGCGAGGTGCGGGCCTCCACAGATGGTTAACAATGTGCCGGTCACGGGGTCAGGCTTCAAAGGTGGCGAGCATTGGCGTGTGGGCGCTTGCTCGTTGCCATCTGGAGATTCTCGTTGGGAATTTTCTGAGGCCCGTATATATCTTCTCAAGTGCCCTTGTCTAATAAGGAACTCGATTTCATCCTTCAGTTGGTTGCATTCGTTGGTATCATGCCCGTAATCGTTATGATAACGACAGAACTTGGTAGTGTCTCTTCTCGAAATATCTTTTTGAATGGGAGCAGGTTTCTTATAAGGCACGCTGGAACTCGTGGCCTGATAAACTTCTCCCCGAGACTCAACTAGGGCAGTATAGTTAGTGAACCGGGGTTCATAACGGTTACCCTTGGCTCGTTTATTGTCGGAGGTGGAAGGCTCGTTGTGTGGCTGTTTTCCCCCATTCTTGCCATTGCCGTTGCCGTTCTCGTTGCCTTTGTCGTTGCCGTTGGACTTGGACCCATTGGCGGCTTTGGCAGGCTCAGCAGTCCCCTTGTCCATCCCTGGGGACTTTCCTTCGTTGGCGATGGCGTCTTCGAGCTTGATGTAGCGATCAGCTCGATCTAAGAATTCCTGGGTAGTTCTAACTCCATGTTTTCTGAGGCTTTCCCAGAGAGGCGTGCGGTGCTTAACCCCTGCGGTTATGGCCATCATTTTTCCTTCGTCTCCCACTGTTTTTGCTCCAGCGACTGCTCGCATGAAGCGCTGGATGTAGTCTTTCAGTGGTTCTCCATCTTGCTGGCGTATTTCAACTAGCTAGTTTGCCTCAGTCGGGTGCACATGACCCGCGTAGAACTGTCCGTAAAACTCCTTTACGAACATTTCCCAGGAAACTATACTTGCAGGAGGGAATTTAAAAAACCACTCCTGTGCAGCATCAGAAAGTGTCGCAGGGAAAATCCTTCACCGAGCGTCCTCGGACACTTTCTGAATGTCCATTTGTATCTCGAACTTGTTGACGTGAGATACTGGGTCACCATACCCATCAAAGTTTGGAAGCGTAGGCATTTTAAACTTGCTAGGAGTCTCTGCCATAGTTATCCTCTGGACAAAAGGAGTGCCTTTCCTCCTGTCGTGGTCGATGTAAGATGTTCTTCCCCCGACCAGCTGCTGCACTGCCTGGTTGAGGGCATCTATCTGGGCCTGCACAGTGCTAGGAATCGCTGTGGCCTCTGGTGCTGGGGGGACGTACTCGCCGTGCCGCTCGCGGTGATCGTTGAGTACATCTCTCAAGTCCTCATCTCTCCTCCGCTGCTCGCTAGCTCCGAGCCGGTTGAAGACGTTATTTTGTCTGGGTTTCCCCCCAGCGTCCCGTCTGTCGGGTTGGTCATCCTGAGGTAGTTGGCTCCTGCCTCCACCTCTTTCTTCATTTCTCCGACCGGCATTCCCTCTGCCTGAGTCGGCCTCATTATAACCATGGCCATCTCTGAATCTTGATTGGCTATGGTGGGATCGACTGTTCCCTCGATTGCCTTCCCAGGCTGGAACCTCCCGAGCGTTAGAGGGTGGTCTGCGTTGGTTGTTAGGTCCCCGTGCATTTTCATGCCGTGGGGGGCCTCGGACCGCAGAGCCTAACTCTAAGTTCCTCCTGTTTCCAGGAGGATGTTGTCCTCTGCTCGGAAGATTAGGCTCGTCCCCCCTATGGCGTCTAGGACTGTGAGGCTGCTGCTCGGTCCTATTCTGCCTCTGCTGCGGGGGATTGCCGCGACCAGTTTGGGATGGAGGCTGTGCTTCAGGGTCTCCTAGTGGGACATTGTCCTGAGGCGCCGGTGGCTGCTCGGGCCTTTGTGGGCTCGAGGGTTGGATAGGCGGGCTAGGATTGGGACCCCTCTGGGGTGGCCCATCCGCGGGTTGATCAGGCTGCGAGGCAGGTGCAACCTGATTCCTAGCCAATTGTAAGGCTGCCTCGAGGGCTGCCATGGCCTCCCTTTGGCGACGGTCCATCTTCGCCTGCCTTTCACTCAGCTCCAGGCGCTGCCGCTCAATTTCCTATTGCAGTCGCGCCATGATTTCGGCAGTAGTTTCCTGGCTGGCCCTCAGATTGGCCAGCACCTCATGTAATGCGCCTAGGGTACTCTTCAGCGTCGCGTTGTCCAATTCTTCCACATCAAATTCCAAATGTGGCTCATCTTTAGCCACGTTTGGAGGAGGAGGAGGAGGCGGGTTAGATGGTGCAACGCCAGCCGCCTGTCCAGTTTTCCTGGTAGTTTTTGCCATTGATCTTCTCAACGATGCTGTATCAAGCTCTCAATGAAAGCACCAGAATGTTGACCCTGAATTTGGCCAACTGACACGGAGTCAAATATGCTTGATGTGGACAAACACGTTGGAAAGAATGTGATGACGAAATGATAAAGAACACAAGGGTTTATAGTGGTTCGGCCCCAGAATCTGGTAATAACCTACGTCCACTTGAATTGTTATTGATGTAAGACTCAAAGGAGTGATCAAAGAACTAGGGTTCAATGAGTTTCAACCACCTCTCAAGAATAATACAATGTGTCTAATCAGATAACTCTAATTTCTAATGATCTGAAAGCCAGAAAGAAGAAGAAGATCCCTTTCCCTTGAGCCCTCATCCTCTATTTATAGGCTCAAGGAGGATTTACATTAATTTGTTACATATATGATTTCCTAAATAGTCGGATACTCAGGAAATCATGGGAGATAATTTCGGATACTATCATAACTGCATAAGATCTTTTCCGCGTATATTACTCGTACGACCAGGTTGGTCGTATGAAGAGATCAAACATCGTGACACTAGATGTACTCCTGGTCGATAGTCGAACACGGATTCTGCCAGATGTTAGCCACGTGTACAAAATGTTCGCCATGTCATCCATACTTGTTTTTTGGATAACAATAAATAAGTTTAAATCAAGGTTCAAATTATAAATAATTAATTTGATAAAGGATTTAAATAATTATTTAATTAATTAAATCAATAGAAAATAATATAGACCTTGATTTTAAGTCCAATGGACTTATAATCAAATGAGAAATTTCACAAGCCTATAGCCCATGATAATTTCGACCTAGGGCTTTAAAATGCCTATTTTTTTATTGACTTTTTAATTAAATTAAATGGCCTAATTCAGTCTATAAAAGGAGTGCTTAGAGAGAAGTCATCAGTTAAGAGATCTGAGACGACAGATAAGTTTAATCACTGGTTTTCTGATAGTTTTAGATTCTCTCTAAACACAAGTCCTTTTCTAAGCCTCTTTTTATTTTCTCTTCTTCTCTCTATATCTATCTCATGTGTTGAGAATCGCCCACACTAGTCTAGGTGGTTCTAAGGATACATTGGAAGATTGTGAAGAAAATAGAAGATCGGTTCAGTTTCTTGATAATACTCTGCGACAGAGAGGATGCAAGAGTTAGAGAAACTGAAGAAAGGAATGTTTCATTCCGCTGCGTATACTGTAAGTATTATATTCTTTGTTTCTCTTTGAATTCAATTTTAGAAACATGTTTTAGGCTATCTCGTATTAATTTGTTTAATATTAGATATACATGAAAATAAATAACGATCCTGTATAAGTATTTTCCAACAACTGACCTCAGAGCCTTTGGTAATCTTTATTCTCATGCATGAACATGTTTAAAATTGAATTATTTGATATGTTTAAATAATTGGATGGTTTTCATGTTTTTATGAAGCATATTGATTTTATGTTAAGTTTAGCAATTTTTAGGTTATTTGTGTTGTGTTTTCTATGCTATTAATTTTTATATATGCTTTATTTTGTGTAAAACATGTTAAAAATTAATTAGAAAATGGTTTTGGTTTGAAAAATTGCTCAAAAAAAATTTCTTTTTGCACTGGCTCCCATGCGTGCGTGCACGCACCACAGCCCCCCGCGCGCGCCACCTGCAGCCCAGCCACCATGCGGGTGAACAGTACCCGAAACGGGTACTGTTCATCCAATTTTTTTTTGTTTTGCTGGAAATTCTTCATATAACATGTGGAGCATGACATGCTTTATCTAAAAACTGTAAACTGTCAGCTCTGATACCACCTGTAACGCCCTAATTTCTCATAGATTACCGAGAACACAACGTTGAGTCATAATCGTAAATATTGCTCTTTTATTTAATTAAAGCTTAAAAATAAATACATGGATCCATGGCTTTATAAAAATAAAATACTTGTCTTTAACATAAAAATGATCAATATTTAAATAAAACAAATTTTAAAATAAACTTTAAAATAATAAATAAATAATTTGGCCTGCTTGATCTTGCTCGACTATATGGTCCCCAACGAATACATCACAAAGCTCTTGGGTCCCACTCACCACCGGCCTTTCTATCCTTAATTTCCTGTAATAACAACAACATAAGGAGTGAGCTTCTAAGCCCAGTAAGAAAAATATAAACAAGGGTTAGTCATATAATCAAACATAACATATATTCACCAAAGTCATACAAACACAACATCTAGATCATATCATATCTTAAGTCATAATTCTAAATCATAATTTAAGCCATAAATCATAAATCATACTCTAAGTCATAATTCATAGGTCATAAATCATAACTATAGGTCATATATCATAATCATAACTAAAAATAACAAATCAGATATAATAAAAAGATAAGTGCTTATACAGGGGTGGCAATTAAGCCCCGGACAAAAGTTCGTCATACACCGGACATAGGTTTGTCATAAAGTTTTGGCAACCGAGCCTACCGGACATAGTCCGTCATACATCATTGGACACCTTAGGTCCAGACACACTTACCCCTTTATTGTACCTGAAATGTTAGGTCATACAAACATAAACTATTATCATACATTACATAAACTAGATCATAATACTAAACTATCTAATTTTCCTTACCAACACTGGTATAATTGAGAACAAATGCGGAACTTGGAACACTCCTAAGACCATCACTAAAAATAGTGAGTATTTCTAAAGGACAGAGATGAAAGGAATAGAACTAAACCACCAAGAGGAAACTTACCGAAAAGACACCTTAAGTTCAAAGAACTTAAAATCCTAACCACAAAACCACAACAAAAGTTAGAACGTGAATGAAAACTAAAGAAACTAAGGAATCAAACAGAATGAAACTTAAGAATAAGAGTACATCAGTTGACCTTATGGATTAGTCTAACTCCAATACCGAAACACTCTAACCTCACTTCCCAAAGTGTTTTATAAAGCTTAAGAATAGAAAAGCTTTTTCCCTACCCAAGTGTTTATCACTCTTATGGTCTCACTAGCACCTTGGAGTCTGATCACAACTGAAGAGTAAGTGAAAGGGTTGGATCCTAAGTCCTATTTATAGAGTTTTAGGAATAAAAATCTTCTTTTTGGCTTGAATAAAAACAATGAATTTTATTGAAGATATTTGAATATTCGTCAGTCAAAGGCTTAGGATCTGGTCAAATTGTTCAAAGAATGGTTTAAGGAGTCAAAGCTTGATTTTTAAAATTAAAAACAAAAATAATAAAAACAAATAGAATCTTAACTTCTAACTCTCGTAACTCTAAACTCACCTGCAGTAAAATCAACATAACTGAAGCTGTAGGACTCCGATTTAGACCATATTTATACAATTAGAAAGATAATTTAATTATCTACAACTTTCTACAAATACTATTTTTGAAAATTCATAATATAACTAGGTCAAAAATAGGTCAGAAGTTACAGTACCCTAAAGTTACGGGAAAATCTATTTAATAATCTAAATAACAACGTAATCCACAATTAAATAAAATCGTGACAAATGTCATGCTCCTAACAAATTCAGGTGAAGACTAAGTCTTCTATTTCCCTTATTTTATCATTAAAATAATAATTCCTTAATAATCATGCATATGACAAGTGTCATAATCCTATTGGCTCTATCTAAACCTTAGGAATAATCATGCTCATGACAAGTGTCATATTCTTATTGGCTCTATCTAAATCTTAGGTTATAATAATTATCATATTAATAACCAGCAATATTAATCAAACCTTATGTTATAATTAATATTCTTAAACTATAGGTTAAACTTATAAATTCATAACTATTGCTATGAGTTTCCAACTAAGTCCCGATTTGAAGTAAAATCCACAGAATCTAAAATACTACAACTACTACTATCTTGCTAACTAAGTAAAATTCCGGGACGCTACATTTCTCCCCTACTTAAAAGAATTTCATCCTCGAAATTTACTTACCAAACATCTCAGGATACTGCTCCCTTACACATTCCTCCAATTCCCATGTGGCCTCTCTTTCTGTGCTATTGCTCCACAAGATTTTAACCATAGGAACACTTTTGGAACTTAACTCCTTAGTTCCCCGTTCTAGAACACGTACTGGCCGTTCTTCATAACTAAAATATTGTTTTAACTCTAGAGCCTGGTAATCAAGCACATGGGATGGATCTGATATGTATTTTCTCAATATCGATACATGAAAAACGTTATGCGTTTCAGCTAATGATGGCAGTAAAGCCAACCAATATGCTACATGACCTACTTTGTCCAATATCTCAAAAGGACCTATAAACCTTGGGCTTAACTTTCCTTTCTTTTCGAAACGCATAATCCCCTTCATCAGAGACATTTTGAGAAAGACTTGGTCACCTACTGAAAACTCAACACTTCGTCTCTTCACGTCGGCATAGCATTTCTGGCGACTTTGAGCGGCAACCATTCGCTGTCTTATCTTTTCTAGTGCCTCTATTGCTTCTATTAGAGCCTCGGGTCCTAAGTATCGTCTTTCACCCTCCTCATCCCAATGAAGTGGTGATTGGCACTTCCATCCATATAGCATCTCATAAGGTGCCATGCCTATCGTCGCTTGATAACTGTCATGTAAGAGAATTCTATTAATGGAAGATACTTGCTCCATGATCCTGAGAAGTCTAAAGCACATGCTCTCATCATATCTTCTAATATTCGTATGGTGCGTTCTAACTGACCATCGGTTTGAGGTGAAATGCCGAACTTAGTTTTAACTTAGTGCCCATTGCACGATGTAAACCTTCCCAGAACTTTGATGTGAAAACCGATCCTCTATCAGAGACTATCGTCTTTGGAACTCCATGTAGTCTCACTATCTCCGCCACGTAAAGCTTTGTGTACTGCTCAGCATTATAAACTGTTCTTATTGGTAAGAAGTGAGCAGATTTTGTGAGTCTATCTACAATCACCCAAACAGATTCATGCTGCTTGGTGGTCCTTGGTAATCCCGTCACGAAGTCCATCGCTATATCTTCCCATTTCCATTCGGGAATCTCCAATGGCTGCAAAGTTCTAGTGGGTCTTTGATGTTCGGCTTTAACTTGTTGACATGTAAGGCATTTCGCTACAAATTCTGCTATGTCTTTCTTCATCCCCGGCCACCAGTACATTGTCTTGACATTGTTGTACATCTTGGTCAATCCTGGGTGAAGTGAATATGGAGTAGTGTGCGCTTCCTTCATAATACTTTCTCTTAATTCACCATTATTGGGCACACATATCCGATTCCTATATCGTAGCATGCCTTCTTTTGTCAAGGAGAAATCAGCATTCTCTGAGCTTTGTAGTGCTGCCTTCATCTTAAGAAGAAACTCATCTTCTTGTTGTTTCTCCTTTATTTCCTCCAATAGAGTTGACTTGATCGTGAGGTCTGCTAGTTGTCCAGTTATTAGCTCAATTCCGGACCTCTTAATATCATCTTGTAAGTTTTGAGATATCCCCTTAAGTGTTGACAAGCTTCCGTAACTCCACCTACTAAGTGCGTCTGCCACGATGTTAGCCTTTCCTGGATGATATAAGATCTCACAATCATAGTCCTTTACTAACTCCAGCCATCTTCATTGCCTCATATGGAGCTCCTTCTGCGTAAAGAAATACTTTAGACTTTTGTGGTCCGTATAGATTTCGCACTTTTCTCCATACAGATAGTGCCTCCAAATCTTTAAAGCAAAAACTACCGCTGCTAACTCTAAGTCATGGGTCGGATACCGATGCTCGTACTCCTTTAGTTGTCTTGAGGCATAGGCGACCACTCTTTCGTCTTGCATCAAAACACATCCAAGTCCCTGCTTCGACGCGTTGCAATATACTACAAACTTTCCCTTATCGTTTGGGACGCATAGAACTGGGGCTGATATAAGCTTGTCCTTTAACGTTCAGAAACTTTCTTCGCATTTCTCCATCCATACAAATTTCCGTTGCTTCCGTGTCAAATTTGTTAAGGGTGTAGCTATTCTGGAGAACCCTTCAACAAAACGCCTATAGTATCCTGCCAATCCCAGAAAACTTCTCACCTCCGTGGCAGTCTTGGGTTTGGGCCAATCCTTCACTGCTTCGATCTTGGCTGGATCTACTTCCACGCTATTTTTAGACACAATGTGTCCTAGAAATGGCACCTTCTCTAACTAGAATTCACATTTCTTAAACTTAGCGTATAATTGATGACGTTTGAGTCGTCCCAACGTCAGTCGCAGGTGCTCTTCATTCTCGGCTTTCGTTTTTGAGTAGATCAATATGTCGTCTATAAACACCACAATGAACTTATCCAGGTAGTCCTTAAATACACGGTTCATAAGATCCATGAATGTTGCTGGTGCGTTTGTTAACCCAAAAGACATTACCAGAAACTCGTATTGTCCATATCTAGTCCGAAAAGCCGTCTTTGGGATATCTTCTTTTCGTACTCTTAGCTGATGATACCCTAACCTCAAATCTATCTTCAAGAATAATGTAGATCCTTGTAGTAGATCAAAAAGATCGTCTATTCGAGGTAAAGGGTATTTGTTTTTTATTGTCACTTTATTAAGTTCTCGATAGTCGATGCACATCCTCATACTGCCCTTCGTCTTTTTGACAAAAAGCACTGGTGCTCCCCAAGGCGAATAGCTTGGTCGGATGAAACCCTTGTCTAAAAGCTCCCGCAGTTGTATCTTTAACTCCTTTAGCTCAGTAGGCGCCATTCTATAGGGAGCTTTTAAGATTGGTGTCGTCTCAGGTGCCAATTCTATTTCAAACTCGATTTCCCTACTCGGAGGTAATCCTGGTAGATCTTCTGGAAACACCTCGGGAAATTCGCATACAATAGGTACATCCTTTGGTTCGAGCTACGTCTCTCGTGACTTGTCCACCACACTAGCTAGAAATGCATGGCAACCACTATTGATTAATCACTGAGCTTTGAGAGTCGAGACTATCGGTATGCGTGTTCGAGAAACTTCTCCTTTGAAAGTGATCTGCTCTCCGCCTTCTGGTTGAAAGTTGACTGTCTTACCCTTACAGTCTATTGTTGCCCCATGTTTTGCTAACCAATCCATGCCTAAAATTACATCATAATCCTTAAGGTCTAACTCGATCAAATCTACTGGTAATTCTTTTCCTTCGATTCTAACTACAACATTACGCACCCCTCTACTAGATAGCATTCTTTCCCCCGAGGGTAACTCCGTGACAAACTTATCTCTAAAAAGTTTGCATGGTCTATCTAAGCTACCAATCATATTTATAGAGACAAAATAATGCGTGGCTCCTGAATCGAATAATACATTGCATAGTTTACCAGAGATAGTGACATGACCTGTTACCACAGTATTACTAGTTTCTGCTTCACCTCTAGTAAGAGCAAAAACTCTGGCTGGCACGAGCTTGTCATCTTTCTTTTGATCCTTCAACTTTGGGCAATCCTTTTTAATGTGTCCTTCTTCTCCGCAGTTGAAACAACCTTTCGCCTTATATCTGCATTCTCCTGAATGCTTCCTCTTGCAGATAGGGCACTGGGGATATTCCACATAGGGCTTTTTATTCCCATTACTTTCTGACGTAGTCTTATTGTTTTTGTTGGCCTTTTGATTTTGACCACCGTCATGTTTTCATTTGTGGTCATTGTTATTCCTTTTGGCTTCCCTTCTGGCCGTGCCTTCTTTCCAAATCCTTTCTTCAGCCTGCTCAGCTTCCAAGGCTACCTCTAATGTTTCCGCATAAGTGGTTATCCCCTGAATCAACTTCACATCACAGGCTATCATAGGTTTCAGTCCCTTCATGAATCTTTGAATTCTTAGCGTCTCAGTGGGTACCATGTCCGCCGCGAACATAGCCAGCCTATCAAACTTCCTGACATACTCTGTCATAGAAGAATTCCCTTGAGTAAGCGCGATGAATTCGTCCACCCTTGTGGCTAGAATCGCAAGACTGTAGTATTTCTTGTTGAACACTTGGATAAACTCATCCTAAGTCATAACGTTCACATCTCTAGTCTATTTCACTATATCCCACTAGATGCGGGCATCTTTCTTTAGTAAACTTGAAGCACATGAGACTCGGTCCTCGTTCCCCAATCGCATGTGTTCTAGTATGGACTCCATCGAAGTTCGGTGGTTGCTGCTTCCTAAAGCGTTCATACACTACCTTGTGGCGAGGTTCTGCCAACTGTAGTAATTGTGCTAGAGGAATGACTTGTTGCGCCACTTGTTGTTGCCCTGAATTTATTTGGAATTCTTCTTCCCTTCTCCTTAGCTCTGCCCTAAGATGGGCATTTTCTCTTTCCAAATTTATTCGAGTAGTAGCAGCTGCCGGCTGTTCCACTACATTAGGTGCTTCTGGCACTCCCAGGGTTGCTAGAAATTGTTCATATAAAGGGGTGGCAGCTACTCCTCTTCCTCACCCCCTTCCCCTTCCTCGGCCTCTTCCATGGCCATTTAGTCTTTCAGAACTTCTTGGTTCTTGTTCCATATTTCTTTTCTGTTTCCCCAAAAGAGAAAAAGAAATTTTTTTTGTAAAAATCTAAGATAAACAAAACAAGTAGAGGTTATAACTTAGCCTATTGTAGTACTGTCTATTAGGTCCATCTATCTATTAAAACTACTCTTTTACAATTAAGTCCAATTCGAGTAAATGGGCCTTAACAATTGAATCTTCCATGGAGGAGGGATGGGTTCAGTATATCATACCATACTACTAAGGCCCCCTAACTTCCACTTGGATCCAAAAGACCGGAATTTAAACCATTTCTTTATTAATTGTTATTCGTTTAAATTAGATCCAATCTAATAATGCAAAGCAAATGGGCTAACCCATAAGAGAGGAATTTAAACTTTACACTTTCAATTGAATCCAAAAAAAAAAATACTTAACACTTACTACACAATAAAACAATAACAAAAGAAAATAACATATTTTTTTTAAAAAAACAACTAGTGAAAGTATTCTAAAATTTAACGACGTGTTCTTATATGCGTCTAATCCTCCACATTGGATCCATTATCATACTCAGGGTTTGGTATTTTTCTTATAGCTTTAACCTTTGTCCATTGAGCTAATTTCTGAAAATAATACAAGAAAAAAATTACAAACATATTTCAAAAACAATCTATATACTTACTTGGTAACAAGTAGGTCCTTTGTAGATATCATGTGTATTTCGTGGGAACATTCAGGACCAATATAGTCGTAGCTCTGAGAAATAAAAAAAAAAATTTAAATTGTGAAAATACATTATTTATTATCAAAACCAAAAATATCTTTTTTTTATCATTTAATTTTTTTTAAAATAAGATATTTTTGTTAGTTGGGATTTAAATAATTAGATATTTTCTACAAACATTCAAATTCAAATAAAAAAATAGACTTACAACTTAATTTTAAATATTTTAATATATTAAAATGTTAGAATTATGATATCAGATATTTAAGATATTTTCATTTAAATTCTTGATATTTTTATTAAATCTTTATTTGAAAATATAAATATCTTTTTATTCTATAGTTTTCAATATTTAAATTATTTGAAATTTGAACATTGTTAATTAGATATTTTTATGGATATTTGAATTTGTTTAACTATTTTGAGATATTTTAGGGTTGTTATAACTATTTATATTTTATTTTTTTAAATGATTAAAATATTAGCTAATAGTTGTAACAACATTAGCTAATATATTTTATTTATATTCATTTAAATTGACTTATTTTTGTACAAATTTAATTAATTTGAATTTTTTTTGATAAATTCCAGATAATTAATTGTGGTAATTTTGCAAATGAAATAAATTGTGGTATTTTTGCATAAATTCATAGAATTGCTCATATAGTAACATGATTAGGCCCATCCAATTATAACATGTCTGTTTGCACTATATGTGGTATTTTTGCAATTGAGCTTAGATGCACATAGTGGCCCATATGTTTGTTAGATATATGGCATTTTGCCAAATAAAATATTCATAAAATAATAGGTTTTATTTGGGCCCATTAGAAAATGTAAAGTTTAAATTCCTCTCTTGTGGGTGATTCTACTTGTGAAGGCCTATTTGCTTTGCATGACTATAGTGGGCCTAATCAATTAATAAAACGAATGTTTAAATTCCTGTATTTTGGACCTTGTATGGAAGATAGGGGGCATTTGTCGTGGGAACGACATACTGGACCCAGCCCTCCTCCATACAAGCCCAATTGTTAAGGCCCATTTACCTAAGTTGGACTTAATTGTATAGGTTCATTATATTAGTTAAACCTAAATATTGATTAGCAACAGATTAATTCTAAATTAATTGAATTTGTTTCAATGTGACACTTTAGAATTAATAGGAAATTATAGGACTTTGGTTTTAAAAATTTTAATCTGTTTAATTTTTTTTTTGGGAAAACCATAGTCATTAATTTTCTAAAAATAAATTATAAAAATACTATTTTTAATTTTATAATGAGCTTATTTTAAGAATTTTATTCGATCTCCACCGTTGGTTTAACATAGTCAATAGCTTAATGGGGCCTCGAGGCGCTTTAATTCGTCCCCCTACGGAAGGTGTTCATTAGTTATTTTGACAAGGTTAGATTTCGAAAGATAGATAATTATAGGTCAAATTCTACTAGACTCACCCCTACGGTGACTACTAGGACTAAATCTATGATTATTGAAACCATGGGTCTAGCTCATAAAATAAGAGATTTTGTTTTCTTATTTTGATCGAATAGTAGGTTGTTAATAGTGGTGTCCATTATTAAATGAGTTTACAACTGTATTTAACTAGTGGTATTTTTTACTCTCGCCAACCGGGACAAGGATATCATAGATTAGTTAAAAACCTAAAGAAATAGAGATATGATTGTTTTTGGTATTTTTTTTTCTCATATCTTACATATTTTTGGTATATGTTGTCCTATTTCTTGAAACTTGTGTGAATAGAAGTTTTATTGAGCAAATGTGATTGATTTCTATTTTATTGGTAATTTGTAGTTTTAGGCTAAGTAGTGTCTGTATCTACTCCCATCCTTTCTTAACTTTCGATGGAGAAACTCACTGGAGAAAACTTCCTTAATTGGAAGCAGAATATCAACATAGAGTTGATTGGTGACAACTCTGAATTCATCATGATTTAGGAATCCCCAGAACGAGCACCGTGTCCGCACGTTAGTGATGGCACCGTCAATGCTCGTGATGGTACCGTAAATGCTTAGATAGCACCATCTCCGCACATACGTGAAGACACCGTAAATGCTCGAATGGTATCGTGTCTGCACGTTCGTGATCAACTCAACTATGGTCTGACGCATCTCATGAACGAGCTTCAGCTTATTGAACCTATCATGGGTGGACCTAGTAAAGGAGGTGAAAATCAGACTACTGATGTTGCTGCTGATCTAGCTAAGGCTGAAGCTAACCCAACTTCGTCTTCGAAAGCTGGAAACAAGAGGAAAGGTGGACAAATAAACAACCCCAAGCTTGCAAAGGCTGCAAAAACGAGTGCACAACCAACTGCACAGACTCCTAAGGGGAAGAACAAGAAAAATAAGAAAGGTAAAGATAAGTGCTTTCACTGCAAAGAGAAGGGGCATTGGAAACGAGATTGCCTTAAGTTTCTAGTAGCGAAAAACAAAGCTTCTTGAATCGTGGGAGGAAGTGAATGAAGGCGGCTTAAAGCTTAGAGTTGGGAACGGAGCGTTCATTGCGGTCCAAGCTAGAGGAAGAGCTCGTCTGAAGTTCGGAAATAAATACTTAATTTTAAAAGATGTACTTTTTATTTTGGATTTTAGTAGAAATTTAATTTCAGTTTCCATGTTGCAATTAGAATAATTTGTTATGAGTTTCACAAGTTCTAATATATCTATTTCTTTCAATGGATCACAATTGTGTATTGCATGTTTGGAAAACGGGCTTTATATTCTGTGACCTAACGAACCCTTCGCTCTTAATAATGATTTATTCAAAGTAGCTAAACCTAGGAACAATAAACGTCAAAAGACCGATAACAATAATATGACGTATTTATGGCACT
The DNA here is from genome assembly GCF_963169125.1 of Humulus lupulus. NCBI lineage: Eukaryota > Viridiplantae > Streptophyta > Magnoliopsida > Rosales > Cannabaceae > Humulus > Humulus lupulus. The sequence continues at coordinate 53,115,847 of NC_084799.1, forward strand.
TGAGACTAGGTCACATTGGCTATGATAGGATTCAAAGACTTACAAAGGACGGGCCTTTGAGGGAACTCTCCTTAGGTGAATTACCTGTCTGTGAAACTTGTCTAGAAGGCAAACTGACCAAGCGTCCATTCTCTGCAAAGGGTGATAGGGCCAAAGAACCACTTGGACCTGTGCATTCAGATGTATGTGGACCTTTGAATGTACAAGCCATGGGTGGTTTTGTGTATTAAGTCACTTTCATTGACGATTACTCTAGATACTCATGTCTTTACCTAATTCATAGGAAATCAGAAACATTTTCAAAGTTTTAGGAATTCCTAGCAATGGCTCAAAACCAAATAGGTAAAATGTTAAAGATCTTGTGATCTGATAGGGGTGGAGAATATTTGGATATGCAGTTCCAAGATCATTTAACAGAACTTGGGATTTTATCACAACTTACTGCCCCATGTACTCCGCAACAAAATGGTGTAGCGGAACGCCGAAACAGAACTTTATTGGAAATGGTTAGATGCATGCTTAGTTACTCAACTCTACCAACTTCATTCTGGGGACATGCAATTGAAACCACGAATGACATTCTCAATGTCGTGCTGTCAAAATCAATCCCCAAAACACCTTTAGAAAGTTGGAATGGTCGTGAACCTATTTCACGCCATTATAGAATCTGGGGGTGTCCCGCTCACGTCCTGAGGAAAAAAGAGGGAAAGCTAGAACCGCGAACTGAAGTTTGCATGTTTGTTGGCTATCCTAAAGGTACTCGGGGTGACTTTTCTATAGTCATTAAGAAAAGAAAGTGTTTACTTCTACAAATGCTACTTTTCTAGAAATGACTATGTCCAAAACTTTAAACCTCGCAGCAAAGTAGTTTTAGAGGAGATGGTTAAAGAATTGACTCCAACCAATGTTCCATCATCATCAACGTGAGTTGATGATGAAATTCCCACTCTTCATGTCCAACCGACACAATTCAGTTTAAATGAAGAAAGTACCACAGTTCCTGAGAAAACAGTCACGGGGCCTCATCGTAGTGGGAGGGTTTCTAGGAACCCAGTTCGCTATGGTTTGGATGGTGAAACCAATATGGTTGTTGGTGACACTAGTGATGATGATCAGTTGTCTTTCAAACAGGCAATGACTAGCCCTGAAAAGGAACTATGGCTCGAAGCCATGAAACAGGAAATGGTGTCCATGTACTCAAATTCCGTCTGGGATTTTGTGGAAGCACCTAGTGACTTTAGGGCCATTGTGTGCAAGTGGATCTACAAGAAGAAACGAGGTGTTGATGGAAATATCGAAACTTATAAAGCTCGATTAGTGGCAAAGGGTTATACCCAAAGAGAAGGCATGGACTATGAGGAAACTTTTAGTCCGGTAGCCATGCTCAAATCCATTCGCATCCTCCTATCCATAGCAGCTGCTCTCGACTATGAGATCTGGCAAATGGACGTCAAGACAAATTTTCTTAATGGAAAGCTTGATGAAGTCATTTATATGGATCAGCCAGAAGGATTTAAAGTATCTGGACAAGAAGGAAAAGTTTGCAAGTTGAATAGGTCCATCTATGGACTTAAGCAAGCTTCTCGTTCTTGGAATCTTAGGTTTGATGAAATAATCAAAACCTATGGCTTTGAACAAAATATTGATGAGCCCTGTGTTTACCAACTAAAGGCAAATAAAATAGTGGTATTCCTGGTTCTTTATGTAGATGATATCTTACTCATTGGAAACAATGCTAAGAAATTATCAGATGTGAAGAATTGGCTGGGCACTCAATTCCAGAAGAAGGATTTGAGTGAAGCAAGTTATGATCTAGGTATCCAGATCATTAGGGATAGAAAGAATAAACTCTTAGCTCTATCTCAAGTAGCTTACATAGATAAAGTGATTGAACGTTTCTCAATGACAAATTCCAAAAAAGGGCGTCTACCGTCCCGCCATGGAATTCATCTTTCAAAGAAGCAGTCTCCCCAGACTCTTGAAGAGGAAGATGCAATGAGAAAAGTTCCTTACGCATCTGCAGTTGGAAGTCTGATGTATGCCATGTTGTGTACTAGACCAGATATCTGCTATGTAGTGGGTGTAGTGAGCAGGTATCAGTCAAACCTAGGACGGGAACATTGGATAACAATTAAGCACATCCTGAAGTATTTGAGAAGGATTATGGATTATATGTTACTCTACAAGGGTGGTGTTCTGAACCCTGTAGGCTACACCGATTCAGATTTCTAGACTGATGTTGATGATAGAAAGTCTACTTCTGGAATGGTGTTTACACTTGGGGGTGGAGCTGTGATTTGGAGAAGCATAAAGCAGTCTGCAATCTCAGATTCCACCATGGAGGCTGAGTACATAGCCGTGTCAGAAGCAGCTAAGGAAATAATCTGGCTAAAGAAGTTCTATTCAGATCTTGGTGTTATTCCAGAAATGGATAAACCGCTTGTGTTGTTTTGTGACAATACAGGAGCGATAGCCAACTCGAAAGAACCTCGAAGTCACAAGAGGAGTAAGCATATAGAATGGAAGTATCACATTATTCAAGAATATGTGGCCAGGGGAGATGTGAAGGTTATGAAGATTGCAACGGAAGACAATCTTGCGGATTTGTTTACAAAGACACAACCAGAAGCTACATTTGATAAGCATATCAAGGAAATGGGATTAGTTGAATTAAGGCATTAGTTTCAATTAGTGCAAGTGGGAGTTTGTTGGGGTTTTATGCCCTAATTAAAACCCAAATTCTTTATAATCTCATTTTATTATCAATAAAAGAATAATTATCATTTTTTGACTTGGTTAATCACTTCGCTCACATGTTTTATTTTCATGATTATTTGTTTAATATAAACTTCTATTAAATCCCAAGCATATAGCTAATCTGTATAGTCCAAGAACTTTACTTAGCTAAGTAGATAGTAGTATAATAGTAATAATAGTATTATCTTTATGACTGTGGATTTTTGGTTTAGACCGGGATTTATTTGGACACTCGTAGTAGTACTTGTAGATTTTCTAAGTTTAACCTATAGTTTAAGAATATTAATTTTAACTTAAGGTTTGATTAATATGGCTGATATTGAGGATAATATTTATTATACTATAAGGTTTAGATAAGAACCAATTAGATAATAGCACATGTTATGTATGGGTTTATTAATGATTAAGTATTTTGAGGATTAAATTTATTAAGGTTAAAATTTGAATACTCTAAGGTCAGTTAGCAGCTTTGAAAACGTTAGAGGGCTTAGTCAAGGCTGTTTACTCAATTCAAATTAAGCTAAAAATGTGTAATTTTGTGTTTAAATAATCAGCGTATGCCGATATATCGCAGCTATAGGGGGCGATATATCGCAGCACGAAGATATGAAAAACCCGAAACGATGCACGATTGCCTCAGGCATACTGGCCCAGGCGATATATCGCCTACAGGGGGCGATATATCTCCCCTCTCAGCATATTTTGAAAGTTTTCGAAATCGTTCTCCATTAAAACCTTCAACCTCTTGATAAGTCCAACATATTTTTGAACGAGTCTTCAGCCTCTGCTGAACGATAATTCAAATTATTTTCACTTAAAAAGCCATTATTTTTATTCAAGTTAAATGAAGATCTCTTCATTCCTAAACTCTATAAATAGGACCTAGTACCCATCCATTTATTCATCTATTACTCTAAGTTCAGAGGCTGCAAGTTGTTAGGTGAGTGTGAGAGTGTAAACACTTGGGTTGGGAATTATAAGCTTGATCATCATAAGCTTATCAAACACTTGGGAAGTAAGGTTTTATAGCATTTCGGTTCAAGGTTTAGATTGGTCTTATAAGTCTTCAAGGTATTTCCACACTCTAGTTCAATTGATATTATTTTATTTAAGTTCTCATAGTCTTCTACTCAGCCTTCTAACCTTATTCTTTATTTTTGGTTAGGAAATCTAAGAACTTGCACATAAGTTTTTGGTAAGTATATTCTCAATGGTATAGTCCTTCCATTCTTTTCATCCCTTTTCATCAATTTACTCACCCTGTTATAAATGGTTTTTAGGAGTGTTCCAAAGTCCCAACTCTGTCCTCATATCCCGGTATTTTGGTAAGGAAAATAGGATAGAATTTATATGTTATATGCTTTTATATGTTATCTTATGATTTTGTGTTATGAAATATGTTATGTTAAGTGTGATTGTAGACTTGGGCGTATGACCTATATGACTAACAAGCCCCAAATAGATTATGGGCATATGACTTGCTTAGCTAGCAAGACCCCACTAATCTATTGGGCATATGACTTGTTTAGTTTATGGGACCCCAAGTAATAATGGCCATTATAGTATGTATGTGACATAAGTGTTATAGTATATTTTATGTTACCTTATGAATTTTATGTGTATGGTTATATGTTAGATTTTCCTTGCTGGGCATTAGGCTCATTCCTTTTTGTTTATATGTGCAGGAAAATAGTCTTAGTGGCGGGAAAGATTCTTGGAAGCTTGGGGAATGTGTATTGAGGCGGAATGGATTCAAGGAGTCGAGAGTTTTGGTTTCGAGGATGTAGTTTTTGTTTTCTTATGGTTTTTATATGTATCTTTCCGCATTTTATTATGTAATCTCTTTTTAACTATCATTATGTCATGTTTTGATTTTAAAACAACGGGATCCCATATCCTACTTGAGATTTTATGTAAGTCTAACATTTGTTTTTTTACAAGTTTTTAATAAAGTTATGATCTTTTCACTTGTAAGTGTTATTAAGAATTAGTGTTTATGTATAGTTTTCGTTAATGGTCCAAGGTCTAGAGTAGTTGGGTCATTACATAATCTTATTTATAGTGACGTAATCACAGTGGAATATAAATATGATTATATGTTCAAAATAAGTTAGTCCTAAGATTAGTCAGTGCACCAGACTTACACTGACTTGTCAATCTACGATATGATCTACTTACACATTACAGTGTTATGTTCTTTCCAGAACATTAGCAAAGTAGATAAGAACGGATGTATTTGTTACAACGGACTGAACCGATATTAACAGTTGATAAGATAAGTAAACATACCGTTATTATCTATTCTAGTCATATCATATAGTTGACCATAGGTCAATTCAATCTCAATTATGAGTGGTTAGTATTCTAAGAGATTGTATTATTTGAGTTCTTTGACTTGTTCTTTACCAGCTTACCCTATGGACTAGCCCATACTTACATCTTGGGAACTCGGTAGTATAATTGAGTGGGAGTGTTAATCATAGATATGAACATCTATAGCTTCTAATGAAGAAGTGAAACGATGGTTTCCTTTTAGTTTGGTTCAAGATGTTAAATGATAGAGATCTCATTTGAATAATTAAATTAGTTTACTGAAATATCATTTACAAGGAACTAAATGTTTTGAGGATAAAATACAATGAGGGGTAAAACGGTATTTTAGTCCTATCTCATTGTAGACCGTCTATAGAGGATTGAGTGACAATTATGGTTGTAACAATGGATAATTAATAACTTATCTATATTTTTTATAGAGCGTTCTATGAATTCAAGAGTGCAATTCCGAGTCTATAGTGGAGTCACGAGGAATTAATAAGTTAGTAAATTTATTTGTTAGATTTATGATAACTTATTGGATCTTGATTTCATAGGCCCATGGTCCCCATTGTACCTTGGATAAAATCATCTAAATAGTCTCAATTAATTGATTTAATTATCAATTGAATTATCAAAGTTGACTAGGTCAATTTTGGATAGTTTCACAAAGTTGTGTAATTTTGAGAAGAAAAGAGAAATTATGGCAGATTTATTAATTAAGATAAGTTAGTATCTAAATTAATAAATAAGTTTAAATCAAGGTTCAAATTATAAATAAATAATTTGATAAAGGATTTAAATAATTATTTAATTAATTAAATCAATAGAAAATAATACAAGCCTTGATTTTAAGTCCAATGGACTTATAATCAAATGGGAAATTTCACGGGCCTATAGCCCATGATAATTTTGACCTAGGGCTTTAAAATAACTATTATTTTATTGATTTTTAATTAAATTAAATGGCCTAATTGATTCTATAAAAGGAGTGCTTAGAGAGAAGTCATCAGTTAAGAGATTTGAGACGACAAATAAGTTTAATCACTGGTTTTCTGATAGTTTTAGATTCTCTCTGAACACAAGTCATTTTCTAAGCCTCTTTGTTATTTTCTCTTCTTCTCTCTATATCTATCTCATGTGTTGAGAATTACCCACACTAGTATAGATGGTTCTAAGGATACATTGGAAGATTGTGAAGAAAATAGAAGATCGGTTCAGTTTCTTTATAATACTCTGCGACAGAGAGGATACAAGAGTTAGAGAAACTGAAGGAATGACTGTTTCATTCCGCTGCATATACTGTAAGTATTCTATTCTTTGTTTCTCTTTGAATTCAATTTTAGAAACATGTTTTAGGCTATCTCGTATTAATTTGTTTAATAATAGACATACATGAAAATAAATAAAGATCCTGTATAAGTATTTTCCAACAGTAGGTTCCTTATTTTCTCCTCCCTTACTTGGTCCACCCATGATAGACTCAAAAATCTAAAGCTCATTCATGAGCTGTGTTAGAACATAGTTGAGTTTATTCAACACATAGTAGGTGGTGAACAACAGGAAAGCTGGAGCGAGACTGTTGAGGATTAAGCCAACTTGAGTTTCCTAATCTATTGTTGCTCCATGCAGTTCAACTTCCTTAAATTAGTTTGTCATTTTGATCAGATGATCGCGGAAATGTTGAGAAGGTGCCATTCGAGCACTGACATATTTCTTGGTGGCCTCAAAACGAGTCTGGGCTGACTTGGCACCAAACATGTCTTGGAGCTGATCCATGATTTCGTTGGCTGTCTTGACATTCTCCATCTTTGTCTTGAGAGTGTCGACCATACTAGTCAACATGTAGTACCGCACCTTGTTGTTAGCCGCCTTCCAATGCTCATACTTATCCCTTACAGTCTTAGTAGCTCATTCAGTTGGAACTTTCGCAGATTCCTCAGTCATGACGAACTCGGAGTTGTCACCAATCAACACGATGTTGATGTTTTTCTTCCACTTAAGGAAGTTTCTCCAGTGAGTTTCGCCATCGAAAGTTGAGGAAGGATGGCAGTAGACACAGCCATACTTAATACTACCAATTATCAATAAAATAGAAATCAATCACATTTGTTCAATAAAACTCCTATTCACACAAATTTCAAGAAATAGCACAACATATACCAAAAATATGTAAGATATGAGAAAAAATACCGAAAACAATCATATCTCTATTTCTTTAAGTTTTTAACTAATCTATGATATCATTGTCCCGGTTGTCGAGAGTCAAAATTATCACTAGTTAAATAAAGGTGTAAACTTATTTAATAATAGACACCATTATTAACAACCTACTATTCGATCAAAATAAGTAAACAAAATATCTTATTTTATGAGCTAGACCCACAGTTTAGATAATCATAGATTTAGTCCTAGTAGTCACCGAAGGGGTGAGTCTAGTAGAATTTGATCTATAATTATCTATCTTTTGAAATCTGACCTTGTCAAAATAACTAATGAACATCTTCCGTAGGGGGACGAATCAAAGCATCTCGAGGCCCCATTAAGCTATCGACATTGTTAAACCAACGGTGGAGATCGAATATAATTCTTAAAATAAGCTCATTATAAAATTAAAAATAGTATTTTTATTATTTATTTTTAGAAAATTAATGACTATGGTTCTCCAAAAAATTGAAAAGATTAAATTTTTAAAACCAAAGTCCTACAATTTCCTATTAATCACTAAAGTGTCACATTGAAACAAATTCAATTAATTTAGAATTAATTTGTTGCTAATCAATTTTTAGGCTTAATTAATATAATGAACCTATACAATTAAGTTCAAATTAGGTAAATGAGCCTTAACAATTGGACTTGTATGGAGGAGGGCTGGGTCCAGTATGTCATTCTCACTACAAAGGCCCCTATACTTCCATACAAGGTCCAAAAGACAGGAATTTAAACATTCGTTTTATTAATTGATTAGGCCCACTATAGTCATGCAAAGCAAATGGGCATCCACAAGTGGAACCACCCACAAGAAAGGAATTTAAACTTTACATTTTCTAATGGGCCCAAATAAAACCTATCATTTTATGAATATTTTTTTCGGCGAATTCCATATATCTAGCAAACATATGAACCACTATATGCATCTATGCCCAATTGCAAAAATACCACATATAATGTAAACCGACATGTTATAATTGGATGGGCCTAATCATGTTACTATATGAGCAAGTCTATGAATTTATGAAAAAAATACCACAATTTGTTTCATTTGCAAAAATACCACAATTAATTATCTAGAATTTATCAAAAAATTCGGATTAATTAATTTTTTTTATAAAAAATAAGTCAATTTAAATTAAATTTATCAACAATTAACAATAGTTTATTTAAATTTCATTTATCAATAATCAACTTGATTTAGGTTAATTTAAATAAGATTTATCAACAATTAAGCAAAGTTAATTTAAATCCCATTTATAAAAAAAATATTTTATTAATTGGTTGAAAAAAAATGATATTTTAAAAAAATTTAACCATTTAAATTTTAAAATCAATATCTTAACTGTTTTTTAAAAAATAGCTTGTGTTGTTACAACAATAAGCTAATATTTTAACCATTGAAAAATATATATTAATATTTTTAACAACCCTAAAATATCTCAAAACAGTTAAATAAATTCAAATATCAATGAAAATATATAACTAACAAATTTAAAATAATTTAAATATTAAAAATTATAGAATATACAGATATTTATATTTTCAAATAAAGATTTGACAAAAATAACAAGTATTTAAAAGAAAATATCTTAAATATCTGATATATTAATTCTAATATTTTAATATATTAAAGATTTAAAATTAAGTTGTTAGTCTATTTTTAAATTTGACTTTGAATCTTTGTAGAGAATATCTAATTATTTAAATCTCAACCAACAAAAATATCTTATTTTAAAAAATATTTTTAAATGATAAAACAAATATGTTATTTTTAGCTTTGATTATAAATAATCAATTTAATATTTTTTTTTATTTAAAAAAAACTAAAAAAAGGTATGAACAATACCCGTGACGAGTACTGTTCACCGTGGTTGTTGGCTGGTGACGCGCGTGTGCGCATGGGTGATGCGTCGAGGGGTGTGCGCATAGTGGCAAGGTGCGTGCGGGGGCGTGTAGGCGGGCACACGAGTGCGCAGGCGATGCGCTCGCAGTGGCTAGGCGATGTGCGTGTGGGTGCGCACACGCATGGGCAACCAGGCCAAAAAATTTCGAAAAATTTGTTCTTGCTATTTTTCAAACCAAAAACGTTTTCTAATTAATTTTTACCATGTTTTACACACAATAAACCATATATAGAAATTAATGGCATAGAAAACACAACAAAATAACCTAAAAATTGCTAATAATCACATAGAATTCAATATGCTTCATAAAATCATGAAATCCATCCAATTACTCAACACATCATCTAATTCAATTTTTAACATGTTCATGCATGAAAATAAAAATTACCAAAGGCTCTGAGGCCAGTTGTTAAGAAAACTTATACAGGATCTTTATTTATTTTCATGTAGATCTAATATTAAACAAGTTAATATGAGACAACCTAGAACATGTTTCTAAAATTGAATTCAAAGAGAAATAATGATAAGAATACTTACATTATATGCAGCGGAATGAATGAGTCATTCCTTTCATTTCTCTAACCCTTGTATCCTTTATGTCGCAGAGTATTACCAAAAAACTGAACTGATCTTCAATTTTCTTCACAACCTTCCAAAGTATCCTTAGAATCACCTAGACTAGAGTGGGAAATTCTTAACACATGAGATAGATACAAAGAGAAGAAGAGAAAATAATAATAAGGCTTAGAAAAAGACTTATGTTTAGAGAGAATTTAAAACCTATTAGAAACTTGTGTTTCAGAAATCTTAAGAACTTATGTTTTCAACTCTCTCTTAGCATTCCTTTTATAGACTCGATTAGGTCATTTATTTAATTAAAAAATCAATAAAATGATAACCAATTAACAACCCTAGGTCAAAATTATCATGAGCATTAGGCTCGTGAAATTTCTCATTTAATTATAAGCTCGTTGGACTTAAAATCAAGGCCTCTATTATTTTCTATTGATTTTAATTAATTAAATAATTATTCAAATCCTTTATCAAATTAATTATTTATAATTTGAACCTTGATTTAAACTTATTAATTTAGATACCAATTTATCTTAATTAATAAATCTTCCATAATTTTATTTTCTTCTCTAAATTGTATAACTTTGTGAAACTATCCAAAATTGACATGGTCAACTTTGATAATTCTAATTGATAATTAAATCAATTAATTGAGACTATCTAGATGATTTTATCCAAGGTACAGTGGGACCATGGGCCTATGAAATCAAGCTCCAATAAGCTATCATAAATCTAGCAAATAAATTTACTAACTTATTAATTCCTCGTGACTCCACTATAGACTCGGAATTGCACTCTTGAATTAATAGAACACTCTATAAGCAATATAGATACGTTATTAATTATCCATTGTTACAACCATAATTGTCACTCAATCCTCTATAGATGGTCTACAATGAGATGGGACTAAAATACCGTTTTACCCCTCATTATATTTTATCCTTAAAACACTTAGTTCCTTGTAAATGCTATTTCAATAAACTAATATTAATTACTGAAATGAGATCTCTATCATTTAGCACCTTGAACCAAACTAAAAGGAAACCATCGTTTCAGTTCTGCATCAAAAGCTCTAGATGTTCATATCTATGATTAACACTCCCACTCAATTATACTACCGAGTTCCCAAGATGTAAGTATGGGCTAGTTTGTAGGGTAAGCTGGTAACGAACAAGTCAAAGAACTCAAATAATACAATCAGTTAGAATACTAACCACTCAGAGTTGAGATTGAATTGACCTATGGTCAACTATATGATATGACTAGAATATATAATAATGGTATGTTTACTTATCCTTTCTACTGTCAATATCGGTCATGTCCGATGTAAAAAATACATTCGATCTTATCTACTTTGCTAATGTTCTGGAAAGAACATAACACTACAATGTGTAAGTAGATCATATCGTAGATTGGCAAGTCAGTGTAAATCCTGTGCACTGACTAATCTTAAGACTAACTTATATTTGAACATATAATCATATTTATATTTCACTGTGATTACGTAACTATAAATACAATTAGCTATATGCTAAAGATTTAATAGAAGTTTATATTAAACAAATAATCATGATAATAAAACATGTGAGCAAAGTGATTGACCAAGTCAAAAAATGATTTCTATTCTTTTATTGATAATAAATGAGATTACAAATAAATTGGGTTTTAATTAGGGCATAAAATCCCAACAGCTAGTGGGTCTAGCATACCCAACAACAATAACGACAAAAGCAATAACAAGAATGGAGGGAAAAAGGAAAATGTTGAGCAGACGATGTCTGATAACAAGCGCCCTGAGCAGAGCAGGTACGAGCTGAGGTTCACTAACTACATGTCCATGGTCAACAGCAGAGCAGAACTGTATCGGGCCACTCACACCATAGTCCCTTTCAGGTGACCAGCCCCGACCAGAAAGGACATATCCAAACGGGACACAACCAAGTTTTGTTGTTTCCACAATGACTATGGCCATGATACAAATGAATGTAACCAGGGGGAAACCCCCTGCAAGGGGCTAACGGAGGCAACGAGTAGGCACATGTACGCCAACGCTCGCCTCCACTGTAACCAGCCTCGATCGCTGGTACTTTTCTAACTATTTGTGGGGCACCACATTTATCTGGTGACAGTGGTAAGTCAAGAGAAAGATATGCTAGGACCCTATGTCACGAGCTGGATATAGAAATGCTAACTGTCAAGGAAAAAACTCCCAAAAAAGCTCAAACAGAGGAAGAAAGTATAGCTTTCTCTGAGCTGGACAAACAACATGTCTGATTTCCCCACTTAGATCGCTTGGTCATGGATGTTTAAATCACCTACATGATGGTGAAACGAGTGTTGGTAGATACTAGAAGCTCGGTGAACATTCTATATAAATCTTCACTCAAAAGAATGAAACTATTAGTGTAAGATTTAGAACCATGCAACCAAATCATCTACGGTTTCTTTGGTGAGGGATTAGCACCAACATGATCGATCAGACTCCCGGTCATGGCAGGAACAACACCTGCGAACAGGACATTACTCACTACTTTTATAGTAGTTGATTGTTCGTCCGCATATAAAGTCGTGATTCGAAGACCCATCCAGGTAGAGCTACGAGTAGTAATTTCAATCTGGCATCTGGCCTTAAAGTTTCCAACAAATGTAGGAGTTGGGTGCTTGTTGGGAAACCAACGAGAAGCCAGAGAGTGTTATAACTCCTCGATCACAAAAGAAAAAAAGTGTTGATCAGGGAGTAGATTAATTGCTTTGAGCAGTTCTTGTGGAGCAGAGAAAAGGTTGCTAGTGGTAAATGAATCACATGCCCAATCAGGAGAACAAGTCACCAAATAGGGTGTTGCCCAAAGTGAGGATGGAGACTTAGATTCTCGCTTTGGGGATTTTTAGGAAGGTATTGGAGTCATGGAGGACCTCGAGGAGGTCCATCTAGAAGAAAAAGATCCGACCAGAGTTGTGAAAGTTGGTAAAAAATTAGAGACAACAATCAAAGAAAAGTTGTTGGAGTTTTTGAAGAAGATGTTGGTATTTATTGATCAAACCAGAGATTATGCGCAGCGGAACAACAATCAAATTGTTAAATTAATCCCATAAGATTTCTAGATCTACTTCTTGACACTCATATATATATTGAATCAAGGACAAGAATAGAAAAATTACCTCAGGTCCTTCCTTGCTGCTATCTTTTCGTATGGCTGAATCCTTGAGATCTCACACCAAGATCTTCCAAAATGTTCCCAGGCACACAAAGAACGAGTGTGGGCTCGCTATACAAATAATAGGCAATAACTATTTATCAGATGTTCTCAACACATGAGATCTGATAAAGTTTGGACCTAGGTTTTGTGAAGAACAATAACCTTTGTTTTTGTCACTGTTCTCTTTTCTCTGAGAGAATCCTAGATATTTTTCTATCCCTGAAAAATTACGTTCTGTGAAAACTGATATCCAATATCTAATAATATCCAATATATTAAAATATTTGTTATTTTAAACAAATTCAAAATAACTGATCAGTTATCAGATTTTTCTTTAAATAATAATATTTTAATCATATTAAAATATCTCATTATGTATTTAATATTTAAATAACTAAAATTGTGGAATCAAGAGACTAAGTCCATCTCTTATGCGTGTAGCACAGTGCCTGTGCACTGTGCCACACGTGTACCACATGCCTGTGCAGGCATGTGATTTTTCCCAATTTTTATTATTATTCAAATACCAAAAATCCCAAAAATAAATTAATTCAAAATTAATTATATTTTTGTTAAATCAAATAATTAATTAATTCTTAATTAATTAATTACACATAATTAAACAATAATTATGTTTGATACATAGAAAAATATTTTACTTATCACATAAGTCCTTTTTGCCCATTTTTTGTATTTGCCTTTGACAGTGATTGTTTGAGCCATTTCGGGGACCATGGACCTATAACATTAAGCTCCAATAAATTGAAACTAAATAATTAAACTCTTTAATTATAATAGTTAATTTATTAATTCTGATATTACTCCACTATAAATTCAGAATTGCACTCTTTATGTTATAGATATACTTTTACAGAAATCTTTTTCTTAAGTCGTCCATTGATATAACCATCTTACAATAGTTCAACCCTCTAATTAATTAGTTCATAAATTAGAATGGGAGAATTACCATTTAACCTTTCTAATTTACTTCTTATTCCTTAAGTACCATTAATTCACTAGTGAATAATTAATCTATAATCTAATTATAGATTTGAGCTCAAAATCATCCAGTTCCAGAATTAACCCTTAAGGGAACTAATATACGATCCGTTAGGAAAGATTAGATTCCGTATTATTGATACATGTTCCCATCCATCCATGATATTAAATCTCCAAAACAAAAGTCATTAGCCTCATTCTTTGAAGAGACCTTAACGAATGAATCAAAAGATTTAATAAACATGAACAGGGGTTCATGAACACTCAGGATTTAGGTTGATCTATAAATGATCATCTGTTATGATATGAATTACAAGTCTTTATTATTAAATGGTTTTTGGATAAAGACTCCAATTCATATCGGTCCATGTCATATATAATCATATTATATAAAGCACCTTTACCGAGATGTCTTACCACATCAATAATCCGAATCTAGATTATTTGTATCATTATGATACTCAGTAAACCGTACTTACAACTCCAATTAAAGAATTCCATAACTTTAATTTGTCGTTGTTGACTATTTTTATTCATTCATGTGATCTTAATTCTCTTGTACTAATACAAGATCACATCCTCAATAATGAATATGGAATTTTTCTGATATTTACAAAATTATTCAAACAATAATTTAACAATCTAAATATGAAAATAATAATGAACCATTGTATTTATTTATTCATAGAAAAAATAAATGTCTTTACATGCTTTTAGGAAATACTCCTAACAGAAGAACCGGGAGGTATTTGTCTGGTCGCACAAAGACATGGTGGGAATTGACCCAGAAGTTATCAGCCATGTCCTGAACATAGACAAAAACCACCCACCAGTCCAACAAAAACGAAGGATGCATGACAAAGACAAGTCTAAGGCCTTAAAAGAAAAAGTCGAGAAGCTAAAGGAAAATGGATTCATCAGGGTAGCATTTTATCCGTCTTGGGTCTCTAATCTCGTACTAGTCCATAAACCAAATGGTAAATGGATGACTTGCATGGATTTCACAGACCTTGATAAAGCCTACCTGAAGGACTGTTTCCCACTTCCAAGGATCGACCAGCTGGTAGATGCTACAAATCTTATCATTCATGGATGCATACTCCAGCTATAGTCAAATTAGTATGCATCCACTTGATGAGGAACATACCAGCTTTCGAACAGATACGGGGCTTTACTGTTAAAAAGTAATGTCCTTCGCTTTGAAAAACGCTAGTGCAACTTACCAACGACTAGTAAACCACATGTTCAAAGAACAGATCAACAATAACGTGGAGGTTTCCATTGATGACATGTTGGTCAAGTCAAAAAAATCTGGTGAGCATGTCAAAGAATTACAACAATGCTTCAACATCTTGAATGAATATTAGATGAAGCTTAATCCCCTTAAGTGTTCTTTTGGGTTCGGATCAGGAATTTTTTTGGGATTCATAGTAAACTCACGAGGAATCGAGGTCAATGCCCAAAAAATTTGAGTGCTGATCAAGATGTAGTCACCAACCAAAATTAAAGATGTACAAACCTAACAAAGAGAAGTGTGACTCTGAGTATATTTATATCTAAATCTACGGACAAATGTGTCCCTTTTTTTAATATACTAAGAGGAAACAAAAAGTTCGAATGGACAGAAGAGCGTCAACATGCTTTTGAGGCACTCAAGGATCATATGTCGCAATCGCCTATTCTGTCCAAGCCAGTTGAAGAAGAAATTTTGTGCATCTACCTAGCAATAATGGAGTATGCTTCCAGTGTTGTTTTGATCGGGGAAGAAGATAACATTCAAAAGGCAGTGTACTATATAAGTAAAAGGCTAGTGGGAGCAAAATTACGTTATCCGGCTGTAGAGAAATTGGCTTACTGCTTGATATTGGCATTAAGAAAACTGCGAACCTACTTTCAAGCTCACCCCATAGTAGTTTTTGTTGGGGTTTTATGCCCTAATTAAACCCAGTTTCTTTGTAATCTCATTTAATATCAATAAAATAATAGAAATCATTTTTTGACTTGGTCAATCACTTTGCTCACATGTTTTATTTTCATGATTATTTGTTTAATATAAACTTATTAAATCCCGAGCATATAGCTAATCGTATTTATAGTAACGTAATCACAGTGGAATATAAATATGATTATAAGTTCAAATATAAGTTAATCCTAAGATTAGTCAGTGCACAAGATTTACACTGACTTGCCAATCTACGATAGGACCTACTTACACATTGCAATGTTATGTTATTTCCAAAACATTAGCAAAGTAGATAAGATTGGATGTATTTGTTACATCGAACTGGACCGATATTGACAGTAGATAGGATAAGTAAACATACCATTATTATCTATTCTAGTCATATCATATAGTTGACCATAGGTCAATTCAATCTCAATTCTGAGTGGATAGTATTCTAACTGATTGTATTATTTGAGTTCTTTGACTTGTTTGTTACCATCTTACCCTACTGAAAAGCCCATACTTACATCTTGGGAACTCGGTAGTATAATTGAGTGGGAGTGTTAATCATAGATATCAACATCTATAGCTTCTGATGAAGAAGTGAAACGATGGTTTCCTTTTAGTTTGGTTCAAGGTGCTAAATGATAGAGATCTCATTTCAATAATTAATATTAGTTTACTAAAATATCATTTACAAGGAACTGAGTGTTTTAAAGATAAAATACAATGAGGGGTAAAACGGTATTTTAGTCCCATCTCATTGTAGACCGTCTATAGAGGATTGAGTGACAATTATGGTTGTAACAATGGATAATTAATAACGTATCTATATTGCTTATAGAGCGTTCTATGAATTCAAGAGTGCAATTTCGAGTCTTTAGTAGAGTCACGAGGAATTAATATGTTAGTAAATTTATTTGTTAGATTTATGATAACTTATTGGAGCTTGATTTCATAGGCCCATGGTTCCCACAGTACCTTGAATGAAATCATCTAGAAAGCCTCAATTAATTGATTTAATTATCAATTAGAATTATCAAAGTTGAATGGGTCAATTTTTAATAGTTTCACAAAGTTATGTAATTTAGAGAAGAACAGAGAAATTAAGACAGATTTATTAATTAAGATAAATTGATATCTAAATTAATAAATAAGTTTAAATCAAGGTTCAAATTATAAATAATTAATTTGATAAAGGATTTAATTAATTAAATCAATATAATATAATACATGTCTTGATTTTAAGTCCAACGAGCTTATAATTAAATGAGAAATTTCACGAGCCTAAAATCCATGAGAATTTTGACCTAGGACTGATAATTATCTATTATTTTATTGATTTGTTAATTAAATAAGTAACATAATTGAGCCTTTGGTAATCTTTATTTTCATGCATGGACATGGTAAAATTGAATTATTTGATGTGATGAGTAATTGAGTGGATTTCATATTTTTTATGATGTATATTGAATTTTATGTGATTATTAGCATATTTGGGTTATTTTGTTGTGTTTTATTTACAAATAATTTTTATATAAATGCTTTATTTGATGTAAAACATAGTAAAAATTATTTAGAAAACATTTTTGGCTTGAAAAATTACACCAATTTTATTAATTTTTTTTCTCAGGTAGTGGCCGCAACCACCAGTTTTCACTAGTCGCGGCCTGGGAGACAGACGCTACCTTAAACCCATGGCATGACCAACACGCGATCTTTTGCCCAAATACTCCCGTGGCCGCGGCCACCAACTTTCCCTAGCAGCGGCCTGCATTAATTTTTTTTTCTTAAAATTTGATTTTTGAATATATTTTTAATAGGTTAATATAAAAATATCAGATCTTTTCTATTATTTAAAAATATTTTTTTTGAAATGAAATACAAAAAATAGATATTTTCTACAAAGATTCAAATTCAAATTTAAAAATAGGTTAACTAATTAATTTTAAATATTTTAATATATTAAAATATTAGAATTAAGTTATCAGATATTTTTTAATACTTGATATTTTTTTTGAAATATGATATTTGAAGATATTAATGTCTGATTATAATATAGATTTTAATATTTAAATTATTTGAAATTCGAAAATTTGTTGACTAAATATTTTTATAGATATTTTATTTTTGTGTAAGATTTTTTTTCAAAAACAACAAATGATATTTATTTTAAAGTTTATAACTGGCTAGATTTTTAAAAATATTGCGTTTTTCAAACCAATTAATAAAATATTTTTTAATAAATGGGATTTAAATTAACTCTGGTTAATTGTTGATAAATTGTATTTAAATTAAATTAATATTTTTCAAATTAACCTAATCCAAGTTGATTATTGATAAATAAAATTTAAATGAACTTTTGTTAATTGTTGATAAATTTCATTTAACTTGACTTATTTTTGTAAAAAATTAATTAATTCAAATTTTTGATAAATTCTAGAAAATTAATTGTGGTATTTTTGTAAATGAATTTTTTTTTGGGTATTTTTGCATAAATTTATAGATTTGCTCATATAGTAACATGGTTAGGCCCATCCAATTATAGCATGTCTGCTTGCACTATATGTGGTATTTTTGCAATTAGGCTTAGATGCGTATAGTGGTCCATATGTTTGATTAATATATGGATTTTGCCAAATAAAATATTCATAAAATGATAGGTTTTATTTGGGCCCATTAGAAAATGTAAAGTTTAAATTCCTCTCTTGTGGGTGGTTCCACTTGTGAATGTCCATTTGCTTTACATGACTATAATGAGCCTAATCAATTAATAAAAATTTATAAAACGAAGATTTAAATTCTTGTCTTTTGGACCTTGTATGGAAGTAAGGGGATCTTAGTAGTGGGAATGACATACTGGACCCAGCCCTCCTCTATGCAAGCACAATTGTTAAGGCCGATTTTCCTAAGTTGGACTTAATTGTATAGGTTCATTATATTAGTTAAACCTAAATATTGATTAGCAACAAATTAATTATAAATTAATTGAATTTGTTTCAATGTGACACTTTAGAATTAATAGGAAATTATAGAACTTTGATTTTAAAAATTCTAATCTTAATTTTTTTTTTGGAGAACCATAGTCATTAATTTTCAAAAAATAATAATAAGAATACTATTTTTATAATGAGCTTATTTTAAGAATTATATTCGATCTCCACCGTTGGTTTAACAAGGTCAATAGCTTAATGGGGGTCTCGAGACACTTTGACTCGTCGCCCTACGAAATGTATTCTTTAGTTATTTTGACAAGGTTAAATTTTGAAAGATAGATAATTATAGGTCAAATTCTACTAGACTCACCCTTACGGTGACTACTAGGACTAAATCTATTGATTATCGAAACCGTAGGTCTGGCTCATAAAATAAAAGATTTTGTTTTCTTATTTTGATCGAATATTAGGTTGTTAATGATGTTGTCCATTATTAAATAAGTTTACAACTTTATTTAACTAGTGGTTTTTTTGACTCTCGCCAATCGGGACAAGGATATCATAGATTAGTTAAAAACCTAAAGAAATAGAGATATGATAGTTTTTGGTATTTTTTCTCATATCTTACATATTTTTGGTATATAGTGTGCTATTTCTTGAAATTTGTGTGAAAAGAAGTTTTATAAAGCAAATGTGATTGATTTCTATTTTATTGATAATTTGTAGTATCATTATGGATTTTTCTACTCTCATCCTTTCTCAACTTTCAATGGAGAAACTCATTGGAGAAAGCTTCCTTAAATGGAAGCAAAACATCAACATTGTGTCGATTGGTGACAACTCCAAGTTCGTCGTGATTAAGGATTCCTCGGAAGTTCCAGCTGAAGGAGCTACCAAGTTGTGAGGGATAAGTATGAGCGTTGGCAGGCAGCTAACAAAAAGGCCCGGTACTACATGATGACTAGTATGGTCGACACTCTTTAATATAAAGGCGGAGAATATCGAGACGACCTACGAAATCATAGATCAGCTCCAAGACATGTTTGGTGCCAAGTCAACGCAGACTCGTTTTGAGGCCACCAAGAAATATGACAATGCTTTGATGGCACCTTCTCAACATGTAATGCGATCATTTGATCAAAATGACAAAACTACTTTCAGGAAGCTAAACTGCATGGAGCAACAATAGATGAGGAAACTCAAGTCGGCTTAATCCTCAACAGTCTCTCTCCAGCTTTCCTGCCATTCACCACCAGCTATGTATTGAATAAACTCAACTATGGTCTGACGCAGCTCATGAATGAGCTTCAGACTTTTGAGTCTATCATGGGTGGACCAAGTAAGGGAGGACAGAAGAAGACAACTAGTACTACTACTACTGCTGATCCAGCTAAGGCTGAAGCAAACCAAGCTTCGTCTTCGAAAGCTAGAAACGAGAGGAAAGATGGACAAAACAACTACCCCAAGCTTGCAAAGGCTGCAAACATGAGTGTGCAACCAAATGCATAGACGCCTAAGGGGAAGAACAAAAAAAACAAGAAAGGTAAAGGTAAGTGTTTTCACTGCAAAGAGAAAGGGCATTGGAAACAAGATTGACCCAAATTTCTAGCAGCGAAAAACAAAGGTAATAATGATAGTTCATTTATCTTAGAAACATGTGTTTTAGAGAATGACAAATCCATTTGGATTATTGATTCTGGATCTACTAACCATGTTTGTAATTTTTTACAACTTCTTGAATCGTGGGAGGAAGTGGACGAAGACGGCTTAAAGCTTAGAGTTGGGAGCGGACCGTTCGTTGCGGTCCAATCTAGAGGAAGAGCTTGTCTGAAGTTCGGAAATATATTTTTAATCTTAAATGATGTATTTTTTATTCCAGATTTTAATAGAAATTTAATTTCAGTTTCCATGTTGCAATTAGAACGATTTGTTATGACTTTCACAAGTTTTAATATATCTATTTCTTTCAATGGATCACAATTGTGTATTGCATGTTTGGAAAACAGGCCTTATATTCTGCTACCTAACGAACCCCTCGCTCTTAACAATGATTTATTCAAAGTAGCTAAACCTAGGACCAATAAACGTCAGAATACTGATAATGATAATATGACGTATTTATGGCACTTGAGACTAGGTCACATTGGCTATGATAGAATTCAAAGACTTACAAAGAACAGGCCTTTGAGGGAACTCACCTTAGGTGAATTACATGTCTGTGAATCTTGTCTAGAAGGCAAACTGACCAAGCGTCCATTCTCTGCAAAGGGTGATAGGGCCAAATAACAACTTTGACTTGTTCATTCAGATGTTTTTAGACCTTTGAATGTACAAGAAAGGGGTGGTTTTGAGTATTTCATCAGTTTCATTGACGATTACTCTAGACACTCATGTCTATACCTAATGCATAGGAAATTAGAAACATTTTCAAAGTTTTAGGAATCCTTAGCTATGGCTCAGAACCAATTAGGTAAAACGTTAAAGATCTTGCGATTTGATAGGGGTGGAAATATTTGGACATGCAGTTGCAAGATCATTTAACTGAACTTGGGATTTTATCACAACTTATTGCCCCAGGTACTCCGCAACAAAATGGTGTAGTGAAACGCCGGAACAGAACTTTATTGGAAATGGTTAAATGCATGCTTAGTTACTCAACTCTACCAACTTCGTGATGGGGAGATGCAATTGAAACCATGAACGAAATTCTCAATTTCGTGCCGTCCAAATCAATCCCCAAAACACCTTTAGAATGCTGGAATGGTAGTGAACCTAGTTTACGCCATTATAGATTATGGGGGTGTCCCGCCTACGTCCTGAGGAAAAAGGAGGGAAAGCTAGAAATGTGAATTGAAGTTTGCATGTTTGTTGGCTATCCTAAAGGTACTCGGGGTGGACTTTTCTATAGTCATTCAGAAAAGAAAGTGTTTACTTTTACGAATGCTACTTTTCTGGAAAATGACTATGTCCAAAACTTCAAACTGCACAACAAAGTAGTTTTAGAGGAGATGGTTGGAGAATTGACTCCAACCAATGTTTCATCGTCATCAACGCAAGTTGATGATGAGATTCCCACTCTTCATGTCCAACCAGCGCAAATCGATTTAAATGAAGAAAGTACCACAGTTCCTGAGCAAACAGTCACAGACCCTCGTCGTAGTGGGAGGTTTCCGAGGAACCAAGTTCGCTATGGTTTGGATGGTGAAACCAATATGGTTGTTGGTGACACAATTGACGATGGTCCATTGTCTTTCAAACAGGAAATGGCTAGCCTTGAAAAATGAACTATGGTTCGAAGCCATAAAACAGGAAATGGAGTCCATGTACTCAAATTCCATCTGGGATCTTGTGGAAGAACCTAGTGACTTTAGGCCCATTGGTTGCAAGTGGATCTACAAGAAGAAACGAGGTGTTGATGGAAATATCAAAACTTATAAAGCTCAATTAGTGGCAAAGGGCTATACCCAAAGAAAAGGCATGGACTATGAGGAAACTTTTAGTCCGGTAGCTATGCACAAGTCCATTCGCATCCTCCTGTCCATAGCAACCGCTCTCGACTATGAGATCTAGGAAATGGACGTCAACACATCTTTTCTTAATGGGAAGCTTGATGAAGTCATTTATATGGATCATCCAAAAGGATTTAAAGTAGTTGGACAAGAAGGAAAAGTTTGCAAGTCGAATAGGTCCATTTATATACTTAACCAAGCTTCTCATTCCTCGAATCTTAGGTTTGATGAAATAATCAAAACCTATGGCTTTGAAAAAAATATTGATGAGCCTTGTGTTTCCCAATTGAAGGCAAATCAACTAGTGGTATTCCCGGTTCTTTATGTTGATGATATCTTACTCATTGGAAATAATGTTAAGAAATTATCAGATGTGAAGAATTGGCTGGGCACTCAATTCCATATGAAGGATTTGGGTGAAGCAAGTTATGATCTAGGTATCCAGATCATCAGGGATAGAAAGAACAGACTCTTGGCTCTATCTCAAGTAGCTTACATAGATAAAGTGCTTGAACGTTTCTCAATGACAAATTCCAAAAAAGGGCGTCTACCGTCCGGCCATGGAATTCATCTTTCAAAGAAGCAGTCTCCCCAGACTCCTGAAGAGGAAGATGCAATGAGAAAAGTTCCTTACGCATCTGCAGTTGGAAGTCTGATGTATGCTATGTTGTGTACTAGACCAGATATCTGCTATGCAGTTGGAGTAGTGAGCAGGTATTAGTCAAACCCAGGACCGGAACATTGGATACCAGTTAAGCATATTCTGAAGTATTTAAGGCGAACTAAGGATTATATGTTAGTCTACATGGGTGGTGTTCTGAACCCTGTAGGCTACACTAATTCAGATTTTCAAACTGATATTGATGACGGGAAGTCTACTTCTGGAATGGCGTTTACTCTTGGGGGTGGAGCTGTGATATGGAGAAGTGTAAAGCAGTCTGCGATCTCATATTCCACCATGGAGGCTGAATACATAGCTGTGTCAGAAGCAGCTAAGGAAATAGTCTGGCTAAAGAAGTTCTATTCAGATCTTGGTGTTATTCCAGAAATGGATTAACTGCTTGTGTTGTTTTGTGACAACACAGGGGCGATTGCCAACTCGAAAAAAATCTTGAATTCACAAGACGAGTAAGCAAATAGAAAGGAAGTATCACATTATTCGAGAATATGTGGCCATGGGAGATGTGAAGGTTATGAAGATTGCATCTAAAGACAATCTTGCGGATTCGTTTACAAAGACACGACCAGAAGCTACATTTGATAAGCATATCAAGGAAATGGGATTAGTAGAATTAAGGCATTAGTTTCAATTAGTGGAAGTGAGAGTTTGTTAGGGTTTTATGCCCTAATTAAAACTCAATTTCTTTGTAATCTCATTTATTATCAATACAAGAATAGAAATCTTTTTTTGACTTGTCAACCACTTTTCTCACATGTTTTATTTCCATGATTATTTGTTTAATATAAACTTCCATTAAATCCCTAGCATATAGATAATCGCATTTATAGTGACGTAATCACAATGGAAATAAATATGATTATAAGTTCAAATTTAAGTTAGACGTAAGATTAGTCAGTGCACAGGATTTACACTGACTTGCCAATCTACGATATGATATACTTACACATTGTACTGTTACGTTCTTTCCAGAACATTAGCAAAGTAGATAAGATCAGATGTATTTGTTACATCGGACTAGACCGATATTGAAAGTTGACAAGATAAGTAAACATACCATTAATATCTATTCTAGTCATATCATATAGTTGACCATGGTCAATTCAATCTCAATTCTGAGTGGTTAGTATTCTAAATGATTGTATTGTTTGAGTTGTTTGACTTATTCGTTACCAGCTTACCCTACAGATTAGCCCATACATACATTTTGGGAACTCGGTAGTATAATTGAGTGGGAGTGTTAATCATAGATATGAACATCTATAGCTTCTGATGAAGATGTGAAACGATGGTTTCCTTTTAGTTTGGTTCAAGGTGCTAAATGATAGATATCTCATTTCAGTAATTAATATTAGTTTACTGAAATATCATTTACAAGGAACTAAGTATTTTAAGGATAAAATACAATGAGGGGTAAAACAGTATTTTGAGTCCCATCTCGTTGTAGATTGTCTATAGAGGAATGAGTGACAATTATAGTTGTAACAATGGATAATTAATAATGTATCTATATTTGTTATATAGCATTCTATGAATTCAAGAGAGCAATTCTGAGTCTTTAGTGGAGTCACGAGGAATTAATAAGTTAGTAAATTTATTTATTAAATTTATGATAACTTATTGGAGCTTGATTTCATAGGCCCATGGTCCCCATTGTACCTTGGATAAAATCATCTAGATAGTCTCAATTGATTGATTTAATTATCAATTAGATTTATCAAAGTTATGTAATTTATGTAATTTAGAGTTATGTAATTTATGTAATTTAGACTAGGTCAATTTTGGATAGTTTCACAGAGTTATATAATTTAGAGAAGAAAAGAAAATTAGGGCAGATTTATTTATTAAGATATCTTGGTATCTAAATTAATAAATAAGTTTAAATCAATGTTCAAATTATAAATAATTAGTTTGATAAAGGATTTAAATAATTATTTAATTAAATTAAATCAATAGAAAATAATAGATGCCTTGATTTTAAGTCCAATGAGCTTATAATTAAATAAGAAATTTCAAGGGCCTAAAGCCCATGAGAATTTCGACCTAAGGTTGATAATTGACTATTATTTTCTTGATTTTTTAATTAAATAAGTACCCTAATTGAGCCTGTAAAAGGAATGCTAAGTGAGAGTTGAAAAGAGATGTTTTGGAGAGTTTAGATAGACTATTTTAGAGAAAATCAGAAAATCTATTCTTGATGCTCTAGGTTTTAGATTCTCTCTACAACATAAGTCATTTTATAAGCCTCAATATTCTCTTCTACTCTTCTTCATATTGTATCTATCTCATGTGTTGAGAATTGCCCACTCTAGTCTAGGTGATTCTAAGGATACTTTGGAAGGCTGTGAAGAAAATTGAAGAACGGTTCAGTTTCTTGGGATACCCTACGACAGAAAGGATACAAGGGTTAGAGAAACTGAAGGAATGACTGAATCATTTCGCTGCGTATAATGTAAGTGTTCTTATCATTATTTCTGTTTGAATTCAATTTTAGAAACATGTTCTAGGTTTTCTTATATTAATTTGTTTAATATAAGATTTACATGAAAATAAACAAGATCCTGAATAAGTTTTCCTAAAAAAATTTACCGACCATACCCTACAGCAAGTCTTGCAAAAACCAGAAGCCAGTGGTCGACTATTAAAATGGGCAATTCAAAATCTCTTATTTACCACGAGTATCCATAAACGGGCAAGCCTTAGCAGACTTTGTATCTGAATTCACTGGACTCCCAGCCAACGAGTAGACTATAGAGCCTGAAGCCCAACATTAAGCTCCCACCTGGAGACTGTTCATGGACGGATCATCAATTGAGCATAACTTGGGGGCATGGTTGATTCCAATAGCCCCCGAAAGGCATAGGTTTCACTGTGCAGATAGGTTCTGCAACGCCCTGGATAGCCAAGACTGTTACACTGTGTACTTATAAAGGTGCAAGACTTGCTAATCAAGTCATTATTTTAAAAACGTGTCATTAAACATGTAAGAGCTAGGGTTAAAAAGGTTTTGGTCTCAAAAGACTCGTTTTATATAATTAAACTGTTACGTACACGGGATCCCATATATATATATCATATTATCATAAAAACATTACTAAACATATAATTACACATTTAAATCACATAATAATCCAATAATGCCCTCCTGGCACACTAATCAAGGCCCTTAAGCCTCATTAGCGAATTTGGGTCGTTACAACTATCCCCTCTTAATGAGAATTTTGTCCTCAAAATTTACTTGAATAACTCGGGATACTGATCCCGCATCGCTGTCTCTAACTCCCAGGTCGCTTCTTCGACCTTGCTATTTCTCCATAACACTTTCACTAACGAAATTGTCTTATTTCGCAAGACTTTTTCCTTCCGATCCAAAATCTGAACTGGTCGCTCCTCATAGGACAAGTTTGTCTGCAACTCTAAGTCCTCATACTTCAACACATGTGTTGTATTAGAAACATACTTTCGCAACATGAAACACATTATGAACTCCTGATAGCGACGGTGGAAAGGCCAGCCTATAAGCCACCTGTCCAATCCTCTCTAGGATCTCAAAAGGTCCAACAAACCAAGGGCTCAACTTGCCCTTTACTCCAAACCTCTTCACCCCTCTCGGTGGTGAAACTCACAGAAACACGTGGTCCCTAACCTGGAACTCCACATTCCTACGCTTAGGATCAGCGTAACTTTTCTGCCTACTCTACGAGGCAAGCATTCTAGCTCGAATCTTCTCAATAGCCTCATTAGTCTTCTGAACCATATCTGGCCCCAAATACCTTCTCTCACCCATCTCATCCCAGTGAATGGGCGATCTACACTTTCTTCCATATAACATCTCATAAGGAGCCACTCCAATCGTGGACTAATAACTGTTGTTATATGAAAACTCGATCAATGGGAGGTACTTACTCCATGAACCCTCGAAGTCAATCTCACATGCCCTAAGCGTGTCCTCCAATACTTGAATTGTCCTCTCAGACTATCCATCAGTCTGAGGATGAAAAGCTATGCTAAACTTCAGCTGAGTCCCCATGGCTCTCAGCAGAGCTCCCCAAAACTTGGAGGCAAAGATAGGGTCTCGATCAAATACTATAGACTTTGGAACCCCATGGAGACAAACTATCTCCCTCATATACTGCTCTGCATACTGTTCCACTGTATAAATCGACTTCACTGGTAGAAAATGAGCTGACTTGGTGTATCTGTCCACTATCACCCACACCGAGTCATGAAGTCCAACTGTCCTAGGTAATCCTCCCACGAAATCCATCGTAATATCCTCCCATTTCCACTATGGGATACCCAAAGGCTGAAGCAATCCCGCTGGTCATTGATGCTCAGCCTTAACCTGCTAACATGTCAAACATCTAGACACATACTCTACCACATCCTTCTTCATCCCGAGCCACCAATATAATGTCCGTAGATCCTGATACATCTTCGTGGTACCCGGATGAAGTGAGTATGGCGTACTGTGAGACTCATCCAATATCTCTCGTCTAATCCCCTCATCTGCCGGAACACAAATCCGTCCCGGATACCGAAGCAAGCCTGTCTCAGAAACTGACTAATCCTTAGCTGTCCCCGCTAAGGCATGCTGTCTAACTTCCTGCAACTGTACATCCACTAACTGACCTTCCTTGATCCGCTCTAACATGGTCGACTGCAAAGTGATATTGGCTAACTGGCCGACCACCAGTTCTATCTTTGCCCTGGCCATCTCATCAGCCAATTCCCTCGAGATCTGGGTGGAACTATACAATTGTCCTGGGCCCCTCCGGCTCAACGCATCTGCCACCACGTTGGCTTTCCCAGGGTGGTAAAGGATGTCACAGTCATAATCCTTAACCAACTCCAACCAACGTCTCTGCCTCATATTTTGATCCTTTTGGGTAAAGAAATACTTCAGACTCTTATGATCAGTGTATATCTCACACTTCTCCCCATACAGATAATGACGCCACACCTTTAGTGCGAATACCACTGCGCTAGCTCCAAGTCATGAGTCGGATACCGCTGCTCATACTCCTTCAGCTGCCGAGATGCATAAGCTATAACTTTCTCATTCTACATCAACACGCAGCCTAAACCCATCCTTGATGCATCACAGTAGACCACAAACTTTCCTTCCTCTGAAGGAAGACTTAACACAGGTGCATAAATAAGCCGTCGCTTCAACTCTTGGAAATTGTTCTCACACTTCTCTGACCAAACAAACTTTTTATTCTTTCTTGTCAACTCAGTCATCGGCGAAGAAATCTTCGAGAACCCCTCTACAAACCGCCTATAGTAACCGACCAACCCAAGGAAACTTTTCACCTCCGAGGCGTTCCTCGGCCTCGGCCAATCCCTTACTGCTTCAACCTTGGACGGATCTACCTTAATTCCTTCTGCCCCGACTATGTGTCCAAGGAAAGTCACCTCCGGCAACCAAAACTCACACTTCTTAAACTTAGCGTACAACTGATGCTCCCTCAACCTATGCAAAACCTGTCGGAGATGCTGCTCATGTTTTGCCTCTGAACTAGAGTAAACCAAGATGTTGTCGATGAAGACAATAACGAACAGATCCAAGAAGTCCTTGAACACCCTGTCCATTAAGTCCATAAAAGCTGTTGGGGCGTTGGTCAGACCAAAAGACATGACCAAGAATTCATAATGCCTATATTGTGTCCGGAAGGCCGTCTTCGATATATCCTCATCTTTGATCCTCAGCTGGTGATAACCAGATCGAAGATCAATCTTTGAGAACACCGTCTTACCCTGCAGCTGATCAAACAAGTCATCAATCCTTGGTAGAGGGTACTTATTCTTAATAGTCAACTTATTCAATTCTCTATAATCTATACACATCCTCAGAGTCCCATCCTTCTTCTTAACGAACAACACTGGAGCGCCCCATGGAGAATAACTAGGCCTGATGAATCCCAAATCCAGAAGTTCTTGCAACTGTATCTTCAATTCTTTCAGTTCTGCTGGCGCCATTCTATACGGTGTTCTAGATACTGTTCTGTCCCCGGTGCCAATTCAATCTCAAACTGAATCTCCCTGCACGGCAGCAACCCTGGCAGATCCTCAAGGAATACATCTAAAAACTCACACACCAATCTAGTCTCTCCTGGCCCTGTCGGCATAACTCTAGCAGTATCCACCACACTGGCCAGATAACCTATGCATCCCCCCTGCAACAAGTCTCTGGCTCTCAGTGCTGAAATCATAGGTATGCGAGGTCCAGATACCGCACCCACAAAAACAAAAAGGTCCTCGCCCTCAGGCTCAAAAGTAACCATCTTCTTCCTGCAATCAATCGTAGCTCCATACTTGGCCAACCAATCCATCCCTAGAATAATATTGAAATCCTCCAAATCTAACTCAATCAGATCCACCGAGAGTTCCCTATTATCAACCATCACTGGCAGTGCCCTAATCCATCTCCTAGAAACTACCAGTTCCCCTGTAGGCAATAAAGTCCCAAACCCTGCAGTCCGATACTCACTAGGTCTACACAGTCTATCAATCACCCTACTAGAAACAAAAGAATGTGTAGCACCAGAATCAATCAATACTGTAAAAAGAAAGCAAACGCTAGAAAGCTGATCTGTCACTACCGAGGGACTAGCCTTAGCCTCTGCCTGGGTCAAGGTGAATACCCAAGCTGGAGTCAAGCTACCCACCTTTCCTGCTTCACCTTTCTTCACCGTTGGGCAGTCTTTCCTGAGATGCCCTACTGCCCCGCACACAAAGCATGCCTTGGCCCGACACTTGCCCAGATGGCGTCTTCTACACCTTGGGCACTCTGGATAGGTCCGCCATGCCTCATCGCCACCCTGACAGCCACCCTGACCACCCCAACCCCTCCTATCAGGACCAGCAGTGGTCGAAGTGTCAGGAGCCTTTCTCTTGAAGTCACTGGGGCCTCCGCCCCTACCTGTCCCTGAATAAGGAGGCACCGCTCTACGGCCCTCACACCTCACTGCACTCTCCCTCCATATCTTATTCTCCGCTTCCTAAGCGGTAAGAGCCTTCTCAACGGCCTGGGCATAAGTTGTTCCCCTAGGTACCGTTGTGATCCTGACATCTTGGGCTATCATAGCATTAAGCCCTCTGATTAATCGATCTTTCCTAGCAGCATCAGTAGGCACAAGATCTGGTGCAAACTTCGCAAGCCTATCAAACTTTAGGGCATATTCAGTAACAGTCATATTTCCCTGCACAAGACTCACGAACTCATTGACCTTTGCTGCTCTGACGGCAACATTGTAGTACTTCTGACTAAACAAATCTTTGAAACCCTCCCAACTCAAAGCGGTAACATCCCTGGTCTGCGATGCCACTTCCCACCAGATGCGGGCATCCTCTCTCAACATATAAGTGGCACAGGCCACTCTATCATGCCCCTCAATCCTCATAAAATCCAGAATTGTAGTGATCATAGTTAGCCATTGCTCGGCTTTCAATGGATCCGATCCACCCTTAAAGATTGGGGGTTGCTGCTTCCTGAACCGCTCATATAATGGCTCCCATCTGTTACCAACCTCCCCAGACTGCACAACTAGTACCACTGCAGGTGGTACAATAGGGGCAGCACTCCCTGATGGAGCCTGTTGTCGCAGAATACGGATCTGCTCATCCTGACTCTGTAATCGAGCCTGCATATCAACCATTAACTACTGCCAGTTCTCGGGGACTGGCGGAGGATTCTGGCCCTGATCATCACTACCGGTCCCGGACCTAGTGCCGGCTAGTCGTGTAGATTTTCTTGGACGCATAGCTATCCAAGTCAATCTGCAAATAACGACTCGGCAGTCAGACCATGATGACAGGGTAAAACTTCTCCAAGATCCATCAGTGGAACATAACCAATCACAAACATTCAACATATAAGCATCCATCCACATGCCCTGGCTGCTAATAAGCACGCCTCCAAACTCATACTCATTACACAATAGCTATAAAACAGGCATTCATCCATGCACAATATACAATTAATCATCCATATATTCATTTACATGCACGACAATGCTAATAAACATGCCCCAATATTCTCACACAACAATCAATGGCCAGGCCCTATCAGTATCTCATGCTTCCTAATAATTCAATAAATAACAACATTCATAGCTCACTTCAGGCACATAAGCACATAAACACATATACACATTACCAAACCCTGATTTGAGCTTGTCTCTAGCGGAGAATGTACATGTCCAGCCTGTCTTCAGGAACCCTTAAACCTAGGACGCTCTGATACCAAGTTGTAACGCCCTGGATAGCCAAGACCGTTATACTGTGTACTTATAAAGGTGCAAGACTTGCTAATCAAGTCATTATTTTAAAAGCGTGTCATTAAACATGTAAGAGCTAGGGTTAAAGAGGTTTTGGTCCCAAAAGACTCATTTTATATAATTAAATTGTTACGTACATGGGATCCCAAAAGAAACAGAGTTAAAAGTAAGTTTACAGATTCCCAAAGGTACATGAGTAATCATTAGCCATACTAAGGCAAAATAGACAGTCTTTGGGTCTCGCGTCCCTGCCTAAACCTCAACCGTGGCAGCTGAGCAACTGGCCATGTACATTCCACTCGCTGAGCTCTCCAATCAAGGCTGGTCTAACTTGCCCTTGCCTTTACCTGCACCATGTAGCACCTGTGAGCCAAGGCCCAGCAAGAAAACATCATATACAACACAATCAATGATATGAGACAGTTAAATCATTAAGCATGATCTCTCATCAAATAATCCACAATAGACATTCAACACATATACTCAGATTCAAGATGCAATCAATCACTTATATCACATAATATTCAGGGCCGACGCCTTAGGCCGCACCCTCTGTTTATCCCACTGACTCCGGCCCGCTTAAACCGAGCTCAGTGCATAATAAGCTGTCCTCGGCTACCAGTGGCCGAGTCGCGCCCTGTGCGCTAGTGAAACCCTTGGCACCCTTAGGTCGTTGGTTCACTAAATGGCTTGCATGGCATAATACCATATTTTCAAGCATTTAAAATAGGGAACCCTTAGTCCCATCACATATATTCAACCAAGTGCAGTTCTCTTACCTCTGATCTTTGCAGTTATTATTTGACGAGCAACGCCCCTCAAGCACGATCCATTCCCGAGCCTAAGCCTTTATCACCTAGTCACAACCAAAGTATAGGGTTCCATTAATATTCAAATATAGGTTTCCGGTTACAAAACTAACTCCCAGGAATCCGAATTTCACCAAGCATGGTGGTGAAACCAATCCCGAGCATACTAGACCACATTCCCATGCCTAAAATCCTCAAAAGTTCATGTGCACAACTAAGGGCTGCGGCCCTTGAAGCTTAGCCGCGGCCCTAGCCTCAAAACAGAACCAAGGACCAACCTGGGCAAAGACACGCGCCACGGCGCCCACCCTTGGCCAAGCCTCCTTGGCTTTTCTTCATCCTAAGGCCGCAGCGCTCTAGAACAGAGCCGCGGCCCTTCCCTTCAAACCCAGAATTAGCACCATTTCTAGGCATGAAACCTTAGCCAAAACCACCCTTAAGCTCCCTACTTCAATACCCAACAATCCCAACACTTTTAGCATGACTTAAACAACACAATTCCACAGATAACCCAGCCCAACACACACTAGAATTCTCTTTTTAATTTCTAAAACCCAAGAACATAAACACCCAAAACTAACCAATCAAGAACTCAAATTCAAACCTCTAATTCATGGAGTAAAGCTTACCTTATTAACATAACCTTTCCTCTATCCAAAGTCCAGCTGATTCCCAAGTTTTTTTTCCAGCTCAATTCAACCCTAGCCATCAATTGAATAATAACCTCAATAATCCAACTGAAGCTTAAGGTTAAATTTCAGAAAGAAACACATGAATTAAACCCTTACCTTAGCCTTGATTTAGTCCTGGATTGTTTATTGAGCTAAGCCTCTAAATTCCCCCTGAATTCCCCTGAATTCCCGGCAATCTACAACTCCAACTTCTCAAGAATTTTCCTCTTGAATGTTTCTTGAGTGTTCCTTGAGAGAGAAGCCTAACTGAGGAAGGAAATAAGTCGGTTTATATTTTTCCTTCTAAGGGTTTCCTTATGTTCATCTTACCCGCTAAGTTAATTCCTAAGGCTCGGGGTGCCGAAACCGTCCCTGAGGCCAAAATGGTAAAATCCCCCAGTATTCCCACCTAGACTTCCTAACCTCAAATATATCTCCATATATTTATTTTCATAAACCAATAGTCCAAATCATTACCCAATACTTAAAATACCCCTGACTTATCCATAGTCAGCTGTTGAGCCCTGTTGTGACTTTTCCCCGCTAACTAGCCCTAAGATCGCCTCGAGTCGTGCTCTGCAAACCTATCCACATAATAATGTGGTTCTCACATTTATCACATATATATATATCATATTATCATAAAAACATTACTAAACATATAATTACACATTTAAATCTCATAATAATCCAATAATGCCCTCTTGGCACACTAATTAAGGCCCTTAAGCCTCATTAGCGAATTTGGGTCGTTACAGGTTCAATTTTAATGCATCCAATAATGTAGTCGAGTATAAAGTACTGCTTGCAGGATTGAGACTAGCGAGGGATGTGAATGTCAAGCCACTTCAAATATACAATGACTCCCACATAATTGTCAATCAAATAATTGGATAAATCAGGCCAGGGGTCTTAAAATGGTCTCGTATCTGAACAAGGTAAAAGACTTGCTGGCTCAATTTGAAAATTATACATTACAACAAGTACCTCATGGTTAAAACTCCAATGTTGACGCCTTAGCCAAATTAGCAAGTGCCAAAGACGTCGACACACCGAGCATAGTGCCGATCGAACATCTATTAGCTCCCAGCATCTAGGAAGAAATATCCTCCCTAGTGATACATGCAAATGACACTTGGATGACCCCCATCATTCAATATCTCGAACAGGGACTGCTACTAGTGGACAGAAATAAGTCGAGAACATTACAAAAGAAATCGGCTCGATGGAATTCTGTATCGACGAGGATATTTTATGTCCTTGTTGATATGTATTTCCAAGGAAAAAGCAAAGAAAATGATGCAAGAAGTACATGAAGGGTTCTATGGAGATCATGTTGGGAGACAAAATCTATCTAAAAAGATTCTACGAAAAGGGTATTTTTGGCCTACTATGATCGAGGATTCTATGGAGTTTGTTAAAATGTGTGATAAATGTAAATTATTCTCCAAAATACCTCGAGCAACCCCAAACGATCTTAAACAGATGAAATGCCCATGGCCATTTTCAGTTTGGGGAATAGACCTGATCGGATCTTTGCCTATAGGAAAAGAAAATGTCAAGTACGCAGTAGTCGCTGTTGAATACTTTATTAAATGGGTAGAAGTTGAGCCGCTCACAACAATCATGACAAAAAAAGTATTGGACTTTTTTTGTCAAAAACATTGTATGTCGTTATGGACTGCCAAAAAAGATCGTATCAGATAATGGCACACAATTTGACAGCAACCTGTTTACTGATATCTGCGAACGACATGGAATAACGAAGAGCTTTTCATCAGTAGCTCATCCACAAGTGAACGGACAAGCAGAATATGTAAACAAAAAATTAAAGGATACACAGAAGAAAAGGGTCGAACAGGCAAAAGGGACATGGCCAGAAGAACTACCCGAGGTACTCTGGTCGTATAGAACAACACATCGAACAACAACAGGCCATACACCATTATCTTTAGCATATGGGTATGAAGCCATGTTACCAGTTGAGTTAGATCCACCCTCGCATAGAAGGATGACATACGACTAGAATACGAACAACCGATTATTGATGGAGTCTTTGGACTTGATTAATGAAAGGCACGAGCAAGCCCAATTACGAGTTGCAACCAACCAGCAAAATGTCGCTCGATATTTTAACTCTAAAGTCCGCGAAAGAAAGTTTGACGTAGGAGACTTGGTACTTAGAAGGGATTTTCTCAATACTCGCGACTAGGCTGCTAGAGTACTTGGACCAAATTGGGAAGGTCCATATCAAATTGAAGAAATTCTTCAACCAGGCACATATAAACTTGCTTGCTTAAATGGAGATCTCGTTCCTCGCTATTGGAATGGAGAACACACACGCAAGTCTTATCATATCAATTAACATTTCTTTTTAAATATTTGGCTTGTATTTAGTTTTACTTTTTACAAGTTTTTGAACAAGGGCTAGCCAATTAGATGGCTGGTGGCTTATAAGTGTAAGATCAATTTTTGATCACTCGTACAGACACAAATTTTTGTCCATTTTTTACAAGAAATAAAAGGAACTGTGCGCAGTCAGTTATTCTTGCCAATTATTTTATTTATTACAAGTATTTTCTCATTACATGTGTTGTTTTGCTATATTCTCATTGATTTTTTATAAGTCTGCGAGTAGTAGTGTTCGATCAGGTATTGGTCAATGGCAAGTGATCGAGAACCTCAAACTCCTCGATCACTTGGGGGCATATAAGATACTAAGCGAGCAAAGCATGTTATAAATATATGTGAACACACAAGAAAAATAAAGGAAAGCATACTACGACACTTAGAGTATTTTTCAAAATTTATGATAAATTTTGTGAAATAATGAAGCGTTATGCTAGGTTTGGTCATATGAGCAGATGTTATAATAACAATTATAATATCAAAACGAAATATTTTTTCACCGTAAGTAGTTGCTGCTCGAATGTAATTAAAACTATCATAAATAGTAAATAAAACAGCCTTAGGCAACAAATTATCTTAACACCGCGAACAGTCAGTTCGGATGTTCTACTTACAAAAAAAAAACATTATCTATTATCCAGCTGCGAGGGGGGGGGGGGGTTTCCTACAGAGGTTACTGGTCGACAGTTGGTACGAATTCCTCTTCTACTCCATCAATGCCTGTTGCCAAGAAATTTCAGGAGACTCCAGAGCATTCTTCTCCTCTTCCCAACTGAGCAGCACACCGAGCAAGCTTAGATTGTTTTACCTGCTCGGGAAGATAATCAAAGTTCACACCTTGATTATTCTTCTAGAACATGTAAAAGCAATTGAAGGTAGCTCCCTGGAACCTCTCCAAGTTGTAAGCATTATGCTCTTCGAGCACCTTAACCCGATCCTCTAGTCTGGTGGTCTCTTTCATGCTCACAACCAGATCTTCTTATAGTTAGTCTCAGAAGCTTTCTTGTATCTATCCTTGGCCGCATCAGCTTTGGCCAAATCTTCCTTGCTCTTCTTCAACTCATTGGTCAAAGCAGCGGCGTTGTTGTAACATCCTCCTAATCAAGGACCGTTACACTGTGTACTTTAAATAGTGCCAAACTTGCTAATCAAGTCCCTTGGTTATAAATGTGTAACTAAGGTTAATGACTAGGGTTAGGGTTAAAATTTTTTGTCAAAAAGAAACGTTGACTTTTCATTTAAAACTTTAGTATATACATGGGATCCCAAAATAACATAAACATGTGTTGAAAAGGTTATATACAAATCAAAATACAAGCCAAGCCGACCTAGGGGACAAAATAAGGGATACAACCCTATTTCCTCTAAGATAACCCTGACCGTGCTGGTCGGGCAGCCGCATATGTACAGCGGGGCTACTGTATATGTACACGCCGCCACTGAAGCTCTCCAACTTATGGCTAGTCTAGCTTCTCTTTCCCTTTTATTGCACCACATAACACCCGTGAGCCGAGGCTCAGTAAGAAAACTTAAACACGTGCATGAATAGTAAATACAAATTCCAGATGCATATCTAGCATTCCCAGCAGTAATAACCTACTCATGCATGCATACAATTAAAAATAAATGATTATAGGATCATTTTGGGGCCCGCTGCCCTGAATAGGTGACCATAGAGTTAAGTCGGGGCCCTATGCCCTAGCTAAGTGATCATAGAGTCACCAGGGGCCCTTTGCCCTAGCTTTGAGTAACTAGCCATAGAACTAGCCAAGCGCTTTGTTTTTTTTTTCCAAACAACCATAGGGTCGGCCAACGTAATAGTACACCCTGATTAGGCCTAAGCCTCTCAACTAACGCACAATGTGCTATTGTCGCCCTTGACTAATAAGTCAATGCCTTAACCAGATATTCAGACAACTAGATAAACAGATAATCGGATACAGATAAGCATACTTTAGATCATACAAGTATGCATACATATTAATCATATATCTAAGCCAATTAAATACAAACATAGTAATAACCATGTTCCTTAACGGGGCTGAGCCCTAATTATGCAGATAATGCAAACAAGCGTTGTTGGGAATATATGACTTTACTCTTTGCAAATCAACAATGAATAATGATAATAATGCAATATTCCAAACCCTAGATATTAATCAAGATTCAAATTTAAAGTATGAGTGCAATTCTTGATAATCAAATAAACATGTTCATGGTCTAAATGTTAATCTTGAATATAAGAAACTAAATGATTAAATGATGATAAGATAAACTTAGATACATTTAATCATCTATACCAACAATAAAAAACACAATAGAATGACAAAATACAATATTAGGGTTAGAGAGATACAACCTTTGTATTGAGCAACTTGAATCTTCAAACTTGGATAACTTCTAAGGGTTATAAACAATATGAATATTGTTTTCCAAAATCTCTATTCCAATCCTTCCCAACAGCTTGAAGCTTCAACTAAGTAGAATGAGATTTGGGATTGAACGAGCCTTGAAACTCATGCAAGTTTCAAGCCAGATGAGTTTCTTGGAGAAAACTTTGGTCTTAGAAAGCTAGATAGAGAATGAGTTTTAGAGAGAGAGTTGGAAAGTGTGATCAAGGCTTTTCAACTCTAATAACCCATATATATAGTGTAGGCATCATCATTAGTCTAACCAATAGGATTAGAACATTTAAAACACATCATTTGGAGCATTTTATGTAAATTGTACTACCCTAAAAGATTGACCAGGCAATGTATTGCCTGCATGCAGGTGATGCATCGCCTGCTGGGCTTTTGAAGCCCTTCACATTTAGGCGATGTTACGTCCCTTAGGGGGCGACGTATCGCCACCCTCTCTGACTTTGGACCACTCCAATGGTCCTAAAATTACTCCAAATGCTACCAAACTTTTTGGAAATGTTTGGATACCTCATTGTATCACTTTAGACCCATAAAAGTCACTTTTATATGCCTTCTATACAATCTCATGTTTACACCTCTCTTTAAGTGAAAATCGCTAAGTGTTTTGCACCTCAACGTGTAAACATCTTAACCATTATATTTAACCAATCTCAACAAGCATATATCATTTAACAATTGTTTTGATACATAGCATTCAAGCATTCTTAATCAATGATCACATGCATAATCTTAATCATGTTCATTCTCAGGGGCCCGAGCCCTATTCATAATTATATTTAACAACCGGGCCAAGCCCTAATTACATATATCACGTATTAGGTGCATTTTTCTTACCTTAGGTCCGAGTACAATGTATAATAAGAACGACCCTCGAGCACAATCCTGGTTCCGAGCCCCTAGCGGTAACCTAGTCACAACCATAATATAGAATCTCGTCAATAACGAGCGAATAAAGGCTTTCGGACCGAGTCCTAGTCTCTGGGACATCGAATTCTACTAAACTGGGTAGTAGAATAGATCTCGAGCTCCCAAGTTTAAGTTCCCACACTCAAGACCTTTACGAGGCTTCAAAGCCCCTCAAGCGCCACGATCCAAGGCAAAATATTCGCGGCCCGACCCTAGTCAAAGTGCCCAAGGGCTCTCCTCTAGAACACACGCACCGTGGCTCAAAATGGAGGTTCAACACCTTCTTCTCCCTTCATTCATGAGTGTCGCGACTCCCCAAGAACAGGGTCGCGTCTCGACAGGGAAACCCAATTTTTTCCTCATTTTCTTCAAGCCAAAATGCACCAAAAACCCAACCAAACATAGCCAAATCCCAAAAACAAAGTTCCCAATCAACTCAACACTTCATAAGCCTCAAAACCATCCCCAAAAACAAGCTTAAAACCCCTCACAAAACCAAATTCATATTTGAGTTTTCAAAACTCTAAAACTAGAGAAAACATATAGAATTAAGTCTTGAAATCAGAACCTCTGCTTCCCAAAGCAACGCTAAGCCTTTCTTCAAGCAATCCCGAGCCTAAGCTAGCTTCGATTCCCAAGTTTCTAGCCTTTCCTCCTCAAAATTCAAGAAACTTCCTCAAGGGAGATGAGAGATAGAGAGAGTAACGAGAGGGAGAGAAAGCTAATGAGAGTTCTAAGTGTTTTTTTTTTCTATTTTGTGTGGTTTACGTAGGGTTCAAGTAACCTTAAGCAAATCCTGAGGCTCAGGGTACCAAAAACGTCCTCGAGGGTAAAATGTTCAAAATTCCTGACGTTCCTTCCTAATCTCACTAACTCCGAATATATCCTCAAATATTTTTTCCCATTACTCGATATCCCATTAATGTACTAAATACCCAAAATACCCCTTGACTCACCTTGAGTCAGGTATTTGGCCATGTTGTGACTATCCCACTATCTTGGTCCCTAGGATCGCCTCATGATGAGTAACCCAAATATATCCACATAATAATGTGGTCTCACACATATATCACATATTTGCACATATATTCCAAATATACCCGTAACGGGCCAAATTACGAAAAATTGCCCTTCTAGTAAGAAAAGGGCCCGAATGCATATTTAATACACCTAAATATGCATTTCCATTCATATTATAATATAACTCACGTAATCATATAATGATACACTATATATTACATAAACATATATTTCATAATTAAATCACATATGTTCAAATAATTCTCCATAATTTTCCATCCTGGCCTCCTAATCAAGGCCCTAAGCCTTCTTGGGTAATTTGGGATGTTACAGTTGTCCTCTGCTGCTTTGAATTTGGCTACCCATATTTTGATCTCATCAGCATGTTTCGAGTCCATCTCCTCGACACGATGCCAACCATTATTCACGGTCAGAAGAGCCTGCAAATAGTGAAGAAATAAAGTTGTTAGTATCAATAAAAGGAAAAGTTGGTCGATTAAAATAAATTAAAGAAAAAGAAACATACGCCTGTCATTTTTTTGTACCCACGAACAAGGACATGCTCGAATTTCAACGAAGGGATGGAAGCAAAGACCTCTTTGCTAAGGCGATGCTTGGATACCTTCTGGACATTATCAATTGTTGACCTGGAAGCGTGGCTCAACAATTCTGCTACCAAGGATCCTCCCACCTTTTCTGTGGAGGACTCAGTGCGAGAAGGTGGAGGAGGAGCAGTTGTCCTGGAGGGAGTGGCAACGGGAGTTTCTGCTGCTCGGGTCTTTTTGGTTGGAGGTGCCCCACTGGCATCTCCAGCGTCTCTCCTGCACAATTTTTTCGAGCCATCAGATTTGTCCCTAGAGGAATATATGTCTGTTGACCCTTGATTTGGCCAACGACACGGAGTCAAACTAACAACAAAGGATTAAGAAGTGAATCAAGAATGGAATCCAATGGGAAATAGGTGACACAAATGATTTATAGTGGTTCGGCCCCAACCGTGTGGTAATAACCTACGTCCACTTAGTGTTCTTATTGACGTTGAATCTCAATGCCGTGATCAAAGAACTAAGGTTTTTGAGTTTCACAAGACTTGGGAGAATTACAACTTTTCAGTGGATAATCACACTATGTTGTCTCTATGAGTATTCAAGTTCAAAGTTAAAAAAAAGTCCCTTCCTTGAGCCCTCTCACTCATATTTATAGGCTTAAGCGGGTTACATGGGCCAATGGGCCTTAATTATCCTTAATATCAGCGTATCAAGTCAATAAAGAGAAAATATAATAAATAGAGTTATTACAAGATTGTGTATCTTAAAGGAAATAAATTAAAGCATGCAACCAGACTGGTCGCATCTAAATGCGAGATCTGATGAAGCAATAAACATCTGGTTGATAGGCGAACATCATCCCTTTACTTTAACGCTGCCACGTGCCAACCACGTGTAATAAATTCTTGCCATGTCATCAGGAGCCATTTTTGGGTAAACATTTGCCCCCCAAGTTTATTTTGCTGTGACCAACATAAAGTAAACTTAAGAGACTGACCCTTCGCATACCCCATTAGATCTGTCAGAGCCGTCCATGCCTTCTCAAAAAAGGCTACCAATCATGTCTTTTCAGTTTCCCAAAAGTTGTCTTACAGCTATTGCGTTTCCCCATGCCTTGAAAAGTTAATCCCATTATTACCTCTTTTACAGTGCCACGATCAATATAAGTAACCCATTTTTTTACTTTTCACTTTTTACTAATCCTCTTGCCTTCAAGAACTCAGAAGAACAAAGCAAAACAAATCCAGAAAACTTCACTGATTCAAGGTGTGCCTGCCCATTCTTCTGAAATCTTCACTCCAATCCTTCATTCAAGTAAGTCTTCTGATCGATTCCTTTCTATTATGCTGTGCCATGCAATGCCTATTTTTCCTTCATTTTTGATTTCTGAGCTCTTGAATATCTCTGTCAGTTCTTGCAAAATGGTTTCGGGGTAAATGGGTATGTTGATCTGCGTTAAATATGATAGAAAAGTAACACCTTGCTGGGTTAGGAACTAATTTGGTAGTCAGGATCATGAATTTAGGGCGTAAAATCGAAGTAAAAATTCGATTTTTAAGCTTGTAGAAAAAATGGGTTTCTCCCACCCCTTCAGAGTCGAAAAATGTTTTCTTGAAAAACTTTTTACTTCTGCTTTTTTATCTGTTTTCCAAACTGCTCGTATGTAATTTAGTGTTTTTGCTAGAATGTTGCGGGTCGTATAAAAGCTTAACTTTTATACGCTAGCAACGTTATTCCAACTCTTAACACTTCTTGGTCTTTTGGGCCGTAGATTCTCATCTCCCCTTCTCTGTTCGCAGATTTTCATGCAAGATCCATGGGGAGGTGAGAAGCAAATTGATGACGACCTGCTCACTCAGCTACTCGTGGATGAAGAATAACTGTCACTACTTATCCCAGAGATCCCTTTTTCTCGAATTCCACCCAACAGACCTC
Source organism: Humulus lupulus (assembly GCF_963169125.1). Classification (NCBI taxonomy): domain Eukaryota; kingdom Viridiplantae; phylum Streptophyta; class Magnoliopsida; order Rosales; family Cannabaceae; genus Humulus; species Humulus lupulus. The sequence goes on from NC_084799.1 coordinate 53,157,876, forward strand.
ATTCAATTCCACCAAATATGGGTAGAGTAAAATCCACTGCCCAGAAAAAGAAACCATCTAAACCTTCTGAAAATCAGCCTGCTCCTTGGGCCAAAATTCCCTCGACCAGTGGTAGAGTCGAAGCCACTTGTCCGGAAATCCAAAGACAAGCCTGTCCCTGTGATGTACTTCGACCAGATTTCGAATGGTACCTCGCTCCTCCTAGCCAAATCACTGCTAGGATGGTAAACAATTTCCTCAGAAAGTACGGACTTTCTGGGGTAACATTATTTCTTCTTACCACCGACCAGCGGGCGAACCTGCCTTGTGGTGCCTTCAGCGCCTGGTCGAGGTATCATATTGAGGCAAGAGCAATCCTGCCTCTCCATCCTTACTTTCAAGAAGTGGCCAATTACTTTGGGGTCGCTCCTTTCCAAATAACCCCAAATGGGTATAGAATGTTTTCCGCACTCTATATCATTTACAGCCATAAAAAATGGCTTGTCCCTTCACCTCATGAGATTAACTACCTGTTTGATCTCAAATCTAACCCCAACCAGGACAACACGGGGTTCTTTCATTTTTGCCACCAGGAATCGACCCGCACCTTCCTGAGCGAGACTACCTGCAAGTCTAATGTAGGAAAGTACCACCAAGAGTACTTTTTAACCACCGACCTAGTTGCCAACAACCTAGCCTTCACCTAAGGAGGTAACTTCTTCGTTCTCTTGGTCGATTATTTTCTTTTATTTTATCTGCACTTTCCTTAGAAAACTAGTTCTCTTTAGGTCCATGGCTGCGACCAGCTCCCACTCCAGAAATGGAGCTTCAAGCAGCACTACTGGCCAGCATGACTGACGTAGAAAAAAGCGTCAAACAGCTGGTCACTGAAGCCAACCTAAGGATGGTCAGGCTTCTGGCACCTCACCAAGACGTGAGGGAGCCAACGGCGGGGAGTGCCACTGGTGGAGAAATTCCCGAGCAGCACCCAGACGTGTCGCAACCTCCAAGGAGGAGGACAACTGGAGTGACAATCAGGATACCCTACAGCACCCCGCGAGCAGCTGCTCCCCCTGCCCCTCTGGGAAAGGGAAAAAAGAAAGCTTCCGAACCCCTTGCACCCATCGACGAGTCTTCAGATGAGAACGGTACTGTCTTCTCTTTCTTAGATAGTTTTCCCATTCCCTGTCATTTATTTGATGGGGATGACAACTTTAAGTACACTCCAAATTTAAATTCAGATTTCTTCCAGGCAGTGAGTGAGTGTAGTAGTAGTTCAGTAAGTAATGTAGCGACCAGTAGTTATAGCACGGGTACTTTACTTATAATTTTCTTATTTTTAATTTCATCTCCACTTATACATTTTGTCTAACTGTTCGCAATGTTTCTTCACTTGCATATATGTCATCTCGAGACATGTTTGATCACTACACCGCCTCTGCTGCTCCCTCGAGTAGGAAGAGAGACAGCAAGCGGCTTCACGGGGAAAGCAGCAAAGTTGCTTCAAAGAAGGCTCGGACTGAGGATCATCCTCCAGTAGCTGCTCCTTCAAAAGAAACAATGCCACCTCCCTCTCTACACAACCAGCAGTCTCCACCTGCACCGGTCGACCAGCACTCTACCCCTCCAGCACCAACCGAATAGACACCTCAGGGTAATCAACCTGAAGACGCCCTGACCAGCACCGTAGTTGGCTTAGCCAGAGAGAGGATATACAAACTCTCAAAGCATAAACACAGCTGAGAGGTTACTGTCGGCACCAACTCCATGGAGGCCGACCAAATAATAAACCGAGGGCTGAACGAGATAGCCAGTGTAAGTAGCTTTTCTTTAGCCGAGTTATTTTACTTTGTTCTTTTCTGCCATCATCTTATCTTCACTTGATCACAGGGGTTGCTGACTATAACTGCTGGTTGGCACCGCACGGGGGCTTTGGTCACCCAGACCAGAAACTCCGACACCAAGTACACTGAGGCGATGAAGGTGCTTGAGGGGAAGAACGTCGATTTACTCGAGAAAAACACAGAATTTCTCAACAAGAACACCGAACTGCTCGAGCAAAATTCTAAGTTGGCCGAAGAACTTCAGCAGTTTAAGACTGCCCTGGACAAAGCCAATGAAGATAAAGAGAATTTCAGGGAATGCGCTAGACTTCACTGCCAAGAGGCCAAACAACTTGAGGTTGATCTAATTGAGAGTAGAAAGGAGACTGAGGAGCTGGAGGGGCGCGTTAAGGAGCTTGAGGAGACGAACGCCAGAAACTTGGAGAAGTATAAGGAAGCCACCCACCTCTGCTTCTATGAGTTCTGGAAGCATAACCGCGAGGCCAACTTCAACTACCTTTCCGAGCGCCTGAGGCGAACTCAAATAGTCAGGTGCGCTATTCGCCTGGAGGAAGAGAAAGAGCCAAAGTTCCTGCTTCTCCAGAAATTTCCTTAGCAACGGGGATTGATGGCGCGGAAAATGAAGTTGGAACTACAGTCGACCAGGACACTCCTCAAGACCCTCCTACCTTGTAGTCTTTTTTATTTTTCTTTCTTTATCTTTTAAATACACGACCTATGGGTCGTAATGTAAAGACAATTTTATTTTTAACTTTTATTGCTGCATAGGCAGCTTTTTCCCTTTTAATCAAACAATTACATCCGAGCAGTAACTGCTCACGGTGTAAAAGGATTCTTTTTTTATATTATAATATATTTACACTTTATTATAACATCTGTTCGCATGACTGAACTTAGCATAGTACTTTGGATTGATTTAACAAAATAACAAAATTTTGAAAAATACTCTAAGTTCCCTAGCATGATTTCACTTATTTTGCTCATGTGTTTACATACCTTTTGATATGCTTTTCTTACTAGATACCTTATATGCCCCCCATGTGATTGAGGAGCTTTAGGTCCTCGGTCACTTGCCTTGACTAAGACCTGTTCCAACATTTCTGCTCGTAGGACAAATTTTAAAATGAGAATATAGCAAAACAACACATGTAATGAGAAAATACTTGTAATAAATACAATAGTTGGCAAGATTGACTGGCTGCGCACAGTCCCTTTTATTTCTCGTAATAAATGGACAAAACGTGTCTATACGAGTGATCACCAAAATGATGTTACACTTATAAGCAATCAGTCACATAAAATGACCAACCCTTTTTCATAACTTGTAAAAAGTAAAATTAATACAAGCCAATTCTTTAAGAAGAATTGTTTATTGATGGTACATGCACAGGTGTTCTCCATTCCAATAGCGAGGAATGAGATCTCCATTTAAGCTAACAAGTTTTTAAGTGCCTGGATGGAGGACTTCTTCAATTTGGTACGGTCCTTCCCAGTTAGGTCCGAGTACTCCAGCGGCCTGGTTGCGGGTGTTGAGAAAAACCCTTCTGAGTACTAGATCTCTGACTTTGAATTTCCTTTCACGTACTTTAGAATTGAAATATCGGGCGACCTTTTGCTAGTAAGCCGCTACTCGGATTTGGGCTTGCTCGCTCTTTTCATCGACAAAATCTAGAGATTCCATCAATAGCTGGCTATTAGAGCCATGATCATACATCATTCTCCGATGCGATGGCAGATCTAACTCGACAGGCAACATAGCCTCATACCCATAAGCCAAGGAAAATGGAGTATGGCCTGTTGCTGTGCGATGAGACGTTCTGTATGACCAGAGGACTTCGAGCAACTGCTCTGGCCATGCCCCCTTCACTTCTTCAAGTCTTTTCTTCAGAGTATCTTTTAGTGTCTGATTGACTGCCTCGACCTGTCTGTTTTCCTGAGGGTGAGCAACTGAAGAAAAGCTCTTGATAATTTCATGTCGTTCACAGAAATCCGTGAACAGATCACTATCAAATTGCATGTCGTTGTCTGAGACAATTTTTCTTGGCAATCCATAGCGACACATGATGTTCTTGACCACGAAGTCCAACACTTTCTTGGTCGTAATAGTTGCAAGTGGCTCAGGTTCGGCCCACTTTGTGAAGTAATCAACGGCTACTACGACGTACTTGACGCCGCCCTTTCCTGTGGGCAAAGATCTGATTAGGTCTATACCCCAGACTGCGAATGGCCACGGAATTTGCATCTGCTTTAGTTCATTAGGGGCTGCTCGCGGAATTTTGGAGAATCTCTGGCATTTGTCGCACCTCTGCACAAATTCTATCGAGTCTTCATACATTGTTGGCCAGAAGTATCCTTGCCTTAGGATCTTTTTTTATAAACTCTGTCCCCCATAGTGGTCCCCACAAAAGTCTTCGTGGACTTCTCTCATAAGTTCTTTGGCCTTCTCTTTCCAAATACACCTGAGGAGTGGCATTGAGTAGCCCCTTCGGTACAGGATCCCATCGACCTGGATATACCTAGTAGCCTACCGCTGAAGGGTCCAGTCTTTGTTTCTGTCCGTTGGCAATACACCCTGCGTCAGGTACTCTATGTAAGGTGCAATCCATGTATCCACCGCCTGAATTACCAAAAAGGTTTCTTCTACCTAGATGCTTGGTGCAGACAGCCGTTCAACTGGTACTATATTCAGGGTATCAACATCCTTGGCACTTGCTAACTTGGCCAAAGCATCAACGTTTGAGTTTTGGTCACGAGGTACTTGCTAGAGAGTGTACTTATCAAACTGTGCAAATAGATCCTTTGGTTTATTCAAGTAGGCAACCATCTTTAGACCTCGGACCTGGTACTCTCCAATGATCTAATTAACCACCAATTGAGAGTCACTGTAAATTTCGAGTGACTTTATGTGCATGTCTCTAGCTAACCGTAATCCTGCGAGGAGTGCTTCATACTCAGCTTCGTTGTTTGAAGTAGTGAAGTCAAATCTAATCGCGCAGTGAAATCGATGCTCATCAGGCGTTATCAAAATCACTCTTGCTCCAGCGTGATGCTCATTAGAAGAACCATCTGTAAACAACTTCCATGAAGGGGTTTGGCTTTGAGGTTCAAGCTCTTCTATTCCTTCTGGCTGTTCGCTATCTGGAAGACCAATGAGCTCTGCAACGAAGTTAGCCAGAGCTTGTCCTTTTATTGTTGCTCGTGGTAAGTAACAGATATCAAACTGCCCAAGTTCAACCGCCCATTTCAACAATCGGCCCGCGACTTCTGGCTTCTGCAGAACTAGCTGTAGAGGTTGGCCGGTCAAAACTGTGATCGGCCAGTCAAAACTGTGATCGGGTGAGCTTGGAAGTATGGCCGCAGCTTTCTGGAGGCTAAGATCAAGCAATAGGCTAATTTTTCAATAGGAGGATACCGCAGTTCCACTCCTATTATCCTTTTGCTTACATAATAGACGGCCTTCTGCACGCCTTCTTCTTCTCTTAGTAGAACTGCACTAGCAGTATCCTCCGTGATCTCCAAGTAGGTAAACAAAGTTTCCTTATCGACCGGCTTCGATAGAATCAGTGGCTGCGACATGTGAGTCTTTAAAGCTTGAAAATCCTGCTCACACTCCTCCGTCCATTCGAACTTCTTGTTGCCTCTGAGCAGATTAAAAAATGGGACACATTTGTCCGTAGATTTGGAAATAAATCTACTTAGAGCAGCAATTCTTCTGGTTAAGCTTTGAACATCCTTGATTTTTGTCGGGGATTTCATATCGACCAGGGCTTTGATCTTCTCGGGATTGTCCTCAATTCCACGCAAGTTTACTATAAATCCCAAGAATTTCCCTGATCCAACTCCGAAGGAACACTTAAGGGAATTCAGCTTCATCTGATATTTGTTCAAGACGTTGAAGCAAACTTGCAAGTCCCCTATATGTCGTTCTGCCTTCTTCGACTTAACCAACATATCATCGACATATACTTCCATGTTTGAATCGATAAGCTCCTTGAACATGTGATTGAGTAGTCGTTGGTAAGTCGCACCAGCATTTTTCAAACCGAAGAGCATTACTTTGTAACAGTAAAGCCCTGTATCAGCTCGAAAGCTAGTGTGATCCTCATCACGTGGATGCATACTGATTTGATTGTACCCAGAGTATGCATCCATGAATGAGAGGATCTCGTGCCTTGTAGTGGCATCGACCAGCTGGCCGATCCTAGGGAGTGGGAAACAATCTTTAGGGCAGGCTTTATTAAGGTCTGTGAAATCCACGCACGTTCTCCACTTGCCATTCGGCTTGGGAACTAGTACGGAATTAGAGACCCAGGATGGATAAAATGCTACCCTGATGAATCCATTCTCCTTTAGCTTCTCGACCTCTTCTTTTAGAGCTTTTGATCTGTCTTTGTCGAGTAGCCTTCTTTTCTGTTGTATTGGTGGAAAAATCTTGTCTATGTTCAGGACATGGCTAATGACCGAAGGATCTATCCCGACCATGTCTTTATGCGACCAGGCAAAGACTTCCTGGTTTTTCCTCAAAAATTCCACCAATGCTTGTTTTGTTGTTGTCTCTAAGTTTTTACCAACTTTCACAACCCTGGTCGGATCTGCTTCATCGAGTTGGACCTCTTCAAGGTCCTCGATGGGTCCTATCTCTTCATCAAAATCCCCAAAGTGAGGATCCAAATCCCTGTCCTCACTTTGGGCAACACCCTATTTGGTGACACCATCACCTGATTAGGCTTGTACATCACTAGCCGTTTGCAACTCTTTCCCGAAAGCTTCCCTAGATCCACCTTTCTTCGCCTTAGATATCGAGGCGTTGTAACACTCCCTTGCTTCCCGCTGGTTTCCCAACACGCATTCTACCCCTGCGTCGATTGGGAATTTCATGGCAAGGTACACTACAACATTTTTGACCAAATATTACGGTCAAATATGACAAAATTTAAAAAGTGTTATTAATGCTATGGGTAAATAATAAGAAACAGGCGGCAACTGAAATAATAGGCGCCAATTAAAATACATGCGTGTTTTTTTGGTTTTATTATCTAACCCAACCTTTCTCATCCTGTCTCTCTCACTTCTCAATCCCTAACTCTATTCTCAGTCTCTCATTCCCTCTCTTATTTCTCAACTCTATTCTCAGTCAACTCTATCTCCTTCACTTCTCTATTCTCAGTCTCACTTCTCTATCTCCTTCACATCTAACCTCTTGGATCTGTCTTCAAGTTTTACCATTTCTCATGTAGGTGGCTGGCGCAAGAGGCTGGACAGCGTCGGAAACGGGGCTCAACGGTGCGTGGGCTCGACGGTATTTCTCTCTCTCCCTGCTTTCGACGGTTATGCTCTTATTTTGAGTGGATTTACTAGCTTTCACCCATTACCTCTATTTTTTTGCCTCAAATTTCAGCTACAAATCTTTCTTCTAAGGGAAATTTCGGACCTTATTTGCTTTAATGTGCTTTATTTTTTAGTTTTGTTTTTTATTTGTGAGATACTAAAATTTTTTATTTGGGGATACTGAAGCCCTTAAGTAGTGTTATAGCTCCATTAATCATATGGGTTTTGTTGATTTGGGGATTCTGAAACTAATAAACACTCCTGTTTAGTTTCTTATTTTTTCTATTTTTGTTTCATTCCAATCACAGGTTCTCGTTGGATTTATGTATTATTAAGAATAAGACTTCTAATTAATTTATTTCTCTTTTGCTAGATAATCTTGGAGAAGATTGCGCTGTCTTTGAGAATTTGTTTGAGTTTTGATACTCATTTACAGTCCATTATGATGATTCAACTTTTGAATGAGCATGAATCTTTGAATTATTGTGTGCTCCCTGCCTGTCAATTACTACCAGTAAAATCATAGGGTATCAAAAATTTTATTGTAGCTGTCACACTCGCTTGGAACTCTAATCGAATCTTCATAGTTTAACATGGCAGGGTGATGACGGTTAGTTTTCACAAGTTTGGAGACAAGTTTTTTCCTGGAACCAGTGATGTCAAGGTCATTATTCTATGGGTTAATGTGTCATGTATTTGTATTCGTAAGATAGTTTACAATGAAGAATTTTTACTTTAATCTCAATTACTTTTCCCTTCGGGATTAGCATGTATATTCTTAAAAAAAAAATTCCCTGTATTTACTGCCTACAAACATGTTTTCGTACATGCTTCTGCAGTTTTTTCTTCCCATAAAACATGCAGTTACATAGTTCTTGGAAGTCTATGCTGTTACTCATCAATTAAAATGTTTTTCTGTAATGACCAATCTTCAAAACTAGCTCTATGTTGGCAACTTTGGCTTGAAAGGAATGTTCAAACTTTTCAGGGTGTGAAAAGAGAATTGATGCACCAAACATTTCAGCAGTTTTCTTTTTCTGATTGACTAAGAGACTGGAATTTTGGGATGTAGTCATTGTAGTTTCACTATTATTTCTGTAACCAAAGATGACCTCTTAACATCTATTATAAATATTACAAATTTAATGAGTGCTTATGTTTCAACAATTTAGTTCATGAAGACAGGCACAACCCAACTTTCCCTTGCCTTTTTATTTTTCTCTTTTTGCTATTCTAGTTGTCAATTATATTTGTTTCTTCTTTTCTTTGTTGCACATTAGAGTATATGATATTGCGTTTTGAAAACTTGGCACACCCTTTGTACTGTTGTCATCAGTTTATGTTTGCAGGCTTTGCTCATATTATGTCTGGATACGAAAGACATATTGCTTCATAGTTTCCCTTTCCATTGTTATTGAAATATCTTGGTGATGTTGTGGAAAGTTGAAATTATAATGTTCTTTGTTATTTGCTTCTTAAAAGGAAACAGGAGAGAGGGAAGGAAACTTTTCTGCTTATCTATTTGGTTTCTCTTACATGTTAGTTATCTTCTATTTGTTTTCCCTTTTGCATCCATCATTGTTGTGCCTGCTCTTATTATGACTTTTGTTTGTGAATGTGTTTCGATTATTAGGAAAGATCTCCTTTTGAAAAGTGTTCTCTCATATATATATACATCTATATATATATAAATATATACTAATGACTCTCCTTAAGATTAATGTATGGTGCAGACATCAACTTCTACCTGATGATGATTTGGGTCCATTATACGACTTGCTTATTGACGAGCCGCCAGAAATCAGGTATGCCATCAAAGCATTAGTGTATGATCACTTGATTGCCCAAAAGTTTAATAGCTCCCAATCTGGTGTGAAACATTTCATCATTGCCTAGATCATATTCATTTGACTCAATTTATCTGTCTTCTCATGTATACAATACTTTTGTTCAAAACATATTCTTTCCAGGTGAAGGAAGCAACTCTTCTGAGGTCCATCTGGGCAGAATGTTGCAGATACTGAGAGAATTCTCCACTGATCAAATTCTAAGCAATTACGTGATTGATGATGTTTGGGAGTACATGAAGGCCATGAAGGTATTAGCTTCTAGACCGACCTATAATAAGAGGTTAGAATTCAGGAGGGAGGAAGTTGTCACACCTGACCACTACTAGCAGCCTCAGGCTGAGTGCTTCAACTGACAGATTTTGTTATCCTCAAAATATATAGAGGCAGTTTCTTACAAATTGAATTTTAACCTGAGTTGTAGTTGAGATAGACTTGAGTAAAAATAAAAAAGATGACCTAAAAGGAAAGCATGGTACAAATTGTAAATACATGTTTGTGTTACAAGTGTAGTGAACCTTTTAGTGGTGAGAAGATGTAATTATATAATTAATTGATTTCATCTTTTTATAGCTGGATCATCTATAGGATCAAATTAAAAAAGGAAGAAAAATAGCTAATTCTTTTTTTTTTGGTCAAGAAGAATTCCTTCATTGATCAAACAGACAAGTACAAACAAGGGAACTAAGCCCAGAGAGAAACCAGCCACAAACAGCCAACTACAACCTCACTTTACATACATGAAATTTTCCTTAAGAAAAGCTTAAGGTGAGGAAGAGCCTTCCTATTAAGAACACTATATAATCTATAATGAACTAATGTAATTACTTCTTTAGCTATACAATTTGCTGTTAATGAGTAACCATAAAAAATGCATCTATTCCTATTCCTCCAAATTTGATAAATCACAGCTACAAGAACCATGTTAGTAATCAAGCTCATACTGTTATGGAGACTAAGAGTGAGCCCCATAGTCCAGTCCGAGTAACTGGAAGCCCAAGCATGGTAACCAAGCCAAGAAAATATGCAAGACAGGATTCTCTTTGAAAGACAACAGTCAAAGAATAAGTGGTGATGGCTCTCCCACTGGTCTTCGCAAACAGGGCAGAGCAGGCTGTCTAGAGGAATGGTGCATTTGGCCAAATTGTCCCTAGTTAAGAGGAATGAGTTCACTAACATCCACAAAAGAAACATGTGCTTAGGAATAATAGTGCGACACCAGACTGCCTTCTTATAGTCCATAAATTGCTGGTTTAGGGAGCTGTTATACAGCTTTGAAGGCTTGAAAACCCCAGATATACCAGCAGCCAGAATCTCTCGCTCATTGAATCTCTTCCTAAGATGACATAGCTTGCGCCAATACCAGCTACTATCTTGCTTCAACCCATAATCCCAAAAGTTAGCCCCCTTTAGGTAGATATGTTGGATCCACTTCACCCAAAGAGAGTCTTGTTTAGTAGATATAGCCCAAACATACCTGGCCAAGAGAGCCCTATTCCAGCTAGCTCCATCCCTAAGACCAAGCCCACCATACGCCTTAGGCAGGCATACTTGATGCCAAGAAGCTAAATGTAACTTACTTCTAGTTCCCGAGGCCCCCCAAAGGAATTGCCTACATAACTTCTCAACTTCCTTAATGATGCTTTGAGGTAAAGTAAAAACTGACATCCAGTAGTTTCTCAAACCAAATAGAACAGTTTGTATAAGAAGCAATCGGCCATCATAAGATAAGTGCTTACTAGACCATGTAAACAGTTTTGCTCTCATCTTTTGGAGGATAATTTCACAATCCACATGCTTCCATTTAGTAGGTCTGAGAGGAACCCCAAGATAATGCAGGGGGAAAGAACCTGCTGGAAGTTGAAGCTCTTGCAAAATCTCAGTTCTAACAGTTTCCATAACCCCACCAAAATATATTTGAGACTTCTTAGAATTGATAGAAAGCCCAGATGCATCACTAAACTTTCTAAGAGAGGCCCTTAGAACAGTCACTGCCGAAACAGAACCTTTGCAAAACAGGATCACATCGTCTGCAAAGCATAAGTTTATGAGCTTCAAACTCTTACATAAAGGGTGAAACCGAAAAGCAGAGGAGCTGGCACCAAGATGTAAGCATCTGGTCATGTATTCCATGATGAGGACAAAGAGAAGAGGGGACATTGGGTCCCCTTGGCGCAGACCTTTGCCCCCCTTGAACTTGCATTGGACCCGACCATTAATCTGCAGAGAGTAAGAAGAACTCCTGACACACTTCATAACCCAGCCAATAAATTTTGATGGAAAACAGTAGGCCTTCATAAGATTCTCCAAAAACTGCCAATCAACCGTATCATACGCCTTGCTAATGTCAATTTTAATCGCACACCGCGGAGAGGTAATAGCTCTACCATTATTCTTAATTAAGTCTTGAAGAATCATGATATTATGAGCTATGGATCTACCACGAACAAACGCACCTTAATTAGCTTGAATGATATGAGGGAGTACCACTGAGAGAGCCGGGAACATAACAGCTTTGCTATGACCTTATACAGGGTCGAACAACATGCAATGGGTCTATAATCAGAGGCTCTAGCTGGACTTGAGACTTTAGGTATCAAGGACAGGGAAGTTTCATGCAGCTCTTGAGGAAATTGGTCTGTGGTGAAACCATGAGTGATTGCAGCACAGATATCCTAACCTATATGCTTCCACACAGATTTGAAAAAACCAGAACCATAACCATCTGGACCAGGCGATTTAGAACTAGGAATACTAAACAAAGCAGCTCTAATTTCCTTGGCTGAGAAAGGCTTTAAAAGATATAGTTGCTGCTCCACAGTAAGCTTAGAGCCTAAAGCCATACAACTTTGGTCTACTAATCCTGAGGCCAAACTAGAACTGCCCAAATGATTCTTAAAATGATCCACAAAATGGCCTACCACCTCCTTAAAGTCTTCTATCAATAACCCTTGATCATTAATATAAGAAGTAATGGAGTTCTCAGCTTTCCTCTTCTTCAGGAAAGCGTGAAAAAAAGAGGAATTTATATCACCCTGCCTAATCCAATTGATTTTGCTTCACTGGACAAGAAAATTGTGATAAATCTGTTCTTGATAGTGAAACTTAGATGCTCTCATTTTGACTACCTCCTGCAGATGAAAGTCTTGAGGCTTTTCTTGAGCCTGAAGTTGGGCAGTTTGAAGAGCTTCCATAGCCGATCGGTAGCCAGAACCAATAT